>NC_056731.1:271771230-272091558 GCF_019279795.1 Protopterus annectens
AGAGTGTCATGTGCTTCTGTAAAAGTGCATTTTGCAGCCATTTCATCACCTCAACCCATGGATCTCCATCATTTGTCTCATTTTTCGTCAAGCAGTTTGTGAAAGGAGTACATGAGCCTCACGTGAAAACAAATCCCTCCTCTGTGAAATTGTAACTTTGTTCTTGAAAAATTGGCCTTACCTCCTTTTGAACCTGCCTCTCTGGCTCATTTACTGTTTATTACTTAAAGTCCAGCCTCTGAGCTGCAGTCTCTTGTGATGGGCAAAGCCTGTCTGATTTTTCACACGGACAGGGTTGTGTTATGCAGTAATCCATCATTCATGCTAAAGTTGTTTCTTAATTTGCCTTGAATCAAGCCATCAGTCTCCAAGTGTTCTATCCTGATCCGAAAAACAAGGGAGAAAAAAATACTACATACCTTGGATGCACACAAGCAGCTAAGGTACTGTCTTGCCAGAACAAATCTCTTCAGAAATGCCGAACAGCTGTTTATCTACTATATGGGGTTTAGTCTATCACTAAGTAAACTTCTGCACAATGGCTGTACTCTGCTGTTTTCTGTTACTTCCACCATGGTAAATCTCTTCCAGGCAAGGTTAAGGCTCACTCAACTAGGGCCTTATTCTCTTCGATGGCATGTTGAAAAGGAGTAGATTCTAGATGCATTCTAGAGGTAGCAAACTGATTCTCTGTTCATAACTTCACAAGGCACTACAAACTGAATCCCTTTTAAGGATCCAGAGCAAGGTTTGCTAGAACCTCTCCATGGGCTTCTGAATCCTTATCCTCCCACCTTCCATATAGGGTAAGCTTTGGGAATCTACCCAAAAATTTTCACTGAGGTAGTGGGAATGATGAGCATAGTACAGTTGCTCAAGTCCTACTTACCTGTAACGGTAGATGTTCAAATTCCTCACTGCCTCAGTAGTAGCATTCAGCTGCCATCCCCCATATTGTGCATAGTTGAGGTGAATTTTAACCTCTTTGATTTAGTTTTGATATGGTATTGTGATTGGCTGCAGATCTACTCTTGCTAGATGATTCTAGCTTCAGGTACTTTCCTTTGCTCCTTTGTGGAAGCAAAAAAGCCTGAACGCTCACTTCTTGTGATAACCCAAGTCTTCACTCTCAGAATATGCTCTACCAATCAGCTATCACAGGAAGAGAAAGGGATGGCAATGTGAGCTCTTGAAAGCTGGCCAGTACTGGGTTGCCATCTCCCTGGGGTAGTGAGGAATTTGAACAGTTACTGTTACAAGTAGGACTTGCACAACTGTGTATTTCATCTACTTTACAGACTAGCAATTGCAGTTTGGTAATGGGTACTTCAAATAAGTTTGGTTCTTTGGGAAGTTTATATTCTAAGCCATCTAGGTAGTAGAGCTCTGTGGCCAGGAGCCTAAGAAATGATGTAAAACCCGCATTTATGCTATAGATGTTCTTCCTGTTTCACTGTTGCAGTCTTCACACTTGGGTTATCTGCCTGCAGGTAGCCTTCAGTCGGCCAAAATACCAGAGTCTTGGGATTTCTGCATCAGATGCTGTTGCTTTTTCCATGACGTCAGTTCGTCAGGGGTATAAAACATGCAGCCGATGCCATTACATCAGCTTTTCTTGCCGAGCGGAGCTCGAAGCAGAAGCAGTTTGCAAGTGCCGGTCGGCCGCCTCCTGAAATTTTGGTTTTTCGAGTTTCAGACCTGAAGTCTTCTAAAAGATAAGTATCCCATTAGGGATCCTTTTATCTTGCTCTAACCGATGTCAGAAAAAATTAGTAATTGTCTTGCCTGTGGAAAGTAAGTACCTCACAGACATTTTCATTCTTGCTGCGTCACCTGTTTAAGCCCAGACCACAAAGTTCCTCGCTGTCGGTTTTGTGCCTTGTTTAACGCCCGAAATATTCGTGTCGGGCTATTTTTTTGCTAAATTCTTTCGCTCTCGTTCTCCATATTTCGAAATGGCTTTGATAAGCCATCCGGCTACCGATCGTCCGATAAAGCATAAAGATAAAGACAAGAGACAGACTGCATAGGTCCAAAACTGGTGACGATGCTTCCGCTAAGCTAGTCGCCAGTCCGCCGGTACTCAGTGAGGTGCTTTCACAGCGTCTGAATACCTGCTACTACAGATTCGCAGGCCTCTACTGAGACCTATTCGGAGTCCGGTATGCCATGAGATGCTTCTTCGACTATGGTACCTGTGGATGTCTCTACATTAAATGGGTCTGGAGCCACTGTGCAGGCACCAGCTTCTGAGTGTGTATTCAAGCATTCCGATGTTCATATTAAACCGACTACTTCGTTTCAAATCAAAAATACCAAATTTCTCAGGCCCAGAGTTTGCACTACGCCTAGGAAACCGACGACCAAAGCGCATTCTCAGGCCCCCATGCCACAGAAATAAATACTTAGAATGACTGAAGACCTTATTACTTTATTTAGAGGAAGCCAGCCTTCCCCCTCCAAAAGACCAAGAACTGATTTTCCTTCTGATTCTTCAGATCATGAGTCCGATGACTCTGATCCTTCTGATTACCAGGACATACCTTTATCTACCTATGAGGATTCTGATGCAGAGGATTCCATTCCCTCTGCTTCCCCACAAGAGGATTTTTCTTTGGGTGAAACCCTGCATACTCTCAGAGAGCATTTCCACTAGGAGTGCCGGGACTACCCACAGTCCAAAAAGAGACTTGGGGAATTTTTAAACTTGCCTCAGCACAGACCTCTAGCTATCACTACTGTTCTGGAAATTGTAGATGATGTCTTCCAGTCTTACCCCTGATACTTGGAATCCTGACAGGTACCACAGAGTACCTGACTCTCTCAAATTCTTTTTTAAGAATCCTACTGCGGATCCAGAGACCATTTCCCAGGGACCTAAAGACATTAAGGCTACTACAGCCAAAAACCCTACCCCTTCAGACAAGGGATTTTAGGGCTTTAGACAGATGGGGTAAGAAGGTATATACCTCTGCTACTCTTGCCATCAGGGCTTTAAATTGCCAATTTCACATGTTAAAGTATCGGCAACATATCATGGAACTAATTAAACAGAAAATGATGTTGATTCTTGATTGTGCAGAACATAAAGATTTACAAGAGTTAATGCATTCTGCTAACCAAGTTGGAAAACATACTTTGCAATGTGGTTTTGATGCCTTAGAAGCATCTTGCAGGGCTGCTGTCACTGGGTCTGTTCTTAGAAGGCATGCTTGGCTTAAGGAACAAATCTTGCCAGACCATGTCAAAGCAAAATTACTAGATGCTCCATTAAACCATAAACGTCTCTTTGGCACTAAAGCAGAAGTTGTCCTCAAAAAGATGGAGGAAAAAGCTAAATCTATGCAAACTGTTAAAGATTTCCTACAGATACAGCCACCTAGATTCAGTAGGCATTGGCCTTCTAAAAACTGGTCTTTTCCTGTCCCTCCCGGACCTTTTCAGTCCAAACCAAGGGCAGCAGACAACCAAGACTACAGTCTCTGGGTATACACAGATCTAAACAATGGAGTGCTCCCACCTCAAAAACAGGGAGTAGTAAGCCACCATCCTATGGAAAAAGTTCGCAATGACTTATCCTTCATCCTTCCAAGCCTTGCCCAAGTGCGTACACCCTTAGGAGGAAAACTAGCCCTTCACGCAAAAAACTGAGAGTACATTACCCAGGACAGATGGGTCTTGAACATTGTATCCCAAGGATACAGATTCTACTTCCAATCAGTGCCAGCCCCAAGCGGATGGCCAGACCTCCCCCCAAACCAGTGGACAGAGGCCCAAAAGAAAGTACTTTCTCTTCTCAGTATCAAGGCTATTCAACCTGTCCAGCAGAGCAAAGGGGACAAGGTTTTTACTCCAGACTGTTTCTGGTACCCAGAAAAGAAAACTCTTGGCGCCCTATCCTGGACCTGTTTATTCTCAGCACCTTCCTGGTGGTTCCAAGATTCAAAATACTTACTCCCCAACAGCTGCTTCCTATACTAGCCAAGGACTCCTGGCTAGACACACTAGACTTAAAAGAAGCTTATCTGCACATCCCCATAAGGGAATCTTGTAGGGAATATCTACATTTCAGAGCAAGCTCTATGCGCTTTCAGTTCTCTGCACTTCCCTTTGGCTTATCAGGGTATTCACAAAATTCCTAGCTCCAGCCATTGCATATTGCAGGTAGAGAAAAATTCATATTTACCCATACTTGGGCGATTGGCTGAATCAGGCGGACAGTCAGGAATTGCTATGTCAGCACCTGACATTTGTAAAGAGACTTCTAACTTCACTGGAGTTTACCATTAACCAAAAGAAATCACATCTGGTACCCAGCCAAAAGATTGTATTCCTGGGAGCAAGCTTGAACACAACTTCCCAGATGACATTCCTCACTCCAGAAAAGCAGATTTATTTGACAAACTGCATCAATCTACTGGCCACCCAAACCCAGCTATCTGCAAGAAAAATACTGCAAGCCCTAGGGTTCATGGCCTCTTGCATTCTACTAATTCCATATGCAAGACTGCATATGAGGAAGCTTCAGTGGTACTTAAAACGTCTCTAGTGTCAACATTCTCAGGCCCTGGAAGCAATGATTCCTATCATTCCTTGCCTAAGGACAGAGTTCCTTTGGTGGGCAGAGGCCTGCTACCACAACAAGGGAGTCCCTTTCACTCAACCACCCCACCGCACAAACCCTAACAACAGACGCATCAGATTATGCATGGGGGCTCACATGGCAGGAAAATGCATTCAAGGCAAATGGAGGCCAAAACAAATGCACCTGCATATCAATCAAGAAGAAATGTTAGCTGTACAGAATGCATTGACAGCCTTCAAATACCTTATTCTTCCAGGACAACTATTGATAAAGACAGACAATGCCACAGTTATGTGGTACATAAGTAGGGGGAACCCACTCCTACTCACTCTGCAGCTTAGCCATGGCTCTGTGGAACACAGCCTTGAGCAGTCAAGTGCACCTGCAAGTTCAATTCCTGCCAGGCAAACTAAATTCACTGGCAGACGACTTGAGCAGAAATCTAATGGACCCACACGAGTGGAAACTGGAACCCAAATCATTCAAGCTTCTGATTCACAGGTGGGGGACACCAGAGGTAGACCTCTTTGCTTCCCCACAGAACTATCAATTGAGCAAGTATTGCACCAGAACTCCCCACAGCCAAGCATGGAAAGTGGATGCCCTGTCCTTTACATGGGAAAACCCTCTCAATCTGTGCCCTTCCCCCTCTGCCCCTCCTCTCGAAGGTTCTATTAAAGATCAGACAGGACAAGCCAAGGACAATCCTGATTGCACCAGACTGGCCACGTCAGCACTGGTACCCCCTTTTGTGCAGTCTGACAGTAGTGCCACCATGGCACCTGCCTCAGACCCCTTTCCTGCTGTCCCAGCAGGAGGGCCAGATTTTGTATCCTCAGCTGCAAACCCTGAATGTAGCAGCCTGGCTCATCCCCTGAACACATCACCAGCCAGCAACCCTCAGTAAACAGGTGCTGGATGTCATACTTGAGGCAAGGAGGCCTAGTACTAGGAAATCCTATTCAGAAAGTGGAAAATATACTATTCTTGGAGCCAGTCCCAGGGAATGGACACAATCGTGCCCAACGTACCTCAAGTACTAAATTACCTAACATTTAATTAAGATTCATGCCACTGCCATCTCAGCTCATTACAGTACTGAGCCACCCTTCTCTCACCCTCTGGTCAAACAGTTCCTGAGAGAAGCCAAAAATTTAAGACCCCCCCCCCCAGGAGAGCCCCCACTCCAGCCTGAAACCTTAACTTTGTAATGGAGAAGTTCACGCTTCCTCCCTTTGAACCTGCAGCTACAGCAGATGTAAAATTCCTGTCTTCGAAAACGGCTTTACTTCTAGCCATCACTTCAGCAAGAAGATTGTCTGAATTGCAGGCCCTTATGGCCGTGGAACCCTTCATTATCTTCCATGAGGACAGGGTTTCCCTCAGGACTAACCCATCATTATGCCCAAGGTGGTATCTAGTGTGGCTTTACACCAATCCATTCATTTGCCAACCTTTTTCCCTAATCCTCAGAATAAAGGGGAAAAGATCCTGCACTCCCTTGGTGTGCACAGGCAGCTTAGGTTCTACCTGGACAGGGCTAAACCTTTCAGAAAATCTGACCAGCTGCTAGTCAGCTTTGCTACAGGGGCAGAAGGCAAGGCCATTTCATAGCAAACCATTTCTAAATGAATAGCACACTACATCAATTTCTGCTACCAACACCATGGAAAACCTACTTCACAGGGGATCAGAACTCATTCCACTAGGGCTACCTCAACCTCTACAGCATTGCTCAGGTGAGTCCCTACCAGGGACTTCCTGGAAGATGCATCCTGGAGTTCTGTACACACCTTCACCAAGTATTACCACTTATCTTTTCTAAATCCAGAGCTGGATTTGCCACAGCAGTCTAACAAGCTAGCCAGCCCTAATGCTTCTTGACTGCCTCCACCCTTCCTCAGCTTTGGGAATCAACCAAAGTGTGATGACTGCAACAGTGAAACACGAAGAACATAGTACAGTTGTGTACACTTACCATACATGTAGATGTTTGAGTGTATTCACTGTTGCAATCCTGGTTAACCTCCCTCCAGCCCCTTGACTTCTGTATACTTTCTACCTATCTTTTTTTTTTTTTTTTTTTGGCTATATCTTATAACAGTGGTATTTACTTTTTACTGGGGGTGTTCCAACCATGTAATTGCTTCCTACTTTAGGGGCTCCTGACATCTGGGGCAAGAAAAACTGATGTAATGGTATCAGCTGCATGTTTTATACCCCTGACGACCTGACATCATGGAAGAAGCAACAGCATCAGACGCAGAAATCCCAAGACTCTGGTATTTGGGACGACTGAGGGGCTACCTGCAGGCAGATAACCCAAGTGTGATGACTGCAACAGTGAATACACTCAAACATCTACATTTATGGTAAGTGTACACAACTGTACTTTTTTAGCTTGTATAAAAAAAAACATTTCATTTAAAAAGTGTTGCCCTAGAATTCATATGTACATTGCTATTGATTGTTTATCCTGAAATAATGGGGGGGGGGTTACAGGACTAAGCAGTGCTTACTTGGACAAACTCAGGTGCACCACAAATTCTCTGCCTTGTGTGGCTAAAAATTATGCTGACAGGCACAACCTTATCCAGCAGTCCAGGAAACATGCTAGGATTTAAGAAGATGATAAATGCTATCTAATGAGAGAACAGCAAGGTTTAAAATATAATGTGATGCTTCAGCCAAAACCTACCTCTTGCCTTCACTGTTATATGCATCCCCAATTCTAAGACCTCCCTAAGAAAAAACTAGAAAGCTGTTGTAACAGAATTGCCAAATTTGCCATAAACACAACCCCTCTAACTCATCACTGTAAAGCTCAACATTCCCTAAAATGGCCTGAACTCCCCCTCCACCTCCAAAACTTACTGTGATATACAAAATCATCCACAACCCACTAGCTTGTCCTGCTCTTAGCCCTTTAATCAACTTTTATATCCCAAATAAACATCTCAGATCTGAAGACAAACATTTCCTCACAACGTATAAACCTAGTAAAACCCCAGGCCTAAGCCTTTACTCCTGCTCTGTGGCAAAACTATGGAACTCCCTTCCTTAAACTGTATCAAAACTGCTACTATCATGCACTCCTTCAAAACCTCTATAAAAGTATACTTCATCAAAGCTTGGATTTGCTCCTGTATGAGCCAAGGTTGAGGTACTCTTGCACCTTTTTCTACCTCTGTTGTCTCTATCCCTACTACTCACTTTACCCTACCTTCCTTTATACATATTCCCCTGAGGTTACACTTGTACCTTTTCCACATCTATTCCTACTATCCCCTATATCATACCCTACCCTACTGTATAATCTGTTATATTTCATGACTTCTGAAATATTAATAATTGTTATGCTCATCTAATATGTAAATAATGCAGCATCTTCCTATTATCAGTCTTTCATTTCATCAGGCTTTCATTTCATTTAACTCTTCACAGTTTAACTCACTTCTACGAAACATTGACTGGTCCATCCTTAGACAACTTCCTCTGAATTATGCCATTGACACTTTTAATAGCATTTTCCTGAATACTCTGGACTCCCTAGCTCCCTCTAGGATGATCAGAGTGAAATCTGATCATGCCCCCTGGCTTTCAAAAGAAACTAAGACTATCATGAAACAAAGAGACAGTGTCTGGAAAGCCTGGATCAAAACTAAACAAACTCCTCATCTTCTCAAATACAGACAACTATGTAATCTTGCCAAAAAACATACAATTATAGACAAAAAAATCATTTTATAGCTCAGGCCAGCATAAACATAGATCTAACCCCCGTAAATTCTGGTCAACACTTAATAGCATCCTTTACCCAGGCTCTCCCTCTAACCCATCCGCCTACCGAAACTTGACTCCGGAGGAAACAGCTACCCTACTTAATTCCCACTTCATTTCCTCCATCCAAAATCTCCTATCCTTTCAACCTAATTCCTACTCTTTACCAAACCCAACACCCACCCCCAATAACACCTTTTTCTCCTTCCAGCCACTTCCCACTTCTTACATCAAATCTCTACTGCTCAAACTTAAACCCTGCCTTCTCTCTACCGATAAATTACCTCCCTCCTTCCTCAAACTTGCAGCTGACTCTATTGCCTACCCAGTGACTATATTAATTAATAGATCTATGCTAGCATCTACTGTTCCTACTCTTTGGAAATCTTTCTACACTACCCCTCTCCATAAAGGAGTCAACTCCACTGACCGTACCAACTATCGACCTATTGCCATTCTATCCCCCCTATCTAAGATACTAGAAAAATGTATCCATACACAGCTTCTAAACTACCTTCTCAATCACAACTTACTCACCCCTACTCAACATGGTTTCCATCCCTATCACAGCACTTCTACTGCTCTACTCTACTTCACCCACACCATTGCAGAATCCCTGGACAATAATAAACCTACCTCCTGTCTCTTTCTAGACCTCTCCAAAGCTTTTGATACAGTATCCCATCCTTTACTTCTGTCGAAACCTGCAAACTTTCACCTGTCCTCCTACACCCTCAGCTGGTTCGCTAGCTATCTATCTGGATGCCAACAATCAGTCAAATGGCTCTCCTCCTATTCTCCTTTCCTGCCTATCTCTACTGGTGTTCCACAACTTAGGCCCCCTTTTATTCAACATCTTCACCAATGACCTCTTCACCTCTTGCAGTCAGTCATCTGTCATACAATGCGCTGATGACTCCACTATTATTTCTACAGCCAACCACATCTCTGACCTACACACTCTAACCCAAAAAGGTCTACTTTCCACCGAACAATGGCTTTCAAAAAACATACTAATCCTCAATCCCAAAACAAACAAACTCTTGCTCTTCCTCCCCCGTTGTCTTGCTCAACATAATTCATCCGTTGTCATTAAGTCCTGTAATAATACAGCCATCCAACCTGACACCCACGCTAAAATCTTAGGGGTCATCATTGACGATAAACTAAAATTCAATCAACATATACAGCAATGCATAAAGAAAACCCGTCAGAAATAGGTCTCCTATATCGGAACCGAAAATACCTCACTCCTGAGGCTAGACACACCCTTGGACAAGCACTTTTCCTCCACTCTCTCCTCTATGCCGCCCCAGTTCTCACAAATATTCAAACTACTACCCTGAACAAACTTCAACAAACCTACCACAAAATAGATAGTTTCATTACTAACTCCCCAAACAACATGCACCACTGTATTGCCTTAAAGTCTCTACAATGGCTGGAGCTCCCAAAACTACTACATCCCTACCAATTTCACATGCTGCACTCTATGCTCTTTAAACCCTTCTGCTCTCTATCTCTCCGTGTTTCTATCTGCAACCCTTCTCGATCTCTCCGCACCTCAAATCAGCAATTGCTCGATATCTACCACTCTAATAGGTCTGTAGGTAAGCAACTCTACAAACGCTCTGTGGCCCAGGCTTGGAATAAACTTCCCCTGGATATACGCTCTCTCTCTCACACTCCACTATTCAAAAAAGAACTGAAGACACATTTATTCAACTCCAGAACCTGTCCCTGCTATGACCCTACTTAGCTCTCCCCTCTCCCCACACTCGCATCACTCTCAGTAGATCCTACTGACACTCTTGACTCTTCCCCCATTGTTCAGCAACAAAGAATTTAATTTTGTCAAAAAAAATATATAACATTTTTAAATTTATTTTCTCTCTTTAATTATAATCTTCACATGTAGTTGTTTACTTCTATTGCTTACTATTATTGTTTGTAATACTTGTTATTATTGTACTGTAATTGCATATTGTATTTTCTGGAGCTTTTCTCCTCCAGTCTCCACTGAAAATGGGACAAAATCCCAGTTGGACTAACCCAGTTAAATGTCAATAAATAAATATACATACATATATATATATATATATATATATATATATATATATATATATATATGTATATATATAAATTCTGTATAATTTATGCTTGAACACTGACTTCATTATGTCAGTGTTTTTATTCTGACTAATATGTAGTCTTTCAAATTTTGTGCTTGAATGTCATCTGCTTTTACTGTATGTGTTTCTTCCTACTTTACCTTATTTTGCATTTGCCTCTTCTTAAAAGTACTCAGTTGAATTTATTCTGCTGCCTTTATTACTGCTTGTTTAGTAGCCTGATTACATTGTATCTGTTATTCTAAGACTTTTGGTTTAAGCACTTTGGCTTCAAACCAGTTGTTTTACATTAAGAAGGTTTGTGGTCTGCACTGTTGTGGCAGGACAGGTAGCTTGCATCCTTCTAAGTTGGGAACTGCTGATTGAAAGCTCACTGTCTGTTATTCTAAAAGTGTATTAGTTCTGGGTTAAGCACTTGGGCTTCAGGCCAGTTATTCTACATTAAGAAGGTTTGTGGTCTGCACTCTTGTGGGAGGAGAGGCTAGATTCTGCCCTTCTGAGCTGGGAATTTCTGTTTAAAGGCTTATTCAGCATGCTTACTTCAACTGTTTCTTTCTAAAATCTGTACGCCTTGTTTGTGTAGCATAGACCAGATTCAGGCCTGCTGGATCTAGCTTTGTTTGCATAACTTATGCACTGATCCAGGCCGTCTTCAGTCACTGCTGAATCCAGGGCTGTGTTACAAGTTTCTGTGTTGCACATACCTTACTTGGATAGAAGAAAGTTTCTCTTTTCACCTGTGAGAGAGGGGAGCTTTGAGCCTATCTGTCCCTGAAGGAGTGGTTTCAGAAGTTAGTAGTTTATTGGCCATTTTGGCCTAATTTCTATCTCTCTCACTTCCCTGCTATAATAACTGCATTTGCGCAGTTTTTGCGCTTGTATTCCGCTCAGCAAGTGCCTTCCAGGTGTTCTGCAGAGTCTACAGCAGCTGAGAGACAAAAGAGAGACTTTGGAGTGATTAAGTATCATTTTCTGCTTTTCTTGCTGTCTTAAACTAATTACGACTAAAACACCAGTTGTTTTAGCGTTTCTGTGATTTATAAAGTTTGTTATTGCTACATGTTGTACTACTTTGCTGCCTGCACTTGAATTAAGTTGTTTTTGTGTTTAAATAATCTGTTTAACTGTTGTTGGCTACACACTAAAGTGTGATAGCCTTTTCTGTGCATTTAAAGTGTTGTTTTGATTGTATCTGCTCTGAGAAAAAAATATATATATACTTGTTTCCTGCCTTTTTGGACTAGTATAGTCCAGTTTTCAGGTTATTGCTGAATCCAGGGCTGTGTTACAAGTTCCTGTGTTGCCCATACCTTACTTGGATAGAAGGAAGTTCCTCTGTTCACCCATGAGAGAGGGGAGCTTTGAGCTGCCTATTTGTCCCTGGAGGAGTGGTTTCAGCCCAGAAGTTAGTAGTTTATTGGCCATTTTGGGCTAATTTCTATCTCTTTCACTTCCCTGCTATAAAAACCGTCTTTGCGCGCCTGGCAGCGCCGGTTAGCTAGAGTTAAACTATTCTCGGCTCCATGAAGTCTACTCTTCAATTTTTCCCTTGGAACTAGACAAACCTTCAACTTTAGCACTCAAACCATTCATTTCACAGTCAAGCACTTGCTTAAGACTCATAGCAGGCACTAATTAATCCTAGCACTAGACCCCCCTATACTGTCCAGAAGGACAGGGCTCTCTATTCGTCCCCATCAGCCAATCAGAAAAACAGCTTACTCTACCTATTCAGGCATGTCCAAAGGGCAGTTTCCGGTGTACTCTCCAGTCCAACTGGTGAATCTGGGCATTTTGAGGCAATGTTACAACTGCCTCATGTACACAGACAGCCCTCTCCTCCTACCATCGAACACTAATATATGTGAGAGATGCAATTATACAGCCAAACTGGAGGCAAAGCTCTCTCAACTCAAGACTTGAACTGACAGTCAAGAGGAGAAAAGGGTAATACTTGCAAAACACCACCAGTCTCACATAGACCTAATAAACCAACACTGGCAAATAACACACAGGAATACATGAAAACATACTCGGAGGCTCTAAATCTGCAAAAGCAACAGAGACCTCCAAAGCAGACATCCAAGCAACCTCCACACCCCATCACCAACCATGAAACACATAATTCACATAATCAGTGTGCCACACAATCACAGCCCTTAAGGCAAAATAACATACCAAACACACTAGTCATAGGCGACTCCACAGTCAGGTACACTGATGTCCCACTAACTAGGCTGGACAAGGAGAAGGTTACAGTTAGCTGCCTGTTGGGAGCCAGGATCCGCCACATTACGCAAGCACTCAGGTCACTCCAGAACAAGTACAAATACGACTCTGTCATTGTCCATGTTGGTGTGAATGACCTGAGACGTACCTCCCTGGACTACTTGAAAAGAGACATGGAAGAGCTCTCTGATCATGTAGCCCAGGCTGGTATGACCCTGAGTAGCATCCTGCCCTCACCAAGAATTATGCCACAGTATAAAGAAAAAATTATCAATTTCAACAATTGGCTAAGTTTCTGGTGTCATTCAAAGGGGATCCTGTATCTGTCCGCCTGGGATAACATGCTCGACAAGCCACGTTGCTTTGCAAGAGATGGCTTACACCTGTCACCCTTAGGCTTTCGATTAATGGCCAAGGCTCTTGCCACCCCCATAGTGCCTTTTTTAGGCAAGGCTCAAAAGACAAACCTATCACCATAAATAGCACAAGTAACCAAAAACTGAGGGTAATGCTACTCAACTCCAGAAGTCTAAACCTCAAAATGCATGCAGTTGAGGCAATCCTCAGTATGGAGAACATCGACATCTGTGCAGTAACAGAAACCTGGTTTAAGGCTCCTGAGAGCACCCCAGCACTACTAGGCTATACCTCATACCATACCTTTCAGCCACAGAACCAGGACCGAAACACAAAAGGCAGGGATGTATCCATATTTATCAAGGATACCCACACCTCCAGGGTAGTGGCACAGCACAATGCATCAGAGATCATCCATGTGCAACTAACAACGGGCAAAACTGCAATCCAAATTGTAGCTTGCGACAGATCACCCACCATGACTCAGGACCCCCATTCCACATTTCTGGAGACACTAGGAATTATGAAGGTCCTACCAAACACCCTAATACTGGGTGATTTCAATTACCCAAACATAAACTGGGAGAACTACTCAAGTACTAACTCCCTTGCCCAACGCTTCCTAGAATTTATAAACTCGAATGCCCTAGATCAACTAGTCAACACCCCCACCAGAGGGAACAACATATTGGACTTGGTCATCACCAACATGGGCGATCGGTGTTCCACACCGGAGGTCAACCCCTCACTAGTTAGATCAGACCATAGACTAATCACTCTGGATATCCAAATTCCGCCCCCACCCCCAATCAAGGAAACCACCATGAAAAAACTTTTCAAAAGCAAACTTCACGTTACTTAAGACCAAGGTGGAAAGGTTCACAGCCCCCATGCTAAAGGACAATGCTGTCCAAGCTGCTGAAACCTTTACAAAGGCACTCTATGAGCATCTGCAGGAATGCATGGATCATGCTATCCCAAGTAAAACCAAAAATCACTCCTCCAAGAAAAGAAAACCAGTCTGATGGACCCCTGCCATAAACAAGCTATACAACAGGAGGAAACTAGTACAGAAAGGAGTAAAATCCCAAGAAGGAAAGACATCCCTGATCAGTATCAGCAAGAAATTACGATCCTTCATTAAATCATCCAAGGCTAGTTTTGAAAAAAATTGCCAATGACTCCAAAGATGACCACAAAGCATTATTTAGCTATGTCAAGAACCTAAGTGGAAACTCTCAGATCTGCTTTGAGTTAGTGTAGAATGGCACAAAATACACTGAACCGAATGATATTGCCACCATTCTGGCAGACAGGTTTAGTGCAAACTTCATCCCTCGATCACCCCCTAAAGGGCCGATAACCATACCAGAAGAATGTAGGGCCCTGTCAGTCACCGACACACAAGTTAAAACAGCCCTAGCCAAAGCTAAAAACACAGCTTCATTGGGACCAGATGGTGTCCCAGGCTGTGTCTTACAAGAGCTCCAAAATGAACTAACACCTCACCTAAACACACTGTTCAAACTCAGCCACTATACAGGCTACTTACCCACAGAATGGCGCACAGCAACAGTTATCCTGCTCCACAAAGGTGGAGCTACAACGGACCCTGGGAATTATCGCCCTATAAGCCTGACTAGCTTGATCTGCAAGGCTATGGAGCGCATCATCATGGAACTCAACAGAGACATTGGGAACCTCCAAACCTTGGACCCTACCCAGTTTGGCTTTGTTAAGGGCAGATCATGCCTCCTAAACCTGGTGGACTTCTTTGAGACAGTTACCAAGGCATTAGATGAGGGAAAGAAGGTCCACACAGCCTACCTAGACCTCGCAAAAGCTTTCAACACCATTCCCTTTTCTAGTATTATAGACAAGCTCACCAGCTTGAACATAAACCCCTACGTCATGAGATGGGTTGCCAACTGGCTCATGGATAGAACCCACATGGTGTAAGTTGCAGGCTCTATGTCCGACTCTAAACAGGTTACAAGTGGCGTCACCCAGGGCTCAGTCGTAGCACCCGTCCTGTTCAGTATATACTTCTCAGAGGTACAAGCAAGCATAGGAGGACTATGGCTGACCAATTTTGCAGACGACTGCAAACTAGGGGCCATAATTGATTCCCCGGCTGATACAGACACCCTCCAGAAGGGTCTCACTGAGACGGATACCTGGTGTCAAATTCATGGCCTCAAACTAAATGGCAAAAAGTGCATAGTCATCCCCTTTGGAAAAAACAAAGTGCCCACAAACTACCACATAGGTGGTAGTCCCCTAAATGCAGAAAATGTAATAAGGGATCTGGGGACCCAAGTAGATAGTAATCTCTCCTTTGATAATCATATTGCCAAGGTGGTTAGAAAATCCTTCTATGTGGTCCTCCTAATCACAAAAGGGTTCGCATCTAGAACAAAAGAGGTTATTGCGCCTCTCTACTCATCACTCATTAGACCCATCATAGAATACAATTCCCATTTGGGATGTATCTTACAAGACACCTGCAACAACTGGAAAGACCACAAACGTACCTCACCAAGATGATTACTGGCCTCAAACAGATGCCCTATGCAGCCCAACTCAAGAAAATCCAGCTGTACCTGGTTGCATACTGCTTACTCTGCCTGACATACAAGGCCATGTGAAACCCAGAATTGATGGACATGCTCCACCTAAAAAAAAACAAATCCCGGAGAGCCGCACGCTTTAGAGATATAAACCTCACCGCAACAATAAATAGGACATGCTGGAGGGGATAGATTCCTGTCCCAGAGACTCCCCATGCTTTGGAACAGGATTCCAGTGTATATCAGGCAGAGCTCCTCACTAACACTCTTCAAGAGAAATCTTGACGGGTGGATGGGAAACAGAAAATTTACCCCGGGGATCACTGCAGTGGCACTGCTGGACAGTGGCGCAGGGAACTAATCTAAGGGGGGTGGCGAAAGCCAACACTTTCTGGCTAGGCTTATAAATGCCCTTGGGCAGATAGCCTAGTACTTACCTATGAACCTGTTATGTCTGTTTTCATTCTG
Source organism: Protopterus annectens (assembly GCF_019279795.1). Taxonomy (NCBI): domain Eukaryota; kingdom Metazoa; phylum Chordata; order Ceratodontiformes; family Protopteridae; genus Protopterus; species Protopterus annectens. The sequence goes on from NC_056731.1 coordinate 271,787,352, forward strand.
ACAAACTAATGTGTTGTTTTCATATTTGTTTGTTTAGTTTTTCATTCTGTTAACCATATGTATCTGGAGCTTTTCTCCCCTGGGCTTCCATACCTCGTGACCCAGTCGGACTTTCCTGGAAAACAAATGCCAAATAAATAAATCAGGAATGTAGGCTTTTGATAGATACCAATACTAGGGAAATTATAGCTGAAGAATAATAAAAATGTAAAGATTGTTGGACAAGAAAGATCCTAATTCTGCATTATTAGTAGTAAACAAAATTCTTAAAAGAAGACAATTTTTTGCTATTCCATCTTACTTTTTGAGGCTATATTTGATAAAATCTTATTCTGAGGGTTAGTAGAAACTTTTCCGTGAACAGTGGCACATGCACGAAGCGTACCAGTAATCCCTTTGCTAAGGCATATGAGGAAACACAAAAAGACCATAATTAATAGACAGGGCTACCAGATGTGTTTTCCTGTGGGAAAGAAAAAAATGACTGACTGAATCAAGATTTTTAATGGACAGTAATAAGTCTGTTAATGGACATTAAAGCAAAAACTGTAGCCTGTGATGGGGACTAGAAAGCTGGAAGTCTTGAACTAATAAGCATAATAATATGTACTTAAAAATTGCAAATTAAAATAGACTTAATTCTCCTTTATTAACTGTATTCTCATAAGTCTAAGTATGTGAGAATGTGGGGAAGAGACAAAGAAAATAAATGAGGAAGATTTGCCTTGTGGTGACACTTGGGGAAAGAGGTTGCGACTTGCTAGGATAATGCAGGAATTTAAAGCTATAATGTATTACTTGAATAATGGAGTAGCAAACAAATCATATCCATAGACTGTATATGGGAGTGTATCCTGTCAGACATTTTCCCTCTTGCTGTTTTCCACTTCTTTGAATGTGTATGATAGGGGGTGATGTTTTGCAGGCTAGTGCTTGCACCAGTTCTGAATTTAATATTTGTCTTCTTCAATATGCATAACAAATAAAACTAATTTAATACTGATAACATGCACTGGATGGCTTTATCTTGAATTGTTAATGCTGCATGTAAAGCCATGACAGTTTTATACCGGTCAGTCATCAGCCTTACAGTGCCCTGACTTGACCTATTCATTCCTTTCTTAGTAGTGAGTTGGTAGTGGAAGCTGTAATCCAAACAGCCATCAGGGTTGTATTGTATTGCCCTATTTCCCTGCCTGTCCTGTAGCCTGATGAGTCATATCCACAGTACTTGTGACTTGAAACATGCATGCTTGCTTGCTTGCACGTGCATGTGCTAGCACCAGTTCAGACATGCTAGTTGATGCATATGCACATGTCTACTGCCTTTTTCATTGCCTGTTGTGTCTCCACTGTGCATGAGCAGTACAGTTTACCAGGCTGTCTCCCTTCCACCAAGATGAGCAGGCTGTCAGCACCCACTGACTACCACCCTTTCCAGCTGACTTCCCCATTCCCTGGGTTATTTGATCCTGAGTGCTGTGGATTGCAGTCGGGGCTTTTGTACCCTTCTACACGTGTAGCCAGTAATACAGGTATCCCTCCTTGACCAGCCTTACATTGCCACAGTTGCAGAACCCCAAAATGTTTACTTATTTGCATTCCTATCAACACTGTTAGCTGGAGCTGCATCCCTTTTTATTGGATCTGTGGGAGCAGTCAGCAGCTCCACATTTGGCTCATTCATTCTTCAATTGAGCTGAGAACGAGGCTCCAGTCCATTTATTCTTTGAAGTAAGCCTTATCCGCCTGTTTGCTTCCCTAAGGAAGCAAGAGTCAGGCACTAAGAAATGATACAGTCTGCAAATCCTAACACTTCTGCCCAGTAATGCCAAAATGTGTTGATTTACATAACACATGCCACATCTCTTTGGCCAAGTAGTACACCATTTGGGGTGTTACACAGTAGGTTAGGCTTCTTGCTGAAATCTGTGTTACCTGCAGTAAGGCAGCTGTCACCAGTGCAGTGAGCCAAGCCAACACTGACCTCCCAGGATGGATGAGCTAGTACGAACCACTTATTCTCATGTCCCCATCAGGTGACCCCAGTGCCAAGTCAAACACCGGTCATCTGGGACATAGGCAGAGTTTTAACTCTGTATACCATATGGCTGGACAAGGAGCCGCATTCATTAATTTGATGTAGGTGAAAGTTGATGCCGTAAAGGAAGGAAAGTTTCTTCTTCTTATGACCCTGGACATAAAGCTTGTGACAGCAAAGGGATTAGTGTCTTTTATGCCACCAAAATCTGATATCCACCTTAGATTCTTTAAGCTGTTTTTGAATCAGAATTGTCATGTTAAGCTAACTTCTCTTATTCTGAGGATTTCATACTTGCTTGTAGCTTCTGGTAGTCACACTTCCTCCCATAGATTCATAGGTAGGTACTAGGCTATCGGCCGTGGGGCCTATATAAGCCTAGCCAAAAAGATTCCCTGGTTTTCACCACCAAAGAAAGTTATTTTCCTGTGCCCCTGTCTAGCAGAGCCACAGAAGTGATGCCCGGGTTGAATTTCCTATTTCCCATCCAGTTGTCGAGATTTTTCTTAGAGTAATGAGAAGCTTTGCTTGACATGAATGGGTAGTCTGTTCCAGAGCATGGGAAGTCTCTGGGACAGGAATCTATCCCTACAGCATGTTCTGTTTATTGCGATGGCAAGGTGTAGGTCCCTGGAACATGTGGCTCGGAGTGATTGGGATTTTTTTTTTTTTTTTTTTTTTTTAGTGTAGCATGTCTAACAGGTCTGGGTTTGACATGGCTTTGTATGTTAGGCAGAGGTTGCCTCTGAGTAGGCAATAAGCGACGTAGTACAGCTGGAGTGTTTTGAGACGGTCTGCATATGGCATCTCTCTGAGGTCAGTAATCCTCTTAGTGAGGTATTTCTGTGGCCTTTCTAGTTGTTGTAGATATCTTGCGAGGTACATGCCAAACGGGCATTGTACTCTATAATGGGTAGAGAGGAATAATGAGCTCTTTTTCTCTGCAGGTAAACCCCTTTGTGATGAGGTGTGCCACTTAGAAATATTTCCTGACTACTGTGGTGATGTGATTATCAAAGGAGAGACTACTGTCCACCTGTGTCCCAAGGTCTTTTATCACATTTTTGGTGTTTAGTAGGCTACCGCCTATGTGGTAGTTCATGGGTACAGTGTTTTTCCACAAGGGGATGACAGTGCACTTCTTGGCATTGAGCTTGAGACGATGACTTTGACACCAAGCATCAGTCTCAGTGAGACCCCTTTGTAGAATGTCCACATCATTAGGTGATTCTATTATGGAACATAGTTTGCAGTCATCTGTGAACTTCATTAGCCTGGACTTCTGAGAAGTAAATGCCAAACAGGAGAGGGCCCAGGACTGAGCCCTGTGGTACTCCACTTGTCACTGGTCTGAAGTTGGATTTGGAGTCTGCTACTTTCACTGTGTGGGTTCTGTCAGTGAGCCAGTTGGCCACCCATCTTGTGACATAGGGATTTATGCCCAGTCTAGTGAGTTTATCTATAATTCCATAGTGGGGGCTGGTGTAGAAAGCCTTGGCGAGGTCAAGATAGGCTGTGTACACCACCACTGCTTCAAAGAAGTCAGTCGGATTTAGGCAACATGACCTACCTTTTACAAACACAAAATTAGTAAAGTCCAGAGTTTGGAGGCTACCTATGCCCTAGTTTATAAGCTCCAAGCTGATATGTTCCATGGCCTTGCAGAGCAGGCTCGTCAGACTAATGGGGCGGTAGTTCCCGGGGTCCATGTTGGCACCCCCTTTGTGCAGTGGGATAACTGCGCTGTGTGCCATTCAGTAGTCACAAAGCCTTAAGTGAGGCTGATTGAACATGGTACTTAAGTGGGGTGCCAGTTTGTTCTGTAGTTCATGCAGAATGCAGCCTGGGATGTTGTCAGGTCCCATGGATGCTGTATTCTTGGCTTTGGAGAGTGTGGTCTTTACTTGTGCGGCCGTGATTACAGGGGCTTTGTATTCTTCCGGTGCAGTGATGGGCCCTTTGGGGGCTGGGGGGGTGAAGTTTGCACTGAACCTATCTGCCAGGATGTTGGCAATATCAGTTGATTCTGTATATCTAGTGCCATTGTGCTGTAGCTCAGAGCAGATTTGAGTGTCGCCATTGAGATTCTTTACATAGCTGTAGAATGCTTTGTGGTTGTCTTTAGAATCAGTGGCGATTTTATTTTCATAACTAGCTTTGGAGGATTTTATAAGGCATCTCAGCTTCGTACTGAGGCTGACCATAGAGTTCATGCAATCATGGGATTTTACTGTTTTTTGCAACAGCTTCTTCCTTTTATTGTAGCGTTTGTTTATGGCAGGGGACCACCAGATTGGCTTCCTTTTTTTGGAGGAGAGCATCTTGGTTCTTTTGGGGATAGCCCGATCCATGCAATCGTGTATGTGCTTATACACTCCAGTTGTATAGGATTCAGCAGTCATACCTCTATTTTCCATCTGTATGCGTGTCGTGAAGCTTGCCACTTCTATCTTAAGAAGCATGAAGTTGGCTTTGGAGAAGTTTTTTATGGTAGTTTCCTTAATGGGGGTGGGGACAGGATATTGATGTCTAGGGTGATTAGCTTGTGGTCGGATCTGACCACCGAGGAGTTGATCCCTGGCGTTGAACATCAGTTGACCATATTGGTAATGACCAGGATATTGCTGCCCCTGGTGGGGGTATGGACAAGCTGATCCAGGGCGTTGGAATTTATGAATTCCAGAAAGCGTTGAGCAAATGAGTTAGTACATGAGTAGTTTTTCCCAGTTGATGGTGGGGTAGTTGAAATCGCCCATTATAAGGGTATTGGGCTGTACCTCAGTACATCAGGAAACGTGGAGTGGGCATCCAGGGGCATGGTGGGGGAATCTGTAAAAAGCTACAACCTCGATTGCAATCTTGCCCAGTGTTAGTTGCACTTGGATAATTTCAGATGCATTATGTTGAGCAACTAGCCTGGAGGTGTGGATATCCTTAATGAATATGGACACGCCTCCTCCTTTAGTGTTTCGGTCCAGGTTAGGTGGCCAAAAGGTGTGGTATGACTTATAGCCTGGTAATGCAGAGGTGCTCTCTGGAGCCTTGAACTAGATCTCTGGCACTGCACAGATGTCGATGTTCTCCATTTTAAGGAGTGCCTCGAGTGAGTGCATTTTGAGGTTTAGACTTCTAACATTGAGTAGCATTACCCTCAGATTTTGCTTGCTTATACCTGCTACGGTGGTGTTTGTCATTTTGAATCTTGCCTAAAAAAGCCACTATAGGGGTGCCAAGAGCCTTAGCCAGTATCCGGAATCTCAAGGGCGATAGATGCAGGCCATCTGACAAAGCATTGTGGTCTGCCGATCATGTCGTCCCAGGCAGACAGACACTGGATCGCCTTAGAATGACACCAGAAGCTTAGCCAATTGTTGAAGTCAATCATTTTGTCCTTGTATTGTGGTATCATTCTGGGCAATGGCAGGATGCTACTCAGGGCTAGGGTCATACCTGCCTGGTCTACATGATCCGAGAGCTCCTCCATGTCTCTCTTCTTGTAGTCCAGGGAGGTACATCTCAGGTCATTCACACCAACATGGACAGTGATAGTCATATTTGTACTTGTGGATTGATCTGAGTGCTTGCATTATGCGGTGGATCCTGGCACCCAACAGGCAGCTGACAGTAACTTTCTCCTTGTTTAGCCTGGTGAGTGGAATATCAGTGTGCCTGACTATAGAGTCCCTATGACTAGTGTGTTGAGTCCGTTGTTTTGCCGTATGGGCTGAGGTTGAGTGGCACACTGATTTTGTGGGCTGTGTGTCATTTGGGTAGTGTTGGGGTGTGTTGGTTGCTTGCGTTTCAGCTTTGGAGGTCTCTGTTTTTTGGGCAGATTTTTATTGAGAACCTCCGCGAATGTAGGTGTGTGTTTTGTTTTACTATGTGTGGGTTTAGGTAGTGTAGGTTTTGATGGAGTATGTGTTGAGTGTGGTGTCGTGCAGGTGTTTACCTTCTCTTCGCTGTCTAGTACAGTCTTGGCTGGAGAGCGCTTGGCTTCCAGTTTGGCTATATAAGTGCATCTCTCACAGGTTGTAGTGTTGGGTGGTAGGAGGAGAGGGTTGTCCGTGTACATGAGGCAATTGCTACATTGCCCCAAGATGCCCAGGTTCATCAAGTGGAAAGGCGAAAATACTGGGAGCTGACCCTTAGATATGCCTGGATAGGTGCTTATTAAGTTAAGTACTAAAAACTGTTTTCCTCCTAACAAGTGAGGAAAGTTGAGTGCTGCAGTAATTTGTAGATTATTTAGTGCTTGCAAAGAGTTTTGAACAAGTGCTGAGCACAAGGAAACAGTTTTGAGTGCTAAGACTAGAAAGCTGGCTAGTTCTAAGGGAAAAATTAGAAGAGCAGACTTTCTGGAACTGGGAATAGTTTAACTCTAGTTAAATGGCGCTGCACAATGCACAAAACCACACAAACACAGGTTTTTAAACAGAAAGATGAAATGGATAGAATAGCCCAAAATAGCCAATAAAATTACAGATTCTGAGCTGAAACCACTCCTCCAGTGACAGGCTGCTCAAAGCTCACCACTCTCACTGATAAACAGAGAAGCTTCCTTCTAGCTTAGTAAGGTCTGTGCAACACAGAAACTACAAAACAGCCCAGAATTCAGCAAAATCTGAAAACTGGACTCTACTGGTTATAGAAAGGTGGGAGATGAGTAGAGAGAGAGGATTTTATTTATTTTTTTAAATTAAAACGGATACAATAAAACTAAACCCTTTTAAAGCCGAAAAATGGCCATCACACTGGAGTGTGTAGCCCTCAACAGTTGAAAAACACTTAAAAACGATCAGTTATAAAGCAGTTTAACACAAGTAGTAAGGTAAACATTGTTTGTGCTATACAGGACTTGGGCTGAGCTCTGTTGGCAAGTGATTTGTTATAGCTATTAATTTTTAAATTTCTTCTGAAATGAGCAGGTCATCCACATCCTGTATCTCTGCCACAGGTTTGGTGAGCTAACGGAAATAATTTTAAGGTACAGGATGGTCAGGTCATAGAAGACAGTAATGCATATCTTGTCTGGAAATGTCATCATTTTTAACTTTCGTGCAGCTCGTTTACTCCAATCCAGTCACTCAGTTATTAAGCAAAATTGCACTCCGTGGATTAAAGCATTCAGGGCATGTTGCGTATTGCCTTACAGGCAATAGCTTTCCTAAATGTGCAGTTCATGGTAGCAACCATCCTTATACTGCACATCCTGAGCCCTTCTGTTCAAAAGCAATGTGCAGTTTGCACATTTCATTTGAATAATGCTTGAAAGCCAGAAAGGATGTTGTACTTGAGAAAATGGTGGGAGTACAACACAACTTTGAATAAGTATTGTTAATTCAGAATGTTGATAGTTTTTTTCTGTTTGAATAAGTGATTAAGTTAAAGAATTGTAATGAAAATTTAAGCTTGATATGGTACTTGTGTTATATCCCAAAGAACTTTGTGACTGTTATGTAGTTTGCAATTCCATTTCCTCTGCAGTAATTAATGACTGCATAGAACCTGAGAGCAAAGAACCACAATTGGCCCACATAGCCTTTCCATTTCTTAGTTTTATGTGAACAGGTAAGTGAGCTGAATCATTTGGCCATTTTTTCAGTAGTGTCCTAGCTAAGCAAAGCAATCTGTACATATTTAAACAAAGGTCATAGTATGTGACATGGCTCCCTGTTGAAATGTTAGCACTCAACATGCGAAATGTTGACAAGCAAAAAAAAAAAAAAAGATTGAATACTCTGGAGAAGAGCGAATCTCAAACGTCATTCCTTTCCTTAAAATTCTTTTTTACAGGCCCTCCCCCTTGCACCACTTGTGTGTACCAACTCCTGAGCTCGCCGTATGTCAGAGAAAAGGGAATATTACAAGATATTTCCGTCTTGGGCTTAGTATATGTATGGACTCGCTCTAGTGGGTCCTGACATTTCATTTGGTTACCAGTGTGATATATTTGTGAAGTATGAGGTACCTGCATATTGGGTACGTCTATAAGTACTTGTAGAGTTGATGATATATCTAAGTGGAAGCTTAGGTAATCAAAATTATCACACTGTGGATATAAGTATGGCCAGAATTAAGATCTGTTTACCGCCATTCATTCCTCTAACTTAAATACAAAGGTAGCCATACAACTGCACCCAGAAATTACAGGTGGCTTTTTCAATGAAAACTGTTTTCCTTGCTTTCTTTAAACTGTCCAGAATTGGGTAATTCTTGATTTTACTAGAAAGAGGAGACACCACTATGGCCCTGAAACAGAAAGAAAACCTTAAAGCTCGGTGTAAGACTATAGGTAATGAAGCTGAATTTCGAGATTGCTTCTTACCTGACTTCTGATGAGAAATCTACTGGAAGGTTTTATCTTTGGGGGCCTGTGCAGAAGTCTACAATGGACCTATGTTTACTAATTTGTTTGTTAGAGTACCAATGACTGATAAACAGGCAGTGATATTCCCCTTGAGAGGCACCACTGACAGAGTGGTAGACCTTTTTTATATTCTTTGAAATGTTAAAGACCTCAAACTTTGCTAATGAAATTGTAATCTTAAAAGATGATGGCTTCTGTGAATTTTGTCACCAGTTCCATTTTCTATGTTATGTTGTTGAGGAGCTTTTCTCTTAACAGCAGCAACTTTGGTACAAATACATACCACATTTAATATTAGTTTAGTACACAGGCTGAGAAATGCCAGAAAAGATGGCAGTCAAACATAAAGTGTCATCGTGGTGAAATTTTGCAGCATTTCAGATTGAAGTAAAATTTGGGATGATTATTGACGAAGCCCCAGTTTTATTACTGATGGTGAGAAGGTTTTGATATTTTCAGATTTGCCACTGAATATTATGAAAGAAGGAAACCAGCAAAACTAGCCACCTAGCAGTGTGAACATTGGCTCTAGATGATGGTCACCATTGATGTGACACTCCAAACCGATGTACAAAAATGGGGAAAAGGGGGGTTGTGGATGGATGGATTTGTATACATTAGGAAATTTCTTTGAAAGGCAGAAATAAGGGCTTTTTTTTTTTTATTTTCCACCAAACCATGTTGCTATGTGTAAAGGCCCATGGTTGCTTTACTACTAATAGATGGATTGAAAGTCATGGGCTTATGCAGCACAGTTCTGTTTTCACAAAGTAACTAATTTGTTCTGCTGAGATAACTAATTACACTAACAAACTATAAGATAACTGTTAGCAGATGGTTTTGCTAACCACTGATACAGTTTTTTTTCCAAGCAGACTAATAGCTGTAATGAGGAACCATTGTTTTGGTCTAGAGTAAGCAAACTATTACAGTGTTCTAATATTAAATCATTGTTAATATCTCTAATTATATGCATTGTTATATGAATAAGATGAACTTCTCTATCTTAAGAGCTTCATATTTGCCCTTTTAATTTGATTTAATAAGAAATTTTGAAGATGTTAATTGTATCTGCAGAACTATTTAAATATGCAGTTTTACCTTTTTTTTTTTTTTTTACTTATCTTCTTTTACGGATATTGATGGGGATTGGGAATAGTTTATTCTTCTGCAACTTTGATTTTCAGAATTTTTCAGCACCCTCCACTTCGTCTCTCCTGCTGTCCTTCCTTCTAGTCAGCATTTTGAACATGTGATAATATAGCCTCCCTTCAGTGTCCATCTTCCAGTGTTCCTATGCAGTAAGTCTTTAAGTCTGCCATTTCTCTACTCCCTTTGTGTAGTGTGTTTTTTTTTTTCATTTTTGGTCTGTACTGTGACTGTGTTATGACATTTTCATGTTTCAACAACCAAATAAAGCTGTTGGATTTCTAGCAGCATAGCGTTTTACTTGTAACACACTTCTACCTATTTGCTTTCATCTAGTTAATCCCCTTTTGATGTAGCTCATGCAGTTATAAGATGGCTAGTGTTATGTTCTCTAATTTGAAGGCTTAATCTATTACAGATACTGTGTTAGTGCTAATGCTGTGACAATGTTCTGGAATTTGAGCATTTTGAGTGTTCCTTGACTATAGCTGACAAACACTGTTACTTAACCTACAAGAGCACACTAGATATATAAAATATTTTGGCATTTTCATGTCGTTAAGCAGATGTTGCTTGTTAATCTAATTGATAAGCTTGTACTGAATATACAGGTATATAATTGGTCTACATTCTTGGTAACTTTGATATCTCTGAATATTCTGGTATGGGACTATACCTTTTATTTCTGCAAGGCAGGACTGTTTGGCTGTAGTGTTCTGCTTCATATGTAGTCATTCTCTTAACTGATTATCAGGCAATTTAATTCCATTGATCCTCTTTTTACCTGACACCCAGCATAACTGAGTCCCTTCATAGTTTTTTGTAACTAACTCAGAACAAGATATTAAGCTCTGTTAGGAGTATTGTGTGGGCATCACTAGTGTTATTTAAAGTGGATGCTTGACCTGCCACAATTGCATATAACAGTTTATGTAAACTACTTGTAGACTTCTTAGACTTGCAGCTAGACAGTTATTGCTTGTTTTGTTTTTTTATCATTAATGCGTTCTCAACAATGTGCAAATGTTAAATGAGCTGAAAGGTATTAACCATTTTGTGTGTTTCTAATGCAAAAAGACCTCTGGCAGTTGTGCTTTGTCCTTCAGACAGTATTTTAGAGTTTTGAGTCACCTAATACAGACTGTTAATGCCTTTTTACCCTTTGTCCTCAACTAATTGTGTATAAACTGTAACTTAGTTTTACTGTCATATCACCCTTAGCCAAACTCGGTCTGTCTTGCTTTGACTTTCTCTTTCCCTCAACTGTTATACTAAAGTGGCATCAATCAAACCATCATTGACCAGCAAATAACATCCAAAACTGAAGTTTACCCTAATAAGGACCCTATAAAGACAGAGAGAGGCATATTAATAATGTATGTTATTTACTGACATGTCTAATATAGCTATACTGTTCCTCTGTAATACATAGGTCATGGTCTTCTGTAGAGAACATACACTCCCACTAGAACTAACAAGTTCCCTGGTAATTTTCTTTGTACAGGAAGATGTGGCCTTCGCTTGAGCTGCCACCTGCCTTGTCTTTTTTACGCTATATACCCAGTGCAAAAGTCCTTCCCCACTTTACCTGCCTTACCATACTTTGCTGGGGTATAAATCTGTTTCTGTCCTCCCCTATAAATGCCAGTGCCTTCACTGTCTAGAACATGTTAATAATGACCATTCCCTTACTGAAATATAACAAAAATATTAAACTGCAGTACTTAGTAGTATTTCTTTATGTAGACTTTTTTTACTAACTACACCTGCACCTGGTTAACTCCCTGCTTTGAAACTATTTCTGCTAACCCACATATAATTACTACAGCTCTGTTAACATTACACCTTCTGGTATTATTTGTTACCTTGCTCTTTATCCGAACAGCTTTTCTAGTGACATTATATTTTTACTCTTTCTAATGGTTAAGGTGTTTACCTTGCAGTCACAAGGTGCAAGGTTTGATTCTCACAGTGGGTAATTGGCCATGCTTAAAATGGTCTATAAGGACTGTTAGCCTGGTACTAAGTTATGAACCTATGAACACAAGGCATCTTACCTTGCTCACTTCTAAGTCTATAGATGTTTTTTTTTCACCTGTTCCATACTTTGTCATTTCAGCTGGTGCAGCTCACTGTATTCACCCTTGCTTTTGTCATGGCTCCCTCCGTTCCCCTACCCTACCCCCAAATCTCACCCACCCCCACTATACATGTTTTATGCTTATATAAAACCCTCTTCTTCCTCTGCAAAACTCCTCCTCTTCCTATCCAAGCAACCTATCATTCTGCTACCCCTCATCTGTCACCAACACCCTCTACTCAAATCATACTATCCATATCTCCACTTGTCTAGTTATACCTCTCTTCCACAGCACTCCTCAGCCTCCATCTCGTTGTTTACATCCACTATTGTCTCCTATTATGGTTCTTTCTCTTTAGCATTTTTTTCTCCTTTGTATATGTTATATCTCTACAGGTGTCCTCTTTCTTCCCTTTTCAACCTTATCTAGGCTGCACATTCTTAGCATCCCATATTCTACATACCTATTCAAATTCCTGCCTAATTCTTTTTAATTCTTTTTATTTATTTCTATAACGTAATTATATAGACATATGCCATCAATTCTGCATCATTGTCTTCAAGACTTAGCTTCTAATACACTCCAAATATGCTCCTCATCTTTCTATCCACACATCTACTCCTACTACTATCAGACCTCAAATGCTATGTGATACCTATTGCACCTTTTTCTCAATCATCCACCCTTACTCTCACTGCCTGTCATTCACTATTACTGTTAATTCTTGCTTACTTGGATTATCCGCCATCTTGTTTTCAGATATAAAATAATTCTTAACCCTTCTCCCAACCCATATAAGGTAAAATTTAAATTTACTACTAACATACCTAAACCCTCACTAGTGTGCACATATTGTAAAAAGATATTATGCGGCAATTTCCTCCCAGACCCAGGTCCCGACTGCTTCTGTTCTACACCCACTTCCCCCCTCTTCTGTAACAATCTACTAAATTGAAAATCATCAATATTCAAATTATAGTAAAGAGAGTCTCTGAATTTCATTCCTGGATCACTCATACTCTCCAGACATTATTATTCTTAGAGAAATGTGGTTCAAATCACTTGAAAAGACTCCAAAGTTCTTCCCCCTGGCTATACTATCATCCACTCTGACATATTAAATAAAAAAGGTGGTGGTGTAGCAGTCAAGTTCTCTAACCATATCTGTCTCTTCTGCTATTCCTCTACCTAAATTCCTCTCTGCTGAGATCCTTGTCTTTCACTGTAAATTAAACAAACATAAAACAATATGTATAATTGCCTGTATATTCCCCCAGGATATAACATCCCTACTCCAGAAGGCATTCTACACTGGGTATCTGGTTCCATTTTTCATGAAATAATTCTTTGTGAAGTCAATATTAACTGGAAAACCTTCACATCAGACTACCCTTGAACTAGTATCAATGTGTTTTGTTTCAAACAACTCGTAACTTCCCATACTCACATCACCAAAGCCAATAGCACTAAGACTACTCTGGACTGGATCCTAGTAACAAATCCAAACCTTTATGACTCTCCCAAAACCCTCCCAGACTCCCTCAGTGATCACCATCCTACCTGTGCCCAGAGATTAGCAATTCACCATATCAAACAGCACCTTTATAAAGACTGCCATAACCTTCCAAATTTAAATTCCAAGATCTTTAACAGCGTCCTTAATAACATTAATTGGTCCATCCTCTATTCCTTACCACTGGATTATGCTGCTCTAAAATATAATACAGTATTTATTGACATTCTTATAAGAAAAAAAGAGTTAAATTCACGCAATCACCCTAGCTATCCCTTCTTATAGACAATTAATGTATAAGAGAGACAAGGCTTGGAGAAAATGGCAAAAATACAAATCTCAAGCTCATGTACTGACCTGCAAAAAACTTTGAAACATGACAAAAAATACAAGTTACTGCTGGTGAAAAATATTATTCCTTCAGCCCACAGTATAACCAAAAACACAACCCCCATAAATGTTGGTCCACTATCAAGAAAATATACTTTGGAACTCCTAGTAGCCATAACTCTTGTCCAGGCATCTCACTCTTAGAAACTGCTTCTAAAGTTAACTCCCACTTTATAGTCTCAATAGCCACCCTCACCCAAAACTCCCTACAGAATCCTGCCACCACTGACAAACTTCATAACTCTAGCAATGCCATTTTCAACTTAAAATCTGTCACTACTTCCTATATAAAAATTATTATACAAACTTAAGCTCTGTTCACCTTCTGTAGACAGTCTCCCTTATGAATATCTAAAGATTGCTGCCTCCTCTGTCGCCTACCCAATCTCTATCTTGATCAGTTGATCCATTTGTGAGTCATATGTCCAATCTCTTTGGAAAAAAATTACGTCATTCCAATTCATAAAGTAGGAAACTCCACTAAAATAACAAACTTTAGACCAGTTGCAGTCTTACCCCCACTTTCCAAGATCATCTAAAATTGTTCTTGAATACATTTTTCTAACACTTACTCCAAGAAAATCTGTTAACCTCTACTCAACGCAGCTTTTGACCAGAGCATAGTACAACTGCCTTTGTTGCCTTTTTGGACTATGTCATTAAAGCCAGAGATTATAACAGTTTAGTTTCTTCCCTTTTTTAGATCTCTCGAAAACTTTCGATACACACTTGCATACCTAACTACTCTCAAAAATGTCTTCTTTAGGCTTTTCCAGTACAGTAGTCATTTGGTTCTCTAGCTACCTATCTAACCAGCTACAGTCAGTCAAATGGCTCCCTACTTACTCATCTTTTCTCCCAGTTAATACAGGTGTCCCTCAAGGCTCTGTAATTGGCTCTCTCCTTTTTAACATGTTTGTAAATGATCTACATACATCCTCCCAACAAGCTACACTTTGCAATATGCAGTTGACTCCACTGTCATTTGCTCATCTAATAGTACTTTCCAATTAATCTGTCAGTCAGCAGGCTTTAACTCCGTTGAAAACTGCCTCACTGACAAGTCAGCTTTTCCTAAATTCAAATGAAACAGAACTGCTCTTATTTCTCCCAAAATCCCAAACAACACAGATAAGCAGTACAGTTGTGTACACTTACCATAACTGTAGATGTTCAAGTGTATTCACTGTTGCAGTCATCACATTTGGGTTATCTACCTGCAGATAGCCCTCGGCCGGCCTGAATACCAGAGTCTTCGGATTTCTGCATCAGATTCTATCGCTTCTTCCATGACGTTAGGTCGTCACGGGTATAAAACATGCAGCTGATGCCATTACATTGTTTTTTTCTTGCCCCAGATGTTAGGTACCCCTACAATAGGAAGCAATTATATGGTATGGAACACCCCCAGCAAAAAGCGAATGCACATAATATATACCAAACAAGGTGGAAAGGTAAAAGTCAAGAGAAGTCAGGGGGCTGGAGGGAGGGTAACCAGGACTGCAACAATGAATACACTCAAACATCTACATTTATGGTAAGTGTACACAACTGTACTATGTTCTTAGTGTTTCACTGTTGCAGTTATCACATTTGGGTTGTGTCCCAAAGCTAAGGAAGGGTGGAGGTAGTTAAAGAGCATTAGGGCTAGCAATAAGGCCCTGTAAGACACCTGTGGAAAATCCATCTCTGGATTTAGAAAAGATAGGCAAGTGGTAATGCTTGGTGAAGGTATGTACAGAGCTCCAGGTTGCAGCTTTCAGGATGTCCCTGGTAGGGACTCCTCCGAGAAATGCAGTAGAGGTAGATGCAGCCCTGGTGGAATGTGTTCTTATCCCATGTGGGGTATGTTTTCCATAGTGTTTGTAGCAGAAATGGATGCAATTTGCTATCCATTTTAAAATGGTTTGCTTTGGAATGGCCTTCCCCTCTAACCCTGCAGCAAAGCTAACTGGCAGCTGGTCAGATTTTCTGAGAGGCTTAATCCTGTCCAAGTAGAATCTAAGCTGTCTGTGTACATCCAGAGAATGCAGTATCCTTTCCCCTTTATTCTAAGGATTAGGGGAAAAGTAAGAAATTAATGGACTGGTTTAGAGCCACACTAGACACCACCTTGGGCATAAAGGATGGATTAGTCCTGAGGGAAACCCTGTCCACATGGAAGATGATGAAGGGTTCCACTGCCAAGAGGGCCTAAAGTTCAGGCACTCTTCTTGCTGAAGTGATGGCTAGAAGTAAAGCTGTTTTCCAAGAAAGGAATTTCAGCTCTGCTGTAGCAGCTGGTTCAAAGAGGGGGGGGGTAAGTTTTTCCATTACAAAGTTAAGGTCCCAGGCTGGAGTGGGAGCTCTCCTGGGGGGGGGGGGTCTTACATTTCTGGCCCATCTAAGGAACTGTTTTAGCAGGGGATGAGAGAAGAGGGGTTGGCTCAGTATTGTAAGGTGCTGATATGGCAGAGGCATGAATCTTATTTGAAGAGAAAGATAGGCCCTTGTGGAGCATTTCTGTTAAGTAATCTAGAATATGAGGTAAGCTAGGCACCATTGTGCCCATCCCCTGAGCCTGGCTCCAGGAATAGTATCCTTTCCACTTTTCTGATTAGGATTTTCTTGTACTAGGCCTCCTTGCCTCAAGAATGACATCCAGCACCTGGTTACTGAGGGTTGCTGGAGGTGAGCTCAGGGAATTAGCCAGGCTGCAAGGTTCAGGGTTTGAAGCTGAGGGTGAAGCATCTGACCCACCTGCTGGGACAACAGGGAGGGGGTCTTCGGCAGGTGCCAAGGTTGCAACACTGTCAGACTGTGCAAAAGGGGGTACCAGTGCTGGCGTGGCCAGTCTGGTGCAGTCAGTATTGTCCTTGGCTTGTCCTGTTTGATCTTTAGTAGAACCTTTGAGAGGCAAGGCAGAGGGGGGAAAGGCATAAACTGAGAGGCTTTCCCAGGTAAAGGACAGGGCATCCACTTTCCAAGCTTGACTGTGGGGAGTTGTGGTGCAGAATTTGTTCAATTGGTAGTTCTGAGGGAGGCAAACAGGTCTACCTCTGGTGTCCCCCATTTGTTCCTCAAGAGCTTGAATATGTTGGGTTCCAGTTTCCATTCATGTGGATCTGTGAGATTTCTGCTCAAGTCATCTGCCAGTGAATTTAGTTTGCCTGGCAGGAATTGAGCTTGTAGGTTCACTTGGTAGCTCAAGGCTGTGTTCCACAGAGCCATGGCTAGTCTGCAGAGTGGGTAGGAATGGTTTCCCCGTGCCTGTTTATGTACCACATAACTGTGGTGTTTGTCTTTACCAGTAGTTGTAAGGTCTTTGAAGGCTGTCAGAGCATTCTGTACAGCTAACACTTATTTTTGATTGATATGCAGGTGCATATGTTTTGGGTTCCATTTGCCCTGAATGCACTGCCCTGCCATGTGAGCCCCCCATTCATAGTCTGATGCGTCTGTTAGGGTTTGGGCGGCAGGGGGTAGAGTGCAAAGGAGTCCCTTGTTGTGGTAGCAGGCCTCTGCCCACCAAAGGAACTCTGCCCTTAGACAAGGAATGATAGGAATCATTATTTCCAGGTCCTGAGAATGTTGACAACATAGACATTTTAGATACCATTGAAGTTTCCTCATATGCAATCTTGCAAATGGAATTAACAGAATGCAAGAGGCCATGAACCCCAGGGTTTGCAGGATTTTCCTTGCAGATAGCTTGGTTTTTGTGGCCAGTAGTTGAAGTAGATTGAACTTGCTTCTCTGCAGTGAGGAATGCCATGTGGGAAGTTGTGTTCAAGCTTGCTCCCAGGAATACAATATGTTGGCAGGGTAATAGGTGTGATTTTTTTTCTTGTTGATGGTGTACCCTAGTGAAGTTAGAAGTCTCTTTACAAATGCCAGGTGTTGTAATAGCAAGTCCTGACTCTCTGCCTGAATCAGGCAATCGTCCAAGTATGGGTAAATCTGAATATTTCTCTGCCCACAAAATGCAATGGCTGGCGCTAGGCACTTTATGAATACCCTTGGCGCAGTAGATAAGCCAAAGGGAAGTGCATAGAACTGATAGTGCATGGAGCCTGCCCTGAAGCGTAGGTATTTTCTACAGGATTCCCTTATTGGGATGTGCAGGTAAGCTTCTTTTAAGTCTAGAGTTGCCAGCCAGGCATCCTTGGCTAGCATAGGAAGAAGCTGTTGAAGAGTTAGCAGTTTGAATTTTGGAACCACCAGAAAGATGTAGAGAATAGAAAGGTCCAGGATAGGATGCCAGGAGTTTTCTTTTCTGGGAACCAGGGACAGTCTTGAATAAAAACCTTGTACCCTTTGTTCTGCTCGGACAGGTTGAATAGCCCTGATACTGAGGAGAGAGAGCACTTGTTTTTGTGCCTCCGTCCACTGGTTTGGGGGGAGGTCTGGCCATCCACCTGGGGTTGGGAGTGAGTGGAAGTGGAATCTGTATCCCTGGGAAACTGTTTAAAACCCATTTGTCCTGGGTAATGAGTTCACAGTTTTTTGCATGCAGGGCGAGCTTTCCTCCTAAGGGAGCAAGTAGTTGAGCAAGCCTTGGTAGAGGTAAGGATGTCACTGTGCCATTTTTCCATACGGGGGTGGCTTACTACTCCCTGCTTTGGAAGTTGGGGCCCCCCACTGCTTAGATCTTGTGCATAGCCTGAGACTGAATTCTTGGTGGCCTGCTGCTCCTGGGTTTGGACTGAGAAGGCCTGGAAGGGACTGGAAAGGACCAGTTCTTTGAAGGCCAATGCCTACTGAATCTAGGTGGCTGTACTTGTAAGAAATCTAACAGTTTGCATAGATTTTAGCTTTTTCCCTCCATCCTTTTGAGGACGACTTCTGCTTTGTTGCCAAAAAGGTGTTCTTGGTTTAAGGGTGCATGCAGTAATTTAGGTTTAACATGATCTGGCAAGTTTTGTTCCTTAAGCAAAGCATGCCTTCTAAGTACAGACCCAGTGACAGCAGCCATGCAAGATGCTTCTAAAGCATCAAAACCACATTGCAAAGTATGTTTACCTACTTGGTCGATAGAATGCATTAACTCTTGTAAATCTTTGTGTTCAGCACAGTAAGGAATCAGCATAATTTTCTGTTTAATTAATCCCATAGTATGCTGCTGATACTTTAACATATGAAACTGGCAATTTAAAGCCCTAATGGCCAAAGTAACAGAAGTATATACATTCTTACCCCGTCTGTCTAAAGCTCTAGAATCCCTATCAGAAGGGGTAGGATTTTTGGCAGTAGTAGCCTTAATGCCTTTTGGTCCTTGGGAAATGGTTTCTGGATCCGCAGTAGGATTCTTGAAAAGGAATTTGAGAGAGTCAGGTACTCTGTAGTACCTGTCAGGTTTACTGGGAGCTGGAGGTAAAGTGTCTGGGGTAAGGCTGGATTCCAAGAAAACATCATCTACAATATCCAGAACAGGAGGGATAGCTAGAGGCCTGTGTTGAGGAAGGGTTAAAAATTCCCTAAGGCTCTTTTTGGACTGAGAATAGTCCTGGCTTTCCCAGCAGAAATGCTCCCTACGGGTATGCAAGGTTTCACCAAATGAAAAATCGCCCGGAGGGGGAAGCAGAGGGAATGGAATCCTCTGCATCAGAATCCTCATAAGTAGATAAGGGTAAATCCTGGTAGTCAGAAGGAACAGAGATATCAGATTCCTGATCAGAAGAATCAGAAAGAAAATCAGTTCTAGGTCTCTTAGATGTGGAAGGCTGGCTTCCCCTAATTAATGTAATAAGATCTTCAGCCATTCTAATCATTTGTTTTTAAGGCATATGGGTGTGAGAATGCGCTTTGGTAGACTGTTTTCTAGGCTTAGTGCGAGCTTTAGGCCTGAGGAATTCAGTATTCTTAGCTTGAAACGAAGTTGTCAGTTTAATATGAAAATTGGTAGGCCTGAATACACCCTCAGAAGCCAGTGCCTGCACAGCGGCTCCGGACCCATCCAAGGTAGAGACATCTGCAGGCTTCATAGTCAAAGAAGCATCTTGTGGCATACCGGACTCCAAATGGGTCTCAGTAGAGGCCTGCGAATCTGTAGTAGCAGGTATCGGGGCTGCGAAAGCGCCTCATTGAATACCGGCGGACTGGCGACTAGCTTATCGGAAGCGTTGTCAGCAGTTTTGGACCTATGCCGTCTGTCTCTGTCTTTATCCTTACGTTTTTTCGGAAGGTAGGTAGTCGGATGGCTTACCAAAGCCATTTCGGAGTACGGAGATCGAGAACGAAAGTAGCTACAAAAAAAGCCTGATGACGAATAGTTTGGGCGTTGAACAAGGCACCAAACTGACAGTGAGGGACGTTGTGGTCTGGGCCCAAAGAGGTGACGCAGTAAGAATGAAAATCTCTGAGGTATTTCCTTTCCACAGGCAAGATGATTGTTAATTTTTTCTGACATCAGTTAGAGCAAGAAAAAAGGATCCCGAATGGGGTACTTATCTTTTTGAAGACTTCAGGTCTGAAACTTGAAAACGAAAATTTCAGGAGTAGGCCGACCAGCACTTGCGAACTGCTTCTGCATCAGGCACCGCATGGCAAGAAAAACTGATGTAATGGCATCGGCTGCATGTTTTATACCCCTGACAACCTGATGTCATGGAAGAAGCGACAGCATCCGACGCAGAAATCCGAAGACTCTGGTATTCAGGCCAGCTGAGGGCTACCTGCAGGCAGATAACCCAAATGTGATGACTGCAACAGTGAAACATGAAAAACATCTTCAAATTATCCTGTCTCAACAATACTGAAATTGAAGTTGCACCTCACATAAAGTTACTTGGTGTCATAATAGGCTATCAACTGAAATTTGGTTTTCATATTCATAAGTGCATAAAAACGCACCAAAAACTGAGCATGCTCTATAGATTTAAAATATTCCTTTCCAGTTCCTCAAGAGTTACTCTAGTCAATACATACCTCCTTCCTTCACTACTATATGCCACACCCATTTTCACCAACATTCTGATCTCCCTAAGATCAAAACTTTAGCTTTGCTGTAACAAAGTTAGCTATATTTGCAGCCAGTCAGTCATACAAATCCTACCACTGCTTCACCCTCCCGATATTTAAACTGGCTTGAGTTACCTCACTACCTCAAGTTCATCCAACTCCTCCTCCTCATAAAATGGTATACAAATCCTCATCCTGCCCAGCAGCCAGAACCATTCTTAACCATTACCCCTCTAATCGCCTTCTTTTCTCATCTGAGAAACATCGTTTTGAAATCCATAAAATGAAAAAATCTGTCAGTCACTGCCTATACTCCTACTTATTACTAAGGTCTGGAGAGTATTACTACAGATATTAGAGCAATGCCATGTAATCACATATTCAAACAATCTCTAAAGAAATTTCTCTGTAACTCCTGGCTCTGTACATGTGTTACACCAGGCTGATACTACTCTTTACCCCTCCTTTCTCTCCCCCCTCTTCCTTCCTCCTCCCTTTTTCCTTCTCTCTCCCTTGCTCTTCTTTTTTCCCCTTCTGTTATTAGCCAAAGAACCAGTTACTCCTCTGATAGCTTCCTACTTTTACTCCATTTTTGAATCTCCCCCAACTGCAAACTTTCTTTTCTCTATTTTTTCTCCCATATTTAAAATGCTTAACATCTTTACCATTGGTTATCACTATTGATTGTACTTTACTAGGTGTTCAGTATTCTGATTGTTGTTTAATATTCACAGTATGATTTGCTGATCTGTCTTTATTTATCCTGTATGTCGATTCTGTTTGTTACTGCACTTCATGTGATAATATTATGTAGTTTATTTATTGAACTATGTATGTTGGAGGTTTTCTCCACAGGCCTCCACTGAAATTGGGATTTCTGCCCAGTTGGACTTTCCCAGCAAACAAATGCAAAATAAATAGATTAAACAAATTCTGAGTTGTCAGGCTCTTATTTTAGTTTGTTCTAACAGATTCTGAAAGTTTGAGAGTTTTATCTACAGTTTTTTCTTGTAAAGAAAAATCTGCTTTAAATAACTTGATTTCTTCTATTCCACAGGCCACTACTCTTTGTTTACAGTGTGTATGACTTTTGATAGTTCTTCCAGAGCTATGGCCACTGGCACAGTTGGAGGTTTGCTTGGCAGTTGATGTAAAAAAAAAAAAATATGAGACTTTAAATTCTCCTTTGGAAAGAGATTGTGTTTGGCTTCTCTGCTGCAGAGGTGATCAGAAAGTGTGATGAAATAGGCGAGCTGACCCAGGGAATCTCTCAAAGATTTTTCAGCTTTCCTTTTCCATATTGTCCAGAGGATTTTCTTTTTCCTCATCCAGTTTTAGCAAAAGTAGAGTAAACAGTCTCTTCCAGTATGGCTACTCCTCCTTACCTTATTTTCCATAGAGACACAGGGTCTCCGTCAATATCAATCCTTCTTTCATGCCTAAGGTGGCTAATGAGCTCTCCTTGAATCAGGCCATTAATCTCCCTGTTTTCTTTCCTCAACCTCAAAACTCCTCAGAAAGAACTTTGCATTCCTTGGATGTTCATAGACAACTAAGGAATTACCTGGACAAGACCAAAAACATTAAGAAAGTCTGACCAGCTTTTTGTCTCCTTTCACAATAGGGCCTTGGGGAAGGCAGTGTCAAAACAAGACAGTTGCCTCATGGATTTCTAAGGCAACCTCTTTTTGCTATTCCTTTCATGGGAAAGAATTAAATTCCACTGTGAGAGCTCACTCTACTAGGGCAGCTGCTTCTTCAACAGCCTTTTTTAGGGGTGTTGACTACACTTCCATTCTGGAGGTGGCCACTTTGTCTTCTATACATACTTTTACCAAGCATTTTAAACTAGATTTGATTTCTAGAGCCAGGGCTGCATTTGCAAGGTCAGTTTTACAAGGTCTCATCAACTTTATCTCTCAACCCGCCTCCCAGGCTCCTACCTAAAGCTTTGGTACTCTCCCCACTGTTATGAATACTGCAACATGAGAGTAGAAGGACAAAGAATAGTTATGTAAGAACTTGCCATAACCTTAGATGCCCTTCTCTTCCATGTTGCAGTATTCAGTCCCCTCCCCCTACCCCCTGTTTTGTTTGTTTTCTTGTGTTGGGTTTTCCTTGCTTCCTTACATCCAAACAAGGAAAAACAATAACTGGTAGATACCTCTGTAACGCAGTTACTTCCTTGACTGGTGGTATATGTGGGTCTGAAAAGCTTCCTTTTCTTCTTGTATCTTGAGGATACTACTGTATGTGGCAGTCAGTTCAGGGTTGGCTACATGCAGATGTCACTTTTATAGCCGATTTTGGTTTATGGCTCTGACATGCAAAGTCATACGTACCCCTTATCCTAAGACTTTGATGTACTGGCTGGATGTCCGGTGCTGCAGGCAGCCACCTCCCTACTGTTATGAATACTGCAACGTGGAAGAGAAGGACATCTAAGGTTATGGTAAGTTCTTGCACAAGTATTCTTTTTAGACAAATGGGTTCGGAAAATCATTCATCAAGGTTACAGATGGCAGTGGGAGGAAATTCCTCCTTTCCAGGTATTCATTCCTCATCCTGCAGATCAGACTCTCTTGTTTCCACCTGTTTTTCATCACATGCTGTGCCAAGGAGTTATAGAGCCAGATGTTCTTCGTGTTTCACTGTTGCAGTCATCACATTTGACATCCTGCCAGGGGTAGCCCTCTGTCGGCCCGAATACCAGAGGCTTAGTATTTCTGCATCGGTTGCTGTTGCTCCAGGACTGACATCAGGTAGTCAGTGGTATAAAATCAGGCAGCCAACGCCATTACATCATTCTTTCTTGCCGTGGAGCCTGAAGCAGAAGCATTTCGCCAGAGTGCCGGTCGGCCACTACCTGTGTTTTCGTTTCCGAATTGAAGTTGAAGTCTTCTAAAGCTAAGTACCCCATTGGGGATCCTTTTTTCTTGCTCTAACCGATGTCAGAAAAAGTTAACAATTGTCTCGCCTGTGGAAAGCAAATACCACATCGAGACTTCCATTCTTACTTCGTCACCTGTTTAGGCCCAGAGCACGATGTCCCCTGCTGTTGCTTTTGTGCCTTGTTCAACACCAGAACTATATGTCGTCGGGCCCTTATTGTAGCTAGATATTTTCGATGTTCTTCGTATTTCACTGTTGCAGTCATTACATTTGGGTTATCCTGCTGGCAGGTTGCCCTCAGTTGGCCTGAATTCCAAAGTCTTGGGTCCTGCGTCGGTTGCTGTCACCTCTTCCCTGACGTCAGGTCGTCAGGGGTATAAAAGATGCAGCCGATGCCATTTTATTCAGTCTTTCTTACCGCGCGGTGCCCAAAGCAGAAGCAGTTCGCAAGTGCCGGTCGGCCAACTCCTGAGATTTTCGTCTTCGAGTTTCAGATCCGAAGTCTTCATTAAAAGCTAAGTACCCTGTTGGGGAAACTTCTTTCTTGCTCCAGACCGATGTCAGAAAAAGTTAATAATTGTATTTCTTGTGGGAAGCAAATACCTCATAAGGACTTTCATTCTTACTGTATTCCTTGCCTGGGCCCTGACCACGATGTTGCTAGTTGTCGGTTTTGTGCTAGATTTAACCAACGCACTGTTAAGCTTCGGTACGATTTTGCATTAAGCTATTTTGGGTGAAGATTTAATTATACAATGAAGTCGGATAGCCATCCGACTACCGGAGTTCACAAAAAACGCAAAGAAAAAGGCAACCGAGGTCCAAAGCCGACGATGAAGCTTCTCCTAAGCAAGTCGCCAGTTCTCAGTAAGATGCTTTCGCAGCCCCTGACACCTGCTACTTTAGAGTCACAGGCCACTACCGACTCCCATGTGGAGTCGGCCAGGCCTCTGGAAACTCAAGGTATTGGAGCCTCGAAGATTATTCCCTCAGATGGGTCCGGTGCCGCTGAGCAGGCATCATCTTCTGAGGGTGTATTCAGACCTAAACAATTATACATTAAACCGACTTCAAAGACTAAAACACCTTTAAAGGCAAAGAAGCAAGTTCACCACCCACAAGGACAGGCCTCCATGCCAAAAAAAAAACAGATGCTCAAAATGGCCGAAGACTTAATTACCTTGATCAGGGGTTCCCATCCCCCTCCTGATAAGAGGCCTAGGCAAGAGACAGACTATGAATCTTCAGATCAGGTTTCCATTTCTTCTGATCAGGAATATTCTCTTCCCCCCTATGAGGATTCTGATGCTGAAGAATAAATTCCTTCAGCTTCTCCTCCTGAGGACTACTCTTTTGGGGAAACCTTGCATACCATGAGAGAGCACTTCCACTGGGAGAGCCAAGATTTTTCAGTGTCTAAGAAAAGGATCAAAGACTTCCGTTTACTACCTCAACATAGGCCTCTAGCTATTCCACCTGTGCTGGATATTGTAGATGTGTTCTCGGAGTCTAGTCTGACCCCTGACTCTCTACCTCCAGCTCCTGTTAAGTCAGACGGATACTACAGGGTCCCTGACTCTCATAAATTCCTTTTCAAAAACCCTACTGCAGACCCAGAAACGATTTCTCAGGGTCCAAAAGGGGTCAAGGCTTCTACTGCAAAAAACCCTACCCCCTCTGACAGGGATTCTAGGGCACTGGATAGATGGGGAAAAAAAGATTTATACATCTGCTACTTTGGCTAGAAGGGCCTTAAATTGCCAGTTTCATATGCTCAAATGTCAGCAATATATCATGACACTGTTTAAACAGAAAATGATGGCAAATTCTGAATGTGCAGAAAACAAAGAAATGCAGGATTTATTACATGCAGCTGAACAAGTTGGAAAGCATGCAATAAATCCTGCATTTCCTGCCAGGAAAGGAAAATACTCTGGCATACGGACTAAGCAGAAACCTCATGGATCCCCATGAGTGGCACTTGGATCCACAAGTCTTCAGCAAGATAACAAAGAAATGGGGATACCCGGACATAGATCTGTTTGCTTCCCCTCAAAACAATCAACTAAAAAGATTCTGCACAAGGACTTATCACAGACAAGCTTGGAAAGTGGATGCCTTATCTTTCAACTGGACAAACCTATCAGTATATGCCTTTCCTCCACTGCCTCTCCTCCCCAAGGTACTCCTGAAGGTCAGGCAGGAGAAACCAAAAATTATTCTGATTGCCCCGGACTGGCCACGCCATAGCCGCTCCTAATGCTGTTTAGCTCCAGCCCCCCCCAACCATAGCTTTGGAACTCAACCCAAATGTAATGACTGCAACAGTGAAACATGAAGAACAAAGTACAGTTGTGTACACTTATCATAAATGTAGATGTTCGAGTGTATTCACTGTTGCAGTCCAGGTTACCCACCCGCCATCCCCCTTATTTTTGCTGGAACTTATATTTACTTCTCTAATCTATACAACCTAGGTGGTGTATTTGTTTATAGATGAAGGTAAAGCTTATTTTGGTGCATGTATGTTTTATTTACATACTTTTAGCCTACCCTTTTGGGGGCACCTGACATCTGGGGCAAGAAAAACTGAATAAAATGGTGGCTGCATCTTTTATACCCCTGACGACCTGACGTCAGGGAAGAGGCGACAGCAACCAACGCAGGACCCAAGACTTTGGAATTCAGGCCAACTGAGGGCAACCTGCCAGCAGGATAACCCAAGTGTAATGACTGCAACAGTGTATACACTCGAACATCTATATTTATGGTAAGTGTACACAACTGTACTTTCTCAGTCTTCGAATTCCTATTTGGCTTCGGTAAGCCATCCGACTACAGATCTTCCGAAAACATGTAAGGATAAAGACAGAGACAGACCGCACAGGTCCAAAACTGCTGATGATGCTTCCGTTAAGCTAGTCGTCAGTTCTCCTGTCCTCAGGCGCTTTCACAGCACCTGATGCCCACTTCTGTGGATTCGCAAGCCACTACCGAGACCCTTTTGGAGTCTGGTATGCCGTGAGACACTCTTCTTCGACTAAGGATCCTGCGGATGTCTCTAGCTTGGATGGGTCTGGAGCCACTGAGCAGGCACCGGCTTCTGCGGAAGTACTTTGCACTACCGATACTCAACACAGACCGACGACTTCTTTCGCGTCTTCAGTTCTTTCTAAAACTACCAAGTTTCTAAGGCCCAGAGTACAAACCACACCCAAAAAACAGACTACCCAAGCTCAGGCACCTGCTTCCTTGCCTCAGTCTGAAATGCTTAAAATGGCGGAAGACCTTATTATGCTTATTAGGGGAAGCCAGGCTACCTTTCCAAAAGAAAAAGAGACTTGTCCCCAGTAGTTTTATCTGAACAGGAGTCCGATGACTGATGCATCTGAATATGAAGATATGTAACCCTACTCTGCTTATGAGGATTCTGATGCAGAGGAATCGATTCCTTTTTCCTCTCCACCCGAGGATTTTTTCATTTGGGTAAACTCTGCATACCTTAAGGGAGCATTTCCAATGGGAATGTCAGGACTACCCTCAGTCAAAAAAGAGACTCAGTTCTTAGATCTACCACAGCACAGACCTTTGGCCATTCCTCCTGTCCTGGATGTTGTGGATGCTGTTTTAATGGAATCCAGTCCGACTCCCAGGAAACCTGACTGGTATTAGAGTCCATGACTCTCAAAAATTTATTTTCAAAAATCCTACTGCTTACCCTGAGGTCATTTCTCAAAGACCTAAAGGAATCAAAGCAACTTCAGCTAAGAATCCCACCCGCTCAGATAGGGATTCCTGAGCATTAGACAGATGGGGTAAAAAAGTATACACCTCTGCTACTCTTGCTATTAGAGCATTAAATTGTCAGTTCCACATGCTGAAATATCAGCAACATACCATGGAACTCCTCAAACAAAAAATATCTTCTTTTAATGCATGTGCCGAAAACAAAGAATTGCAAGAGTTAATGCATTCTGCAAGTCGGGTAACTAAGCACACCTTACAATGTGATTTTGACACCATAGAAGCATCTTGCATGGCAGCAGTTACTGGTTCTGTCCTTATAAGGCATGCTTGGCTTAAGGAACAGACCTTGCCATGTCAAATTCAAATTATTGGACGCACCCTTGAACAAAGACAACTTATTTGGCACCAAAGCAGAAGAGGTCTTAAAGATGGAAGAAAAAGCTAAATCTGTGCAGACAGTTAAAGACTTCTTACAGGTCCAGCCACTGAGGTTTAGTAGGCATTGCCTCTCCATGCACTGGTCCTTTCCTGCCCAGCTCAGCCCAGACGTAGGGGAAGCAGACCCCCCAGACAACAGCCCCAGGGAATGCAGAGATCTAAGCAATGGAGTTCCTCCTCTTCAAAAACAGGGAGTGCAAAGCCACCACCTTATGGTAAGAACTCACAATGACTTTACACTTCCACCCCTACCTCTGCCCACCTGCTTGTGCCCCTAGGAGGAAAACTCTCCTTCCACGCAATAAACTGTCACCATTACCAACGACTGATGGGTCTTCAGTATAGTGTCCCAGGGTCCCAGGGATACAGATTTTATTTCCACACTCCGCCAACCCCAAAATGGTACCTAGACCCAAAGCAAGTCCTTTCCCTGCTCTCCATGAGGGCAATACAGCGTGTTCCTGCAGAACAGATAGGCCAAGGTTTCTACGCCAGAATCTTCCTGGTACCCAGAAGAAGAGGGCCCATGGTGCCTCATCCTCAATCTATGCATTCTAAACACCTTTCTGGTGATACCAAACTTCAAAATGCTCACCCTCCCCTGCCAGCAGCCTTTACCAATGCTTTCCAAGGATGCTTGGTTAGCTACCCTAGACCTAAAAGAGGCCTACCTACACATCCCAATCGGGAATCATGCAGGAAACACCTAAGGTTCAGGGCAAGATCTATACACTTTCAGTTCTCTGCGCTTCCCTTTGGCTTATCCACTGCTCCCAGAGTTTTCACAAAATGTCTGGCTCCCGCCATTGCTTTTTGCAGACAAAGAAATATTAAAATTTACCCATACTTGGATGACTGCCTGATTCAGTCAGTCAGGAAAAGCTGTTACAGCACCTGACGTTTGTAAAGGACCTGCTGACCTCCCTGGTGTGTACTATCAATGAAAAGAAATCAAAACTAATCCCCACACAAAAAATTATATTCCTGGGAGCAAACCTGGACACAGCATCCCAGATGGCATTCCTTACTCCAGAAAAATAAGCCTACCTGACAGGCTACTTCTCTCAACTAGCCATCAGAACCCAGTTATCTGCATGGAAAATTCCGCAAGCTCTAGGGTTCATGGCCTCCTGCATTCTACTCATTCTATATGCCAGACCGCATATGAGGAAACTTCAGTGGTACCTAAAAAGCCTTCGGTGTCAACACTTTCAAGACCTGGAAATTCTCATACCAGTGATACCTTGTCTAAGGAAAGATTTTCTTTAGTGTGCAGCAGCATGCAACCACAACAAGGGACTTCCCTTCTCACAACCCCACTCCGCCCAGACACTCACCACAGATGAATCAGACTATGACTGGCGTGCACACCTGGACAGCAGGTGCATTCAGGGCAATTGGAGCCCAAATCAAATCTGCATATCAACCAAAAAGAAATGCTAGCTGTTCAACACATCCTGACAGCTTTCAGACCCCTACTCACCCCCGGGGCCTGTACTGATCAAAACAGACAACACCACAGTGATGTGGTATATCAACAAGCAGGGATGGGACTCACTCTTATCCTCTCTGCAGGCTCGCCATGACCCTTTGGCACACGACCTCAGCCATGCAACTACACCTGCTAGCACAATTCCTACCAGGCTCCCTAAACTCTCTGGCAGACAACTTAATCAGAAACCTGCTAGACCCACACAAGTGGCAGCTAGACCACAGAACCTTCACCCTTGTAACCCAGAAATGGGACACTCCGAAGGTGGACCTCTTTGCCTCCCACTCCAATCATCAGCTCAGCAAATTCTGCACCAGGGAACCTCACAGCAAGGCCTGGAAAGTGGATGCTCTATCTTTTCCAGTGGGTGAACCACTCGGTCTTTGCATTTCCCCCTCTGCCATTCATTTCAAGGGTATTGCTAAAAATAAGGGAGGAAAAACCGAGGGCAATCCTGATTGCCCCAGACTGGCCACGCCAGCACTGGTACCCCTTGCTGCACAGCCCGTCACCCCGCCACCATGGCACCTACCTCAGATCCCAACACTCCTGACCCAGAGGAATGGAGAATTCATGCATCCCCAATTGCAGACCCTCAACCTGGCAGCCTGGCTTATTCCCTGACCTCTCCTCAAGCTGCCACCCTAAGCAAACAAGTCCTGGATGTTATACATGAAGCCAGACGCTGCAGCACTAGAAAATCCTATGCTGAGAAGTGGAAAAGGTTTTGCACCTGGATCCAGGCTACGGGAGCCAGAACGGCACAGCCCTCCTTACCTCTCATCCTGGATTACCTAGCAGACCTACTACACAGGAGTCTATTCTTCTCTTCAATTAAAATTCATGCCTCTGCCGTCTCTGCTTATTACAGCACAGAGCCACCTCTCTTCTCACACCCTCTCATCAAGGAGTTCCTAAGAGGGGTTAACAGCTTAAGGCCACCCAGAAGAGATCCTACCCCAGCTTGAGACCTTAACTTTGTGTTGGAAAAGCTCGCCCTACCCCCCCTTTGAACCTGCAGCTTCAGCAGAATTAAAATTCCTCTCTTGGAAGACCGCCTTTCTTCTGGCCATCACTTTACCTGGAAGAGTATCAAAGTTACAAGCACTCATGGCTGTAGAGTCCTTCATCATTTTTCATACTGACAGGGTCTCCCTTAGGACTAACCCGTCCTTTATGCGTACAGTTGTGTCCAGTATGGCTCTCAACCAATCCATTCATTTGCTCACCTTTTCCCCTAACCCACAAAACAATGGGGAAAGGCTTCTGCACTCTCTAGATGTCCACAGACAACTCAGATTCTATCTGGGCAGGACTAAATCTTTTAGAAAAATTGATCAGTTGCTTGTCAGCTTCACAGCAGGGCAGAAGGCGATCCCATATCCAAACAAACAATCTCCAAATGGATAGCACACTGCATCCATTTCTGCTACAAACAGCACGGGAAACTGCCCCCAAAGGGGTTCAGGATGCATTCCACCAGGGCAACCTCTAGCTCTGCAGCTTTTCTCAGAGGAGTCCCCACCAGGGACATCCTGGAGGCTGCAACATGGACATCTGTTCATACCTACACCAAGCATTACCACCTGCCTATCTTCTGCAAATCCATGGCAGGCTTTGCCACCGCAGTCTTGCAGGGCATCCTAGCCAGACCCCAGTCTTCATGACTGCCTCCACCATTTTCTTCAGCTTTGGGAATCAATCCAAATATGATGACTGCAACAGTGAAACATGAAGAACATAGTACAGTTGTGTACACTTACCATAAATGTAGATGTTAGAGTGTATTCACTGTTGTAGTCCTGGTTTCCCTCCCTCCATCCCCCTTGTCTCTCTCCCTCCTTTCTCACTCTCTCCCTCTCTCCTTACAGGGGAATTTTTGGTATTTACTTTCTACTGGTGGTGTTCTTCCACCATAACCTAGCTCCCTATTTGGGGACTCCTGACAGGGCAAGAAAAACTGATGTAATGGGGTTGGCTGCCTGATTTTATACAACTGATGACCTGCTGCCAGTCCTGGAGTGACAGCAACTGACGCAGAAATAGTAAGCCTCTGGTATTCTGGCCGACTGAGGGCTACCCCTGGCAGGATATCCCAAATGCGATGACTGCAACAGTGAATGCACTCTAACATCTACATTTATGGTAAGTGTACACAACTGTACTTTCCTCCTTCCCAAGTGCGGAAAGAGTTTTATTCAGGGATGTTCCTAGTGCCAAATGAAGAAGATGCTCAGAGACCACTTCTGGATCAATTTTTCTTAAACCTGTTTGTGATGGTGGAAAAATTCAAAATGTGTTACTTAACCACCTGTTACTTCGTCTTCCTCTTTCACGTTTCCTGGTAAACACTACCTTCAAAGATGTTTATCATCACATCCCTGTTCATCCAGACTACATATGTTTCTTAAGGTCTTGTGTATGTCTGGATCACATTATCAGTTGCCTGCCTTAGTTTTGGACTATCTCACAAAGTGTCTAGCTCCAATTATAGCTCATTGCAAGCTACAGGGTATCCACATTTTTCCCAAATTTAGATGACTTCCTTATCTTTGCATAATATTTTTTCAAGGTATCAGGAATTTCTGACTTGGGTGAGAGATCTCTTGCACAAACTAAGATTCCAAGAGAACATTCAAGTGTCTTTCTTGACACAGTCACACAAAATTGTGTTCCTTGGATGTCAATTAAACAACTCCGCTCAAAGAGCTTTTCTTCTAATGGGAAAATTAGATCTTTATTTAGATCTGTTTCTAAGATTTTCACTCAGTCTTCAGTCACTTCGAGGGAATACCTCAGGAGTTTGCGTTTCATGGCATCTTATTCTCATGATATTCTTGGCAAGACTCCATATGAGAAAGATAGTGATATCTGAAATCTCTTTGGTCTCAGCATCGACATCCTTTATCTTTTCAGATTCTAGTACTGGGGTTTGTTAGAAGAGAAATATTTTGGTGGAGATAACATATTTCCTTCAGTCCTAGTCCCCCACACCCACTCCAGCAACCAGCACTCCAAGGCAGTCACTCACCACAGGCGCTTCAGACTTTGCTTGGGGAAAGTGCAGGGGGTGCGGGACACCAAAGATGGATACAGATGCACAAATATCAAGTAGATGCTTGCCCTGATCAAGGCCCTCAACACACTGGTCTTTCTTTGGTCCCTTGGACTTCAAGTGGTTACAGACTATATCACAGTCATGTGGTACATCAACAAGCGGGAGAATCATTTCTACTTGGCAGACTAGCAATGTTAGCTTGGGATATAACTTCACAGCACAATCTCACTGTACAGGAAACCTACATTCCATCACAGCAAAACTGTGTGGCAGGCTGAGCAGGACCAGGGCCGACTCTTATGAATGGAAACTATATCGGGGGTCTTCCAAGGTTTGATCCATCTGTGAGGAATTCATCAAATAGACTTCTTTGCCTCCTCTCTAAACAATCAGCTGGCAAAATATCTGTTCCAGGACTTCATGCAAGAAGACCTGGAAGACAGGTGCCTTTTCTTTTCTTCGGGCAGGAATATTCGTGTACGTCTTTCCACTAATATTCAGGCTACTTCTGAAGATTCATAAGGAATAACCAAAGATCATTCTGGTAACTCTTCTGGCCCAGGCAGCAGTGGCTCTGCCCTTTTTTTGGAAATGGCCAGGGGCAATTACCACATGCTTTCTTGCAGACTGGCTCTGCCCATATAAGACCGGGGTGTTTGATACACGCCAGCATCATTCATCATCCATTGACTGCCTGGATGATAGGCTCTTAATTCCTTTTAAGGACCTGTGTTTTTGAGGATGTGCAGTAGGTACTAATGGAGGCAAGAAAGTCCGATATTAGAAAATCATATACAGTAGAGTCTTGATTATCCAAACATCGATTTATCCGAAATGTCAGTTATCCAAACGCAGCCTTCCAAAGTTTTTGGGTAGGAAAAATCATAAAGTCTGAATATATAAACGTTGTACACATTTGCTTGTGTGTTTTTTGAGCTTGTAACCCACTCATGTTTGAAAAATATTCTTTATTGGCCACTGGAATCGTTGAAAAGTGTATTCCCTGTGTACAGGAAAAACAAGATTTTATCATTTTTTTATCCGGTTCAATTGTATGTTTTATTATCTGAACTACTTTAGGTCCCTATTTGTTTGGATAGTTGACTCTCTACTGTGTTAACAAATAGAAAAGGTTTTCTAGTTAGTGCCAGCAACATAACCAGTACCAGTTCAGGGCTAGTTGTTCTCTGTTTTTACAGTATTTGTGCGAGTTGCTATCCTGTGGCCTTTCTTATTCCTTTATCAAGATTCATTTATCAGCCACTTCAGCATGTCTGCCCAGGGATTCTCCTCTTTTAATGCAGTCTCATGTCAAAATGTTCTTCAAAGGGGTTTTGCATAAGAGGCCTCCTAGAAAACTGGTAACCTTTCATTAGGATCTTAATTTTGTATTAGAGAAGCTAACACTTGCTCCATTTGAACCAGCTAAGGCTCTTGACATGCAAAACAGTTTTACTTATTGCTATGACCTGTGGTAGAAGATTCTCTGAGTTGCAAGCTTTTATGGTGAGTCAGCTCTATTTCATTCTCCACAAGGAGAGGGTTTCTTTGTGAACTAAAGTAGTATCCAATTTTATTTTAAGCCAAACTATCTCCCCATCTTATTTTCTGAACCTGACAATGAGGGAGAAGGGATACACCACACCTTCGCACACAGGCAACTTGAGTACTGTCATGACAGAACTAAATCTTTTAGATCTTCATATCCGTTGTTCATTTCTTGACCAAGTAAGAAGGGACAACTTGCATCAAAACAAACTATTTCCAAATGGTTGTCTAAGGCTATGATCTTTTGTTATAATCCTCATAACACGTCTCTTCCAGGCAGAGTCAAGGCCTTGGCTTCATCTATGTGGTTGGATTCTAGAATTATTCTAGAAGCTGCTAGGTCATCTGTACATACTTTTACAAAACACTATAAGCTTAATTCCTTCTGTAGGTCTAGAACAAGCCTTGCTAGGAACATTCTGCAGAGGCTTCTGGACTCTTCTCCTTCCACCTCCCAAATGTAGTTAGCTTTAGTAATCTAGCCATATAGCTAAGGCTACTGTAGCAGCGATCAGTGTAAAGGACATAGCACAGTTGTGTAAGTTGAACTTTCCATAACAATAGATGTTTGAATGATCAGTGCTGCAGTAGCAGCTCTCTTCATCATCTCCCTTGTTTTTGGTGTGTTCATTCCTAGCACTGTCCTTTCAGGGCTCGGCCTTAAATGTCTCCTGACAGGAAAGCTTTGAAGGGCTTTGCACCCAAACTTGGCTTTTAGTCAGTACAGTTCAAGCTGCTTGACAGTTTGGGTGTGTGAAAGGTTCCCTGAAGCCTTGGAGGCTGACCAGCTGTTATAGTCTTGGCAAAGTGTAACCCATATAGATAAGGCTACTGCAGCAGTGATGATTTGAACATCATCCGATATGGTAAAAATCAAATTACACAACTGTACTTTTAAGTGTTTCATCCATCTGATTTGATCTTTCATCGTGTTCTGTATCACTGTTGATATGCTTCAGCTTTTTTGTGCAGCTGTAAAGCATACAACAAGCATAGATGTAGTGCACCTCCCTACCATTTTATAATAAGGTCTCTGCATTTGTCATTTAGATACTGTTGTATCTCATTGTTTATTAAATTGCTGCTTTTGTTTTTCTTTAGGTTAATCCCCTTTCTCATCATGAATGTTTAGGTCCCAAGATGCTCGTTAGCAGAGTCTGTATTTTTTTTATTTTGTCAGGGTCACAAGTGGAATTTTGTTGGTCATTCTAAAGGTTTCTCCTGCTAAAAATGTACCACCACCAGAGACTATTTTTCAAACCTTATTCATGTAATCCAAAGGTTTGGTATTTCTTTCTGTGAGCATTAATGCTTTCAGTAATCCGACCAAGGAAGCAAACTTTATCCTTAATTTCTTAGAGAGTTTTTGCTTTGTTGCATGTGGTAGAAAGCGCTACTGTGAACTATGTAAACAAAAGCTGGTTAAAAAGTAACCATCTTAATTCGAAAGAAAACAGGAGTGTCTGTCTTCGACATACCTAGGTATAAAAGGTTAAGTGTTTTTACCACTAGCATAAAAGGATAAAGCCCTGACTAGAGCCCATGTGACCCATGGTCAGCTAGTGTCTCTCTCAGGTGCTTGACTGGGCAGGGGTGCGCATCTTGGGGGTTAGTGATGGTGGGTGTTAGTAACTTGTCCCATGATTCCAGTGACACGGTGTCACTGGAGAGTAGATAGAAGCTTGTCATTCTTTGCCTAGGTCAAGCAGATGTGAGTGTGACCACGCAACCCTGTAATGGTAGGCCCCATCTGCACGTGTAGGCAAAAATTGCAGTGGTGTGAATTTTGATGTCGCCACCAGGCATTGGGGGTTAGGTTCATAAATAAAAATGATCTAGTGAGAGCAGAAAGCACCATCGTGGCTGGCTAGAAGATCACCTTTTAGAGGCTTTGATGGTCCACATGCATAGGGGCAAAAGTTCTACAATTTAATAAAAAAAAAAATTGGGTAAATTCAGGTTAAATATGGGCTAGGCTTGCAAGGTCTCTAGGGCCATTAGCTTAGTAACCTTATATGAACCTATTTACCCTTATTTTTGGAAGGTTATTTTTGCCCCCAAGCTTACCATCAAGCCTACCCTTGATCAGGCGTACACTGTCTGACAGGGGCACCATCCAAGCAACCTTGAGGCATCTTGAACTCTCAATAACAACAAGGAAAGGTTTTCTGTTTTTCTAACCTAAACCCAGCCTAGTGGTGACATATGGTCAGCACGTACGTCATTGCAAGGGGCCATCTATGCCCTCTAGACTGCTCATGTGTACTCCCACACATATGCTGACAGAGGCTCCCATCACCATCTTGGGTGATTTCCCAGCACTGGTTCCCTGAATCATGACAGCTTTTTGTGGTCCAAAGTTCTTGTCATCAGAGCAATCGTGTCTCTCCTCCAACTTCAAGATGGGCATGCCGGTCCACCCTGCCTGCACCAGGAAGCATGCAAACTGCTAATCAAGTTTAAGTCACTTGGACATAGTCAAGGCTTTATCCCTATCTGCCCCAGCACAGGTTATATTTACCCATATTCTGAGGAACCAGAATGAGGATTTCATAACATCTCTGCATACCCTTTTTACTGTTTACACATAATTCCTCACAGAATTGAAAAATGGATTAAATCATTTATCCACAGAGTACAGAATAGTACATAAAACTAGCAGGAGAGTTTAATGCCATTCCAAATCTAATAAAAGCTGTATCCAATCACAGACTAGCTCATTTCTGTAAAAGCCTGTTCCATCAAGTTATTAAACTTTCTAGTAACAGTGTTGTTGAATCTGAAAACTGAGAAATCCTGATCAGTCTAAATATTTATAGTTGCTTCTAATAGAGTTCTTGGTCTAATGCTCAAGACTGAGGTAGGTACCTGACTTTGGTGTGATAATGCCTAATTGCACCCTTTTCTAAAAATCATAGACTAATTACCATGCACATGCTCACACATACACGGATGTCACAAATCATTCAAGGGAAGTTGACCAGAGATGTGTAGATGGTCGGCTACCATTTTGTTGGTCATTCCATATATCCTGCACGAAAAAAATGTAGACCATCAACACAGAGACAATCTTTACAAGTATAATGTGTGAGAAGAAATGTGTAGCTAGTAGGGCTGACAAAATGAAGGAACAGGGAGACGTTTAAGGGATGGGTAACACTCAGTATGGAAGAGTAAATATGAGTGACTGTTCATTGAGGGGTAGGGTACCAAGGAATGTAGCAGGAACAGTGGACAGAAAATAATGAAATAAATTGATAAGATAGAGAGTCATCAAATGGAGGAGTAATTTAAACTGCTTTTCAGCATATGAAAATGAAAACTGGTTCCAAAGGCCCTGTTGTCATAATGTAAACTCTCACAGCCTTGTGCAATTGGAGGAGATGAATAGAGTAAGTGATTACTGGCATATTGAAGTGCTGAGAAGGTAACAGGAATGTAGATCTTGATTTTACAAATGGAAGTTACAAAGTATATCCGTAGTGTGGTTTTATGACTGGAGTGTGAGGAGATAAAGAAGATGAATGGTGATAGTGGCTGAATGTGAGTTGGAAGTGAACTGAGTAGTGCAGTAAACACTGTTATTGTAATGTTTAGAGTTTACTACTGATTTCCTCTAAATTAGAAAGACGGATAGTACCCTAACTCTTTGCAATGACTAATGTTTGTTGCAGGTGTAGGGCAAAATACTTGGATATAGCCAGTTATGTGTACTTAGTAGTGTCAGGGGACCAAGTGTCTAGCTTTTGTGGTGCTTTGTTTGCAAAGGTTAGTATGGAAATCATGTTACTAAGAACAACTTTAGCAACTTAATTTTGACAATGAGGATTTTTTTGTGAGGATTGGCTGGCACAAAGAATGTGGTACCATCTGTACCCACTCTTGTATGTGTGTTACCAGATATGCAGAAAGTAAGCTGTTTATAATTCCCTAACTTTTTCTGCAGGCTTAAGAGAATCAGAGTGGCATTTTATAGAGATTGGAAACCTGATCAGTATGTTTTTCATGGGCTGCATCTTCCCTGTTCATATAATCCGATCTGGTTCTCAGCACTTTAGAGTAAGGAGATAACCCCATCTCTAGTGACTGGTTTTGAAAAATAGGCTTGTTGACAAATTGGACGAAAACTGTGATTTTTGCAGATTGTTTTGGTGAGTTTGATTTACAAAGCTGAAGCATGCAAGAGCCCTGTAACTAGTTCTTGTTGAAAAGATAGAAAAGTAGAAAAAAAAAACTGTTTTCCTGCATTAGCCCTGACTGCTGTCTGAATGGCAGCAAACCTTATAGACTGGAGCCGTTTGAATGGCAGCAAACCTTATAGACTGGAGCCGTTTGAAAGACACTGACTGAATTGACTGAAAAGATGAACAGAATTGTATTATTTCATGCACTGATGTTTTGATATCATAATCTTAGACAATATTTTGAGCTGATGACAGCAGACTTCCTAGCCTGAAATTTGTATGTTATTTTGTTTCATTGAGTAATTTATTTTAGTCTTACCATTAAGAACATATGCACACAATGTCACTGACATAGTTTTTCTGTTTCCATTTCTTAAAACAATGCAGAGAATTATCTGATGATGCAGAGAATTATCTGATGAAGTAGTGCATATGAGTATTGGTTTTCACTTCCTCTCCCACATATTGCAAAAGGGAATAAAATGGTATTGATTGCAGGTTTTGTTTTTGTTTATTTCAGAGAAGACGTCTTGCTGCAAACATTTTTTGAATTGCAGAAGGAAATGGTTAATCTACGTTCAATGACTGAAGTGCAAGCTAAGGTGGTAAGAAAACTGACTGCAGACCAAGTCGTGAGGAGGAAAGGCAAGTAAAAAAACATGATGGACTAGGTCCTGCATTAACCACTATTCCCATTTAAAGAACAGTTAACCATATAGTTTCAGAATTTCACTTAATAGCGCATGTTAAAACCAGTGTACCCTAAGTTTTAGCCCTCCCTTTTTCTACACTGGCTTCTTCTTATGCTGGTGAACTTCACACTTGAGGGTGTTGCTGGTGTGCTGTCATCAGTATCCTGTTCCTCCTGTGGCTTTTCTTCTCAGGCAAGTGTTACTGTTGTATGTGACTCTGAGATGTTAACAGTTTATTTGTATGACATTTTTTTACTCTGATTTGCATAAAAGTATGTCTTTACATGTGTATAATAAGTTAACAAATTGCATTGTTCATCTTCAGAGATTATTAAACTGATTTAAGCCAAGTGGGATATAATGAATGTATTGTGGAATACCTATCTTGTATACTAAATTGAAGAAAAATAATGTCCTTCAAGAGTTGCTTTTCTTCATGAAGACCTACTGTTTGATACTAGGGAAAGATGCTATAGGACCTCATTAGGGCTAAAGTTTTTATACCCCT
Organism: Protopterus annectens; assembly: GCF_019279795.1. Lineage (NCBI taxonomy): Eukaryota > Metazoa > Chordata > Ceratodontiformes > Protopteridae > Protopterus > Protopterus annectens. The sequence continues at coordinate 271,826,391 of NC_056731.1, forward strand.
TAAATGTTTTGCATGCCTACAGAACAGGAGATGGTATTATGTGAAATACTTAATTTTTCCTGAAGGGAAACCAGTCGAACATTGACTTTTCTTTTGTAAAACTTTGTAGCTTGTAGGCAGGCTTTTAAAGAAAAGGTGATTTGTTTGTTTGTAATATTGCTATACAGAGCCTTAGGAAACCATCCCTTGATCAGTTACATGAGTGATGGGCGTTCAGATAGCGTACCTGTAAAGGTTTTAACATTGCTGTTTTCTACTAAGAATTTCAGCATGGCAGTCTTAAACAAATGGTAGAAAAGTAATATGCAGCACTAACTTTTAAAAATAAGTAGCACTGGAGCCTGCTTTATAGGAGCTTGACCAAGACTGATGTAAATATAGTCTGTGATCTGCTTTCCGTTGTATTTTAAAACTTCTTTTTCAGTCGATGACAAGAGAGTATATGTATACATGCACTCGTGAATGTGTGCATGTGCATATATACACCGACTTTTAGTGCAGCCAGTCAGCATATTTTTTGAAGCTGGAAAAAAGATGGAGTACCTAAGGTGAAGCTATGTAGACCTTGGGAGATCCCAGACCCTGGAGTTCTTGCCAGGGTGGGCGGCAGTAGAGGAGGATCATTTGAAATTAAACTGCTTTGTAGCATAGGGTATTAGTTCAGCAGAATTACTACTTTTTCATCTGTAGTACTGAGATAATATGCTTAATGCTATGCATTCATTACAGGAAAGCACACATTTGTATTGCTATTGCTCATATGTATCTTCACGGAAAGTGTCCAAAAATCAGGATTAGAGTGCCCTGTCATTACAAATTGAATATGACTAGACGGATGCTTCTTAACAGCTAATTAACAGTTTTCCTTGTACATGCCAGATTGACAGCCAGAGGAGGACTCAGATTGACAGCCAGAGAAGGACTTGTACTATAAGAAAATGAAAGTGATAATGCTAAATAAATGTTACAAATTGTGTAAAATGTGTGAGGTGTGTGAAGATCAGAAATAAACTGTCAAGAAATAGAGAAGAAAGAGATGATGGGATGTAAGTAGTACAACGAGGAAGTTCAATATTTAAATCTAATATAGTTTTATTGTTTAGTAAAAAAAATAGTTGTTAATGACCTAGCGACCAACATGAAGCATAGGCTCCTTAATACTGTGAGAAAATGCACAAATCCAGAGTTCAGTCTATTTTCAAAAGCTGATAGTGTTCTGAGAGTCCTGACAAAATAAGAAAATTTATTCAAGCTGGACGAAGTAAAAGATGAACCTGCTTCTCCTAGATGTTTTGATAGATGGGAGTAGAAATAAACAGATTTTGTCAGCTGCTGGTGGTGGAGAGGTACAAAACCCTGACCTACAGCCCAGCCAACACAAGTTCATTTAGCAGTTTGACGGGCAGTGCATCAGTAAAGTATGGGTGGTTCAGTGATCTTTCATTGCAGCAATTCCTAGTAGAGGATGGGGATGTCACAATAAGGGGGTGGGCGTCTGAAGAGAGGAAAATGGTGGTAGGCATAGATGAACTGCGTCTGTGGTGGATCAGTACACTCCTTGTCCCCACTGCACTCTTGCCATCGGATGTACCATGGACCATAAATCGGAAGGAGAAAGCAAGCAGGGTATGTTGTAGAAATAAGACCCCCCCCCCCCCAGCTCATAGTTAGCACAACCCCCAGGACGTGGTTAGGTTTCATTCTGGCCCTGGCAAAAATGTCAGTGTTAGTCCGGGGGAAGATTACCATAGCCAGTGGAGCACTAGGGACATCTGTTTAGATGACCTAGAGGAGAAGTAGTAAACCAAAAAAAGGCCTTTGTTCCTGAGATTTTGCCCACTATCCAAAAGGGTCAAACCTAAAAGTGAAGTTTAAAATTGAATGAAATGGTCTTAGTAACCACAATTCAAGGCCCTGATGGTCAGAAAAAGGACAGGGACATAGCAAGGTAATGTTGACTTTTCAGCTAAGATAGTTGATAATGACATGTATCGGTCTGTCTTCCTCTCTCAGAAGTTAACAGAATACGAAGGGATTCATTGTCTGGGACTATCCTTTATGGGTTCTTTGTTGGGTATGTTTGTCTCCTGTAATCAAAATTTGCCTTTTTTTTTTCCAGTAAAATTCCACAGTCAAAGATGTCCCTGTACCTACACCATCACATTCCATATCATAATGTACCTGCTGCTTATGTTCATGCATTTCCCAAACCTAACGCTTTTTTTATTTGTTTTAATTTGCTGCAAAATCATTTGAGATATTGATCTTTGCTTTCTTTAGTAAAGTCCTGTGCTTGTCTGTCTAAACATCACAGTAAGTGTGTAGCTATCCTGTCATTAGCCAAGACCTGGACTGGAATTGCCAATACTATCTTGAAGAGCATAAAAGTACCAAATGCCACAACTGTCTGTGGTTCAGCCAGCTACATGACATTTAAGGAGAAGACAATTGTTAGCCCACTTTGCAGATATGATGGCCACACAAAGCTCTTCTCATTGAGACCTGCAGGTAAGTCATCTTGACAGCCCCAGACATATAACAGAGTATCACTACAGGAATGAATACTCTGAGCAGTTCCTAAACCTCCTAAGAGTAATGATGGTGTTCAGTTGGTGCCCTGAACCCTACAGGTAGTGCTTTCTTCTTGACTACTGAGAGGTCAAGTCTGAAAGAGATTTTATCCACATTTAGAGACATTAGGATCAGGAGAGGTGCATCCTAAATGTTCACTCTGCAACATGCATTCTGAAGCTCTTGCACTTCTCCAACTTCATATAATCAGCTGAAGTCTGTGTATGGCCAGCTTGATCCTAAAACACAGTTGCTGATGTTATCTGTCACTGGAACTGGGGTCTGTCCTACTGGCACCAGCCCCCAGGCCTGCATGCACAAGCTGATCATCCCCCACAAGGGCTTATGCCTTAGAGCCTTGACTTCAGGTAAATGTGTGATATCTGTTGGAAGTTTGGGCCATGGGTGCAGGACCACATATTTGGAGAGTTCAGTCTGATGCCTTTTCCAGGTCCAGCACAGAAGTTTCTCACCCTCTGCTGTTTTTTGATGGCATGTGGTCCAATAACCATTTCACAGTCTCCTGGTGGCTAGTACTAGTCCATCATCTGTTCTTCCTAAGTGAACTCACACCCTGAGGTAGTTGAGGTCATGAATACCCCCATGCCTTCGGGGTACTATGAAAACTCTGGGGATTGTGAGGCCACAAAGAAGGATAAAGATAAGGAGTCACACATTCATCCCTTCTTTACAACCGATCTCCCCTTTACAGATGCTTTCAACTGACTTCCCCCCACCTTCACTGTAGAGATTCTCTCAAGCTTATGAGGAAAAGGTAAGACCAGCATCAAACCTTGGAGTCCTTACTAAAAGCTCCTTGTGGTATTTTTTTGGGGAAGAAGTTTGAGGAGCCTTGCATTATCCTGCCCTTTAACCAGTCATTTGTGAATCTGCCATGGCAACCTGAAGATGCTCCATTTCTGCCCCTTCAGCCATTAAAAAGCTTGATGCCCTTTACAGGCTGTCGCCTACAAGAGGAGAAAAACTAAGCATCATAATGCTAATACTGCTTGATCTGTTTGGTCCCAAAGACCACAACATTTTCACCTTCCTGCCTGACATGCTAAAAACTCTTCAAAGCATGGCAAGAATGTATTTCTTTGTCACACTGGGACTTGAGGCCATCAACTTTCCACCTCGGTTTTCTCTGTTCCAGTCCCATCTGTTGAGAGCAGAAGGCAATCACAAAGTCTTTACTTCTGTCTTTGTTCAAAGAGGACCTCCACAAGAGGCTTTTTACAGCTTCGGCTGCACAGTACCTTATGTACTACTGCAGTCTTACAATGCTGATGTTTTTTGTAAGGCCAGTCTTAGGTGTGTGCCTTTGTGGAGTGGCTGATTTTGTTTTCATCCTTACAGGAGGAACTTTGGGACAAGATCCTGGATGCTCCTTTCTTGGAAAAATTCCGTTTTGGTCAGACATTCTGGTATCTGTTTGATTATCTCAAGAGAAGAAAATATGCCTACATCTCTGTGGATAGCCTGTGTTATCCCCGCTATTCTCATCTTGAACCCTTCAGTTTCTAGACCAGACCAACCTGAAGAAAAGGAAGATGCCTTCTTGTTGTTCAGTGAATGCCCACAGGTGTCAGTCTTGCCCCTCCAGTACTGACTAGTCACCCAAGATGATGACTCATCTGATGACCTTATTTATTTTCTGACTCCTGTCTGGAATTGGCAGTGATTGACAATTCGTGTTTTTGACTTTGAAAACCATGAGAAAGGACTTTGGTTCCCAACTGTATCACCTTCAGTTGCATTGTATAGCTCACTTGACTCCCAGAAAGGGCCTCATTGGAAGACCAGTATTTCAGAAAGATTGTTGTAAATAACTGCACTGTAATGCTCAACAGAGCCTTCAGATCTTTTAATGTTTACATAATGGTTGGAGATTTTGTTCCTGTCTCTTCCTGCTTTTAAAAAGGGTGGGTGACTCCTGCTGGTATATCTGCTATATATTTTTTCAAATGGTAATCCTGTAGAGGATTGTGTTCTTGCTCTAATAAGATGCCTGGATGGTGACATTGGACACTATTAATGCCTTATGACACAGCAGCAGCAATTGAGGACCACACAAGTTTGCTCTAGGTGGGCATCATTTCCAGTACAGTGTAATGCCTTTTTGGGCTTTCCTTATTACCCAGTTTTTACCAAGAGTTCGACTGTTGTAGCCAGGGACTTGCAGTAATAGGGTCTCCTAATGTTTCCTTATCTTGAAATGTGATCTTTGGTAACCCTTTCCAGGCACTTCCAGTAGGTAACCTTCATTTGAATGCATTATTTTTAGGGAGGTTATCTGGAATTCATTATAATAAATTCTTCCTGATAGTGGCTCAGAGGATGTTCTTTATCAGTGTCTCAACATCTTTTATTCCTCTTCTCTGGGAAAAGGCAGAGCAAGTACATAGGCTGTGTGACAGCACAGTGCAGCGTCCAGAGCTGGATTCTACTGTACATTCTGTGCTTGGTGGCAGATGTAATGTATGTGGTTGTGTTTGCATGCCAGAGGCTGCAGATACTGTAGTTCAGTGACTTCAAATCCCTCACAGAGCTACCTGTGGTGATTGACCTTTGTTGTTGGGCACTGGAGTGGTGGCTCCCTTTTTACATCTGAAGCTGTCACAAATACTGATGACAGACATTTTGTTTTTGAGTTGGGGACCTGTGCAACTCGCAAATGTTGCAGAAAGTATGGTTTCTCCCATTGTGAGTTTCCACATCAGCTGTTTGGGTGCCAGAGGAGTGCACATGACACTGGAGCCCTTGGACAAACGACTGCTTCTGGGATCTTTTATCATCATGTCAACCTGTCATGATACCTAAACATGCAAGGGAAAGTTCTGCCATAACACTGGTTCAAAAACATGTTCCTCTTTTGGCATTGGGCCAAAGGCACAAGATATTTCTAATTAATATGAAAAATACCAAATTCACGAAAACCAGAATGAACTTCAGAAAAAAAAAAGACAAAATAATGACTGTCCACACAGATAAAAAGTTAAGCGCTTTCCTTTGTTTTAATCACAGCGAACTTCTTCAGAACTGACCAGTAAACCAATTAGTCAGGTTTAAATAAAAAATTTGGTTAATAAACTAGTCAAATGTCCATTCATCTAATTATTAATGAATACATGCCATTTTCGTAAAAGCAAAAATATAAAATGTTAAATGTAACACTTGACATATGTGCAAAAAGCAAATAGCACATACAAATATGTGCTTGCTATAAAAATGTTTGTCAAATAAACCATTTAATAATATAGTCTATTTAAAAGACATTTAACATTTAAGGTCTCATTTAGACCAGGAATGTGATCTGTCCTAAGGAAAACCTGCCATCTGACTCCTTGTTTTCCAAGGCATTATTGAATTCTGTAACAAATGGAGTCAAATCTATTTCATCCAACACCAAAAATACAAGATCTTCATCGTGTTTCACTGTTGCAGTCATTACACTTGGGTTATCCTGCTGGCAGGCTACCTGCAGTCGGCCTGAGTTCCAAAGTCTTGGTCCGGTGTCTGTTGCTGTCGCCTCTTCCCTGACATCAGTGCGCCAGGGGTATAAAAGATGCAACCGACACCATTTTCTTCAGTCTTTCTTGCCGGGCGCTGCCCGAAGCAAAAGCAGTTCGCAAGTGTCGATCGGCCGACTCCTGAGATTTTCGAAATTGAGTTTCAGAACCGAAGTCTTCAATAAAGCTAAGTACCCCGTTGGGGAAACTTTTTCTTGCTCCAGACCGATGTCAGAAAAAGTTAACAATTGTATTTCTTGTGGGAAGCAAATACCTCATAAGGATTTTCACTCTTACTGTATTCCTTGCCTAGGCCCTGATCACAGCGTTGCTAGCTTTCGGTTTTGTGCTAGATTTAACCAACGCACTATTAAGCGTCTGTTCAATTTTGCATTTCATTACTTTGGCCGAAGATTTAATTATATAATGTCGTCGGACCAGCCGGGAACCGGAGTTTACAAAAAACGCAAGGACAAGGAAAAGGATAGTCATCCGAGGTCCAAAACTGACGAGGCCTCTCCTAGGCCAGTCGCCGGTTCTCAGTGAGGCGCTTTCACAGCCCCTGGTGCCCGCTACCTCAGAGCCACAGGCCGCTTCCGACTCCCACATGGAACCGACTGGGCCTCTGGATACTCAAGGTATTGGACACTCAGAAATCATTCCCTCAGATGGGTCCGGAGCCGCTGAGCAGGCATCGGCTTCTGAGGGTGTCTTCAGACCTACACAACTATATATTAAGCCATCTTCGGCTTCAAAGACAAAGACTAAAGCGGCTCTAAAGACAAATAAGTACAGCATTCTCCTACTCAGACTTCCATGCCTAAAAAACAGATGCTCAAAATGGCCGAAGACCTAATTACTTTGATCAGGGGCTCCCATCCCCCTCCTGATAAGAGGCCTAGGCAAGAGACAGAGTATGATTCTTCTGATCAGGTTTCTATTTCCTCTGATTCCTCTTCTGAACAGGATTACTCCATGCTTCCCTGTGAGGATTCTGATGCTGAAGAATCCATTCCTTCAGCCTCTCCTCCTGAGGATTATTCTTTTGGGGAAACCCTGCATATCATGAGGGAGCATTTCCACTGGGAGAGCCAAGATTATTCTGAATCTAAGAAAAGGCTCAGGGACTTTCTGCTACTTGCTCAGCACAGACCCCTTGCTATTCCACCTGTTCTAGACATTGTAGATGTATTTTCAGAGTCCGGCCTGTCCCCTGACTCTTTACCCCCTGCACCTGCTAAGCCAGACGGATACTACAGATTTATTCTCATAAATTCCTATATTAAAAACCCCGCTGCTGACCCAGAAACTATTTCTCAGGGTCCTAAGGGGGTCAAAGCTTCCACTGCAAAAAACCTTGTCCCCTCTGATAGGGATTCTAGGGCTCTAGACAGATGGGGGAAAAAATTCTACACTTCTGCTACCCTGGCTGTAAGGGCTTTAAATTGTCAGTTTCATATGCTTAAATATCAGCAATATTTAATGTCACTGCTTAAACAGAAATTGTTGACAAATACTGCATGTTCAGAAAACAAGGAATTGCAGGATTTATTGCATGCAGCTGAACAAGTGGGAAAGCATACTTTGCAATGTGGTTATAATTCACTGGAGGTCTCTTGCAGGGCCGCTGTTACAGGTTCTGTTATTAGAAGGCATGCTTGGTTAAAGGAACAGAATCTGCCTGATCATGTTAAAGCAAAATTATTAGATGCACCATTACAGCATGATACTTTGTTTGGTACTAAAGCAGAAGAGGTGTTGAAAAAAATGGAGGATAAAGCAAAATCCATGCAGACAGTCAAGGATTTCTTACAGGTACAGCCACCCAGGTTTAGCAGGAACTGGCCTTCTAAAAATTAGTCCTTTTCAGTGTCAGACAGGCCACAAAGAGGAAGATACAGGCGTCCCAGAGGCAGATCTCAGCCCCAAGGCTCATACAGGCCTAAACATTGGGGTGCTCCTACCTCCAAAAGCGGAGAAGACAAATCACAGCCTTACAGGAAACCGTCCCAATGACTTTCCTCTACCAGATCCAAGCACTTTTCTTTTGGCAGCCCCCTTAGGGGGAAAACTAGCACTTTTTTCATCAAATTGGCAAATGGTTACCCAAGACAAATGGGTCCTGAACATAGTGTCCCAAGGCTACAGGTTCCATTTTCACACTCTACCAAGGTCAAAGGGTATGCCAGACCTGCCACACAATCAATGGGCAGAGGCACAAAAACAAATTACAGCCCTCATGGACATGAGGGCCATTCAGCAGGTACCACCACAAGAGCAGGGGCAAGGATTTTACTCAAGACGTTTCCTAGTACCCAGAAAGGACAAAACCTGGAGACCAATACTGGACCTGTCTATACTAAATACGTTTCTGGAAGTTCCAAAATTCAAGATGTTGAGACTACAGCAGCTACTGCCCATGCTGGGCAAGAAGGCTTGGCTCGTAACTTTGGACCTAAAAGAGGCATACCTGCATGTCCCAATCAGACAATCTTGCAGAAGATACCTCAGATTCATAGCTGGCTCAATGCATTACCAATTCTCTGCACTGCCCTTTGGCTTATCTACTGCGCCTAGGGTCTTCACAAAATGCCTGGCACCAGTAATTGCGTTTTGCAGACAAAAAGGAATTCAAATATATCCCTACTTGGATGACTGCTTAATTCAAGCAGAGAACAAAGATATTCTTCTACAGCATCTGGCGTTTGTAAAAAGATTACTAATTGGCCTAGGGTACACAGTAAACGAAAAGAAATCAAAACTAGTGCCCTCTCAAGAGATAATATTCCTGGGTGCAAGCTTAAATATAACTGCCCAGATGGCTTATCTCACACCAGACAAACAAAAGGATCTGACTACTTACTTCAAGAAATTGGCAACAAAACCCACTTATCTGCAAGGAAAATCCTGCAGGCCTTGGGTTTCATGGCATCCTGCATTCTACTAATTCCATATGCCAGACTGCATATGAGGAAACTACAATGGTATCTAAAAAGTGTTTGGACTGAGCATTGCCATAGCCTGGAGACAGTAATTGCACTCATTCCCTGCCTGCAACAGGAGTTTTGATGGTGGGCAGAAGCCTGTTACCACAACAAGAGTCTGCCATTCAGTCTACCCACAGCCAGACAGACACTAACAACGGATGCATCAGATTATGCCTGGGGGGCCCATATGGCAGGAAAATGTATTCAGGGCACATGGCCTGCAAACCAGATGCATCTTCACATCAGTCAAAAAGAGATGCTAGCTGTTCAAAATGCCCTGACAGCTTTCAAGTACCTGCTTCATCCAGGACAGTTACTGATAGACAGACAACACTACGGTCATGTGGTACATAAACAAGCAGGGAGGTACACATTCCTACCCCCTCTGCAGACGAGCAATAACCGTATGGGACACAGCATTGGCTTTTCAAGTTCATCTGCAAGCACAATTCCTGCCAGGAAAAACAAATACTCTGGCAGACGAACTAAGCAGAAACCTCATGGATCCCCACGAATGGAAACTGGATCCACAAGTCTTCAGCATGATAAGGAAATGGGGATGCCCAGACATAGATCTATTTGCCTCCCCTCACAACTGCCAATTGCAGAGATTTTGCACAAGGATTTATCACAACCAAGCATGGAAAGTGGACGCCCTATCCTTCAGCTTGAAAAATCTAACAGTATATGCCTTTCCTCCACTGCCTCTCCTTCCCAGGGTACTCCTAAAGGTCAGACAAGAGAAGCCAAAAATGATACTGATTGCACCAAACTGGCCACCCCAGCACTGGTACCCAATCCTAAAGAGCTTGTCTCAAGGTCCAGCATGGATATTGCCTCAAACTTCTCACTTGCTGACCCAACAAAACAATCAGATCCTGCACAGCCAACTCAGGACCTTAAATCTGGCAGCATGGCGGGTAATGTAGCCATTCAGAACACTCCTCTTTCAAAAGCTGTTTTGGATGTTATCTTGGAGGCCAGGAGGCCCAGTACCAGAAAATCTTATGCAGAGAGATGGAGGAGATTCTTTGCTTGGAACCAGGAACAAGGCATTGACATGTGTGTACCAAATATCCCTCAGATTTTGCAATACCTAACTGAGATGTTGAACAAAGGCCTTTCTTTCTTATCAGTTAAGATTCATGCCTCTGCCATTTCAGCCCATTACAATGCGGAACCACCTATCTTTTCTCATCCTTTAATAAGGCAGCACCTCAGAGGGGGCCAAAAACCTTAGGCCTCCAAGGAGAGCACCAGTTCTGGCCTGGGACCTCAATTATGTTTTGGAAAAACTCACACTGCCTCCTTTCGAGACAGCATCAACAGCAGATATAAAATTCTTATCCTGGAAAACAGCTCTGCTCCTAGCAATAACCTCTGCAAGGCGAGTCTCGGAGTTACAAGCACTCATGGTTGTGGAACCTTTCATCATTTTTCATCCAGACAGAGTTTCTCTGAGGACAAACCCTGCATTTATGCCTAAGGTGGTGTCCAGTGTGGCCCTCAACCAAACCATTCACTTGCCTACCTTTTGTCCAAATCCACAGAACAAGGGTGAGAAAATTCTGCATTCTTTGGACATACACAGGCAGCTATGCTTCTACTTGGACAGAACTAAAGCTTTCAGAAAGACAGAGCAACTTTTAATGTCATATGCTGCGGGATCACAAGGAAAGGCTATCTCAAAACAGACTGTTTCTAAATGGATAAGCCATTGCATCCGTTTCTGCTATTCTCAACATGACAAATCAGTGCCTAAGGGCATTAGGCCTCATTCCACCAGAGCAGCAGCCAATTCAGCAGCCTTCCTCAGAGGAGTACCAACCAAAGATATCTTAGAGGCTGCAACCTGGAGTTCACTGCACACCTTCACAAAGCACTACCACTTACCTCTTTACTCTAAGTCCAGAGCAGGCTTTGCCACTGCAGTCCTGCAGGGCCTCATAGCCTCTCCTAATCCTATTTAGCCCAGCCACCCATCCTCAGCTTTGGGATTCAACCCAAGAGTAATGACTGCAACAGTGAAACACGATGACCATAGTAGAGTTGTGTACCTACCATAAATGTAGATGTTCGAGTGTATTCACTGTTGCAGTCCAGGTTACCCACCCACCATCCCCCTTTTCTTTGCTGGGTTTGTCTGCACTTCTCTGTCCTATACAACCTATTTGGTGTATTTACTTGTAGATGAAGGGGCAAGAAAAACTGAAGAAAATGGCGTCGGCTGCATCTTTTATACCCCTGGCACACTGACGTCGGAGAAGAGGCGACAGCAACCGACGCCGGACCTAGACTTTGGAATTCTGGCCGACTGAGGGTAGCCTGCCAACAGGATAACCCAAGTGTAATGACTGCAACAGTGAATACACTCAAACATCTACATTTATGGTAGGTACACAACTGCACTTTTCTAGTCTAGACTTTTCCTGGTACCCAGAAAAGAGAAATCATGGTGTCCAATTTTGGACTTATCTACTCTAAACACCTTTCTGGACATTCCAAAATTCAAGATGCTGACTTTTCACCAGTTACTTCCTATGCTAGGCAAAGATACCTGGTTGGCAACTCCAGATTTAAAAGAGGCTTACCTGCATATCCCAATCAGGGAATCTTGCAGAAGATACCTCCGCTTCAAAGCAGGCTACTTGCATTACCAGTTCTCTGCACTACCCTTTGGCTTATCCACTGCGCCCAGGGTCTTAAGTCCCAGGCTCCAGTAATTGCATTTTGCAGGCAAAGAAATATTCAAATATATCCATACCTGGACGACTGTCTAATTCAGGCAGAAAACAAGGACATTGTTCTAAAAACATGTGGCGTTTGTAAAAAGGGTTCTGTCTTGTCTTGGGTACACTATAAACGAAAAGAAATCACAACTGGTACCCTCTCAAAAAATTACATTCCTGGGTGCAAGCTTGAATACAACTGCCCAGATGGCTTTCCTTACACCAAAAAAGCAAATTCATGTGGTGACTTACTTCAGAGAGATGGCCACAAAAACCCTGCTTTCTGCAAGGCAAATACTGCAAGCCTTGGGGTTCGTGGCCGCCTGCATTCTTCTAATTCCATATGCAAGACTGCATATGAGAAAACTTCAGTGGTATTTAAACAGTCTATGGAGTCAACATTGTCACAGCCTGAAAACAATGTTTCCTCTGCATACCTTGCCTGCGCCTAGAGTTCCTATGGTGGGCAGAGGCCTGCCACCAGAACAAGGGACTGCCATTCACACCACCCCCTGCCGCCCAAACCCTAACTACAGATACATCAGACTGTGCATGGGGGGGCTCATCTGACAGGGAAGTGCATTCAGGGCAAATGGAGCCCAAATCAAATGCACCTTCATATAAATCAAAAAGAAATGCTAGCTGTACAGAGTGCTCTGACAGCCTTGAAGGACCACCTTCATCCAGGACAATTACCGATAAAGACGGACAACACCAAGGTTATGTGGTGCATAAACAAGCAGGGAGGTACATACTCCTACCCCCTCTGCAGACTAGCTATGGCATTGTGGAACACGGCCTTGAGCTATCAAGTACAACTGCAAGCTCAATTCCTGCCAGGAAAGCTGAATACTCTGGCAGACGAAATAAACAGAAATCTCGTGGACCCACACGAATGGGAGCTGGAAACATGGATTTTCAACATGTTGACATGCAAATGGGGGACCCCAGACATAGATCTTTTTGCCTCACCTCAGAACTATCAGTTGGACAAATTTTGCACAAGAACTCATCACAAAAAAGCCTGGAAAGTGGATGCTCTGTTCTTCAGCTGGAGAAACCTATCAGTCTATGCTTTTCCCCCTCTGCTTCTGCTCTCCAAAGTTCTACTAAAAGTCAAACAGGACAAACCAAAAATGATTTTGATTGCTCCAGACTGGCCTTGCCAACATTGGTACCCACTCCTGCGCAGTGTGTCTCACATTTCACTGTGGCACCTGCCTCAGACACCTTCCTTACTGTCTCAGCAGCGCAATCAAACTCTGCACCTGAATTCACTTTTAACATCCCTCAGCAAACCTGTGATGGATGTCATTTTGGAGGCGAGAAGACCTAGTACTAGAAAATCTTATGCTGACAAATGGAAAAGATTCTGTGCCTGGAATCAATCTCAAGGGATAAGCACAGCAGTGCCCAACATTCCTCAGATTTTGCAATACTTAACTGAGATGCTTCACAAGGGCCTGTCTTTTCTTCCATAAAAATCCATGCTTCGGCCATTTCATCTCATTACAACACGGAACCTCCCCACTTCTCTCATCCTCTGCTAAAGCAGTATCTCAGAGGGGCCAAAAACTTGAGACCACCCAGGAGAGCTCCAACCCCTGCCTGGGACCTTAATTTTCTATTGGAGAAACTCACTCTCCCTCCTATCGAGCCAGCTGCTACTGCAGTCTTAAAATTTCTCTCCTGGAAAACAGCCTCCCTTTTAGCAGTCACTTCGGCTAGAAGGATTTCTGAATTACAAGCTCTAATGGCAGTGGGAGCCTTTCATCATTTTTCATGCGGACAGGGTATTTCTCAGGACCAACCCATCCTTCATGCCCAAGGTGGTATCCAGTGTGGCTCTTAATCAGACCATTCATTTGCCAACTTTCTTTCCCAATCCACAGAACAAGAAGGAGGGGATTCTGCATTCATTGGATGTACGCAGACTACTTAGATTTTACTTGAACAGGACTAAATCTCAAAGAAAATCTGAACTGCTGGGAGCATTTGCTGCAGGGGCGGAGGGAAAGGTTATTTCAAAGCAAACCATTTCCAAATGGATAAGCCATTGTATTAATTTCTGCTATAAGCACCATGGAAAAACTATCCCCCAGGGTATCAGATCCCATTCCACCAGAGCTGCATCTACTTCTACAGCCTTTCTCAGAGGTGTACCTACCAGGGATATTCTAGAAGCTGCTACCTGGAGTTCAGTTCATACTTTAACCAAACATCATTTACCAATTTTCTCTAAATCCGGAACTGGCTTTGCCACTGCTGTTCTGCAGGGCCTTATAGCCTGTCCTAATGCTGTATAAATCCATCCACCCAACCATAGCTTTGGAAATCTACCCAAATGTAATGACTGCAACAGTGAAACACGAAGAACATAGTGCAGTTGTGTACACTTAAATGTAGATGTTCGAGTGAATTCACTGTTGCAGTCCTGGTTACCCTCCCTCCATCCCCGTTTTTTTCTCTTACTATGCCTCTACTTTCTTTTTACTACACTTATAAGACTTTTTGGTGTATTTGCGTTTGTTTGGAGGTATATTTTTTGTATTTTAAATTACTTATATATATATATATATATATATATATATATATATATATATATACATACATATACATACATATATATATATATATATATATATATACAGACACACATATATTTGGCTTCCTATATCTGGAGCAAAAAAAACTGATGTAATGGCGTCAGCTGCATGTTTTATACCCCCTGAAAACCTGACGTCATGGAAGAAGGGACAACAACCGACGCAAGACCCAAGACTTTGTTAATCAGGCCAACTGAGGGCAACCTGCCAGCAGATTACCCAAATGTAATGACTGCAACAGTGAATACAATCGAAGATCTACATTTATGTTAAGTGTACACAACTGTACTTTCCCACCTCCCAACAGCGGAATCAGTTTTGAGGGCCCTAGGCTCTATGGCGGCATCCGTAACTCTTCTTCCATGTGCTCGGCTACACGTGTGGATTCTTCAGTGGACTCTAGCAGTTCAATGGTCCCTGTTGGAACTGCCATTGACTTGTCCTATCCACCTAAATCGAGTGTGTCGGTCATCCCTCATATGGTGGATGAGCTCTCCGGACATTTTGGAGGGATGACCCTTTGTTCCAGCCCTGGCCCAAACTACAGTGACCACAGCTGCCTCCCAACTCGGGTGGGGGGCATTCTTCGGGCAGGACAGTCCAAGGCCTGTGGTCTCCCATAGAGACCAGCTTTGCATATCAGTGTCCTAGAGATGAGGGTGGTCCTTCTAGCATTGCAGGACCTTCATGCCTTCCTTCCTCTGGGGACAGTTGCCATTCATTCAGACAACATGTCAGTAGTCTGGTATATCAACAAACAGGGAGGGACCAGATCTTACCCCTTTTGTGGCGAGGCCATGAGAGTGTGGGAATGTGCGATCTCCACTTGTCACTTTCTCATCGCAATGCACATTCAGTGATGGTCCTACATCCTAGTGGACAGGCTAAGTCGGAACATTCTGATGCCTTACAAGTGGTCTCTGAATCTGTCAGTAACAGAACAAATCTTCATCATGTGGGGTCAACCTTGCTGCGGTCCCTTCGCATCTCCTTCCAATGCAAAGTGCAGCAAGATGTTCATCGTGTTTCACTGCTGCATTCCTAACCAATGGGTTATCCAGCTCCTAGTAGCCTTCGATTGACCAGAATATCAAAGGCAAGTAAAGATGACATCAGCTGTCATCTGTTAAGGACATCCGATGCAAAAGGAGGCAGCTAACGTCACTTCCTCTGTCTTCCTTGCTGCGGAGCCCAAAGCAGAAACATTTTTGCATGAGTGCCGGTCGGCCGTTTACCTTTTTGGTTTCCGACTACAAAGTTGAAGTCAACTACAGCTAAGTACCCGTTGGGGATCCTCTTTTCTTGCCATAACGAATTTTAGAAAAGGCTAATAATTGTCTTGCCTGTGGAAAGCAGATTCCTCATCGAGATGTTCATTCCTATTTTATTACTTGTTTAGGCCTTGACCACAACATTCCTAATTGTGATCTATGTGCTTCCTTTAATCCGCGTACTATTCGTCGTCTGGCTAAGCTTTTAGCTAAGCATTTTGGAGTGTGGCCTAATTTTGACGGTGTGGCGTCCACTGGTCTTCATGCTTCAGATATCCCTAAGAAGCATAAGGACAAGGACTGTGACAGGCTTCAGAGGGCCAAGTCTTCAGATGATAAGTTGGTCATCAGTCCTGCGGTAGCCAGTGAGGTGCGTTTGCAGCCCCTGCACTCCATGGATGTTCAACCCAGGCCTCGGTTGAGACCATTTCGGAGTCCCCCAGGCCTCCGGCTTCCAGTTTGTCTTCTGACCTTCTGCCTGTTGCCTCTTTAGCTGGATCAAGAGCCGCTAAGCTGGCTCCATTGTCCAAGGCCTCCATTCTTCATTCTGACAGCAGGCTCATACCGACTACCTCTGCCACTACTTTGGCGGTTGCTAAGCCTCCCGTGTCCTTCAGACTTGCAAGTAAATCCTCCAGTCGTAAGCCTGTGAAGAAATAGGCTCCAGTTTCCTCTCGTTCCCCTCAATCTCAAATGGTTAAAATGGCTAATGGCCTTTTGACTCTTATTAGAGGTTCACAGCCTCCTCCTTCAAAATGGGGTAGGGATGTCTCTCCAGAGGATTTATCTTATTCAGGTTCTGATACTTCTAGCATTTCTACTGATGAGGATGTTTCTCAGGTTTTTTTCTCCTTTTGAGGATTCTGATGCAGAAGAATCCTTTCCTTCTGCTTCTCCTCCAGAGGATTTCTCTTTTGGTGATACTTTGAATACTCTCAGGGAGCATTTAAAATGGGAAAGTCTGATTTATCCCCAATCTAAGAAAAGGATCAGGGAGTTTTTGGATTTGCCTCAGCATAAGCCTCTGGCTATTCCTCCGGTTCTGGAAAATTCCTGGACTCCGAATTCGGTTCCTCCTGCTCTCAGGAAACCTGACAGGTTCTACAGAGTCCCTGATTCTCATTTGTTTCTTTTTAGGAATCTGCTAGCTGACCCAGAGGTTATTTCTCAAGGGCCTAAAGGAGTTAAATCCATTGTTACCAAAACTCATGTTCCTTCCGACAGGGAATCTAGGATTGTTTTTTGGTGACCTACGAATAAAGTGTTTTAGGCAACTTTTGGAATAATTCATCTTATGTCTCATTCCCTTATTTGGTTCTCCACAGCGAACCTTGTTTATGGTTTGAGTGTTCCTTTTGTTTGCTATTCCATCTCCTTGCTGGTTTTAGGGAATCTAGGAACCTAGATAGGTGGGGTAAAAAAGTTTATACCTCTGCCACTCTTGCTATTCGGTCTACTAATTGCCTTTTTCATATGCTTAAGTATCAGCAGCACACCTTTGGAGGCTATTAAGTCAAAGATCACAAGTGTGCCTCTTTTGGCAGAGAGTAAAGATGTGCAGGATTTGCTGAATGCTGCCAGTCTTGTCAATAAACATTCATTACATTGTGGTTTTGACATTCTAAAAGCCTCCTGCAGGGCGACAGCTACTGGATCTGTTATTAGAAGGCATGCCTGGCTCAGGGAACAGCCCCTTCCAGAGCTTGTCAAGTCTAAGCTTTTAGATGTACCTTTACATAAGGACAGTCATTTGTGCAGCAAAGCAGGTTGAAGTGCTCAAAAAATGGAGGATAAGGCTAAGTCTCTGCAAGTTCAAACTCCTCCCTTCTGCAGGAAATACCCTTCTAAGAGTTGGATGTTTTCTGATACCAGCCGACAGAACCATTCTAGAACTAGAAGTTACAAGTCTTCTAATGGGCAGGTGGCTACCCCTCAAAGGTCTAAGTGTTGGCATGCTTCCACTTCTACGGCAGGAAGTTCTAAGCCTACATCTCAATCCAAACATTCTCACTGACTCTGTCCAACTTCTGCCTGTTCCTGCTTGCCCGGAGAGCCCTTTAGGAGGAAGGTTGGCCATTTTTGCAAATGTCTGGACCACCATCACGTATGACAAATGGGTACTCAGAACTGTATCCCTAGGACACCGGTTTTCATTCCACACCTTTCCGGTACCCAAAGGATTCCCGGGCACTCCTCCAAACCAAAGGGCAGAAGTAGAAATGCATATTTTGTCTCTGTTACATCTGGGAGCAATAGAATCAGTTCTTGCTCAGCAGGTAGGCCAGGGCTTCTATTCCAGATTTTTCTTAGTTCCAGAAAAAGAAGGCACCTGGCGTCCTATCCTAGATTATCCATTCTGAACTCTTTCTTGGTAATTCCAAAGTTCAAAATGCTCACTCTGCATCAGTTGCTACCAATGTTAGACAAGGACTCCTGGCTGGTAACTTTGGATCTCAAAGAGGCTTATCTGCACATCCCTATCAGGGAATGTTGCAGGCAATACCTTTGTTTCAGCGTGGGCAAGAAACATTATCAGTTCTCTGTGCTGCCCTTTGGCTTATCTACTGCTGCCAGAGTTTT
Organism: Protopterus annectens; assembly: GCF_019279795.1. Lineage (NCBI taxonomy): Eukaryota > Metazoa > Chordata > Ceratodontiformes > Protopteridae > Protopterus > Protopterus annectens. The sequence goes on from NC_056731.1 coordinate 271,844,647, forward strand.
CGCAAAGTGCCTAGCTCCAGTCATTGCTTTTTGCAGGCAGAAGAAAATTCAAATTTATCCATACCTGGACGACTGTCTAATTAAAGCAAATTCTCAGGAACAGCTGTTGAAGGATCTGGAATTTGTAAAGACTCTTCTCTTGGCTACACTCTCAACAAGGAAAAATCAAAAATGGTGCCAACCAAGGAGATAACATTCCTGGGAGCGAGTCTGAACACAGCTGCCCAGATGATGTATCTCACCCAGGAGAAGCAAGCAACTCTTCAGTTTACTTCAAGGATTTGGCAAGCCTGTCCCAGCTCCCTGCAAGGAAATACCTGCAAGCTCTGGGATACATGGCCTCTTGCATTCTCATGATTCCATATGCAAGACTGCATGTGAGGAAATTGCAATGGTACCTCAGGAACCCCTGGTGTCAACACACACAGGACCTGGATGTGATATTTCCTCTGCTTCCATGTCTGCAGACAGAGTTTCTATGGTGGGCGACGACCTGTCTAAAAAACAAAGGCATGCCTTTTTGCCCACCTCCTGCCATTCAAATTCTTACCATGGATGCATCAGACTACGTCTGGGAAGCGGAGCTCACCTGGATGGCAGATGCATACAGGGACTTTGGAACGCCCAGCAGATGCACCTGTGCATAAACCTAAAGGAGTTGATAGCAGTTCAGCAGGCCTTACTAGCATTCAAGCATCTTCTTTCTCCAGGAACTCTGCTTGTCAGAACAGACAACACCACAGTTATGTGGTACATCAACAAACAGGGAGGGACTCATTCTTACCCCCTGTGCAGACAGAGCATGATTCTCTGGACACAGCAGCATCCTTGGGCCTGCATCTCCTAGCTCAGTTTCTTCCAGGGAAACTCAGTGTTTTGGCAGACCAGTTGTGCAGACAGACCCTGGATCCTCACGAGTGGCAACTGAACTGAGCAGTCTTTTACAGCATCATTCAACATTGGGGCACTCCTCAAGTGGATCTTTTCTCCTCCCATGACAACCACTTTTTTGCACCAGACAGCATCACAGCAAGGCCTGGAGAGTGGATGCTCTGTCCTTCCCTTGGACGCTTCTGTCAGTTTATGCCTTCCCTCCTCTTCCTCTTCTTCCCAGAGTATTATTAATGATCAGGGACAAAAGACCAAGAACTATTCTTATAGCTCCAAACTGGCCCAGACCGCATTGTTATCCACTGCTTTGCAGTCTCTCCCAATTTCCTCCTTGGCATCTTCCTCTGAAACCAGATCTTTTGGTTTAGGAAAGGGGAAACATTCTACATCCTCATCTTCAGTCTCTCCATTTGGCAGCATGGCTCATTGTATGAATCAGTCCATTTCTTCTTCCCTTTCCCAGCAGATGGTTAATGTACTTCAGGAGGCCTAGCACTAGGAAGTCTTACACTGCCAAATGGGAAAGATTCTCTCATTGGATGCAGGCTAAAGGTGAATATTCTTCTCAGCCTACTCTTCCTATGATCCTGGAATACTTGGCTGATTTGCTTCAAGGTGGTCTTTCGTTTTCCTCTATCAAGATCCATGCTTCAGCCATTTCTATTCATTGTTCTTTTGAGCAACCCATTGTCTCCCATCCCCTGATGAAAATGTTTCTCAGAGGTGCTTGCAACTTAAAACCTCCCAGAACGGCACCTACTGCAGCCTGGGATCTTAATTTTGTTTTAGAAAAACTCACTGTTCCTCCTTTTGAGCCAGCTGCCACTGCAGATTTAAAGTTTCACTCTTGGGAGACTGCCTTCCTCTTGGCTATAACTTCAGCAAGGAGAGTTTCGGAGCTGCAAGCTTTGATGGCTGTGGAGCCTTCTTATTTTCCATGAGGATTGTGTCTCTCTGATAACCAATCCCTCTTTTATGCCTAAGGTGGTTTCTAGCCTGACTCTTAATCAGTCCATACACCTTCCTATTTTTTTTTCCTAATCCTTGAAATAGAGGTGAAAGGATCCTACATTCTCTTGATGTGCACAGACAGCTCAGGGTTTACCTGGACAGGACTAAAGACCTTGGGAAATCAGCACAGTTGTTAATCAGTTTTGCCCCTGGAGCTTAGGGCAAAGCTATCTCTAAGTAAACCATTTCTAAGTGGATTGCACATTGTATTACTTTCTGTTATTCCTTTCATGGCAAGGTTCCTCCTCAAGGGGTTAGGACCCATTCCACAAGAGCAGCTTCCACTTCTGCAGCCTTTTTAAGGGGTGTCCCTACTAAATACATTTTAGAGGCTGCCACATGGTCTTCTGTTCACACTTTCACAAAGCATTATAATTTGCCTTTGTTTTCTAGAGCCAGGGCAGGATTTGCCACTGCTGTTTTGCAGGGCATTCTCTCCAATCCTTGATTCTTTTGGTACCTCTTCCCTTTTCTGTGGGCTTTGGTAGTCAACCCATTGGTTAGGACTGCAACAGTGAAACACGATGAACATAAATGTAGATGTTAGACTGTATTTTTTTGTCCTCTCCTGCTCTCCTTTCCTAAGGTGCAGGCTGAATCTGGTTTTCTTTGCCAAAGTTACTTTGCTTTTGGTTCAAGCCTTGTTTTCCTGGGGCTCCTGACTGTTGTGGCAAGAAAGACTGAGGAAGTGACGTCGGCTGCCTCCTTTTGTATCAGACGTCCTGACGTCCTTAACAACCGATGGCAGCCAATGTCATATTTACTTACCTTTGGTATTCTGGCTGATTGAGGGCTACTGGGAGCCAGATAACCTATTGGTTAGGACTGCAACATTACCTCATCACCTCATGGTATTAAGTATTAATTAATAATTAGATGAATGGAAGCTCTTGGACCTTCTTAGAAATTGCACTTTTACTGGTACAGAAACTATATTAGCTACCTCAGATGTAGTATCCCAGTATACTTCTATTGATCAAAGTATGGGGATAGAAGCTGTGAAAAGTTTTTTGAAGGAATACATTAAGCTTGACAATATAATTGTACAGTCCATTTGCCTTTTACTAGCTTTGGTGTTGAAAAACAACTTTTTCTTATTTGACGGAAGAATATGCCGTCAGACCTTTGGGGTTGCTGTGGGTGCTAAAGTAGCACCGGCTTTCGCTAATTTTGTGTTAGTGTCCTTCCTGACCAAACTGGAGAGATTTAAATATGTCTCCTTTTATAGGAGGTTTATTGATGATTTGTTTTTTGTCAGGAATGGACCTACTGATGAGTTAAGTCTATTTTTGGATGATATGGCCAGACATAGGATGGGACTGAAATTCACTTTAAGTGAAGTTAGCACGAGTGTGCACTTCTTCGACTTGAATATAAATATGAATCTTGAAGAAAAAAGATTCACCAGTACGGTGTTTAGAAAGGACACCCATACTAACAATTTCCTTCATTTTGAGAGTGGTCATCCTTTGTTCATCAAGTTGAACTTGGTCAGAGGACAAATTATACGCCTCAGTAGATTAATTTCATGCAACGAAAATTTCATTTGTGAGGCAAAGAAACTTATTTCCATGTTTGTCCAGAGAGGATATCCATATGAAAAACTGAGGGAAATTTTTGAGCAGATATTGGTTAGGATAGACAAGTTCCTGCCAATTTTAACTAGTGGGTTTATAACTAATAACAGTGAGAAAGTAAAAGAAATGGATTGTGCCTTTCCAGTTCCTATTAGTATTGACTGTCACAGTATCAAACAGGTAATTTCCAACAACTGGAAATTTATTTTGGGAAACCGAGACTTAGCTAGAGTATTAGGGGGGACCACCCACACTTCATTTATAAAAAGTTTGCAAGTGTCAAGTCTATTTTAGAAATAGGAGAACACAAAACTGTTAGAGGAGCCACTGGTACCTACCCATGTTATAAATGCAAACAATGCAGGTTTATCGACTCATCAAAAATATATTTTTTCCACACAGTAATAAAATGGTGGTCAGTAAAGGCAGATGCAGCTGCAAAAGTATGGGATTAGTAAATTTGGCTACGTGCTCCACCTGTCATAATTTTTGTGTGGGGAAAACAACTAGAGCCCTTTACAAAATGATTTATGAACATCATTTGGCTATTAGAAATAAAGACACTATGCTTTAGCCGAACATGCTATGGAGTGCCATAACTTTAAGAAATTTGTATTTTCTTTGTGTTGGATGAAATAGATTTGACTCCCATTTGTTATAGAATTCAATAATGCCTTGGAAAACAAGGAGCTCAAATGGCAGATTTTCCTTAGGGCAGATCACATTTCTGGTCTAAATGAGACCTTAAATGTTAATAATAGACTATATTATTAAATGGTTTATTTGACAAACATTTTTATAGGAAGCACACATTTGTATGTGCTATATGCTTTTTGCACATATGTCAAGTGTTGTAATTTTATATTTTTGCCTTTACGAAAATGGTCTGTATTAATTAATAATTAGATGAATGGACATTTCATTGGTTTATTAACCAAATTTTGTATTTAAACCTGACTAATTGGTTTACTGGTCAGTTCTGAAGAAGTCCTTTGTGATTAAAACAAAGGAAAGCGGTTAACTTTTTATCTGTGTGGACAGTCATTTTGTCTTTTTATTCATGCAAGGTATTTCTCTCTCACTAATTGATAGTTCCAAGAAGTTGAATGAGCTGGTGAATGTTCTAAGCTAAATCTCCAGTCCACTTCTAGAACTCTAGATACAGAGTTTGTGCCCTGACAAGGGTCATCCAGATGTAGGCACTCATGAGAATAACTTGTTTGCCACTCAAGAGACTTCACCTTTTCTTGTTAAGGTAAGGGGTGAATGCATTTCCCCGCCAGTGGCATAGGAGATTCTTGGATGCATTCCTACCATTTCTGCTGATTCCATGTTTCATTGCTAATTTCACAGAAGGACAAAAAAATAATTCTCATCGCCTTTTGGTGACTCAAAAGTGAATGGGTTTAAGCTGTAAGGTCCCTAGTTGCATGGAAAAAGTTGTCCAGTCCTAGCCAAGGATGCTTCCACCCATGGTTATGGCAGTATCTTGCTCCTTCTCAAGATCTATTGATGTGGACCCCCATTTTGCCATATTTGCTGGTGGGGATCTCGGAGAAGTAAGTAAGGCATTTGAAAAGCCTAACGCTTATGCCTCAAGTAGACATGATTCAGCTCATTAAGTGGAGTGGTATCCTGTATCACCCTGATCATTTAGTGTACATGTTGTTTTTCATATGCTTGCATGACTTGAACTAAGTATCAGCTGTTTCTGTGAATTATGACCTTGTAGAGGACAGAACTGTGGCCCAGCACCATGTAATCCAATCATTTCCTTGAAGCGTTGTATGTTAATCCTCTTCTGAAGCCCCCCCCCCCCCCCAATTGTCCATGCAGTTTTAACTGTATGATTAAGGCTTGACAGTCCACTGTTTGATCCTGCTATCCTAGGGGCATTAAACTTAATTGATGAAAGATGTTTAGTATAGTCAATGTTGTAATACTATTCTTGAGTTTTTCTGCAGTGCACAAGCCCACAGCTGGCCTGAATACCAGAGTTTTTCACAATCCACAGCCAGTGAATGCTTGATGCAGACTGACATGTGGACACTGGTTTGTATAAAAAAAAAAAAGTGTCCACTGACACCATCTTCACTTCTTTCTTGTGGTGTAGTCCGATGCTGCAAAGTGCAGTTCTTAGTGTCATCAGTCCATTGGTTATCTTGAAGTACAAGAGATTTAAGAATCCTCAAGTAAGTACCCTATTGGAAGACTCCCTTTCTGTTTTGTCCTTGTGAATGCTATTTGTTTATGTATAAGAAAGTTAGTAATAACCAATGTGAGAGTGTTCAATCTCGCCGTTTGTTCTTGCACACTGGTTCGGAGCCAATCCTCTGCTCCGAGTCGGCCGCATAGCAAAGCTCTGCATCTTAGAGAAGCTCGAGACCAGGCTATATCCCACAATCCTCCTTGCCATTACTCAGATCTAGTTTGCCGCTGCAACGGGTCACATCGATAAGAGAGCTCGGACCAGAGAAAACTTGTTATTGACAGATAAGATAGTTATTGTTTTGTTTAAAAGTTCTTATAGTTCTTATACTTATTGAGAATTTAGTTTCTGACCTTACTATAGTGTGTGTGTGTGTAGTGTTAGTTTTTTTTATAGGTTTCCCTTTGGGGCCTACCTTTCTATAACCTATATATATATATATATATATATTTTTTTTTTTTTTTTTCCTCTTAATTATAACTAGTGTTTAAATTTTCTCTTTTTTACAGTAAAAGTGTTTTTGCTTATTATGTCTGAGAAAGCCAAGTCTGGTTTTAAAAGGTGTCAGTGTGGACAGAAAATGTCCATCACTGACGACGACACTTTCTGCGTCTACTGCCTTGGCCCTCTCCACTTGCAAGAGGATTGCTCTATATGCCATTCCTTCAGTGGGAGGGTCATGGCAGATAGACGCAGGAAACTTATAGACAGGGGACTTCTTAAGCCTGCTTTCCAGGAGGCTTTGGACAAGTCTGACCAGGCTTCGAAGTCCTCGAAGGCGTCGAAGATGTAGGAGCTCATGTCATCGGCTCCGAGTTCATCTTCTAAAGTTCGTTTGCCAGTTCCACAGACTTCGGGGCCGAGCGTCGAACATTTATCTTTCACTGAGCCCCAGGTCTTGGAACCGGTGTCGGAGCTACCGCCACCTTCCATTCTTCGGTCGGTGCCATCTTCGGCCCCTTCGACCCGATCTTCCAGACTGTTATCCGATACTGATGTGGATCGTGTCGTGCAGAAACTTATGGAGAACACGGCCCTTTCCAAGTTGATTGCAGTTTCCTCCCAATTGGTGTCGAAACTAGAAGGCCTTCCCTTATCTCCAACAGGTCCTCCTTCGAGACCCATCCAGTCTTCGGAGCTGGAAGAGGATGAGCCAATGATAGTGGAGCCCTCGGTGCCGTAACCGTCCATTGCACGATCGACACCATTGACCTTGACTCCTTCGGAACCTATAGGCGAGTCGCGGAGTCGACGATCTCTCCTTGTTTCCGGGACCGAGAGTCGTACCGACCTTTCAGTGCCGACTCTCCCTCTCGGGGCCTCGGCGCAGGTTGGCTCTGCTCCGTCCTCGGGGTCGAGACCCATGGGCCCCGTGTCTGGGATTCCTCCATGTTCTTCGAAACCGGGGGAGTCCTCGACCCGAGGTTCAGGGGTTTTTGACCTTATGAGAAAGGTTTTGTCTACACAGGCAACCACTTCATCGGAGGCGTCTTCTCCCTCCCCTAAGGAGCCGCTCTCTGTTTCTGTTCCCACGACACATCCAAAGCGTGGAGCACCATTGTCTCAGCCACCCCCAGAGGGTGCCCCCTGTTCCTAGGAGGCCTCACCGGAATCCCCCTCCAATGAGGTTCCGAGGAAAAGATTGTGCAAGAGGAGGCACTTAGATTCCCCGCAGGAATCTCTAACTTCTGACACTGACTTGGATGAGTCAGAGGGGTCCCCAAAATCCCCCTCCGAGGATGTCTCATTTGCAGACATCTTGGAGATTTTAAAACAGAGGGGTGATTGGCAGTCCCTAGCCCCCACTGAGGACGAGTCGGTGTTGCTGAAGGCTTTTGGTGCTCAACCTTCTACCTCCTGGGTTACTCCGCCCTTTGATGAATTTATGGATTTGATTGCTCGAAGGGCGTGGGAGACACCGGACACAGAGTAACCGGTCCCTCGAAAACCAAGCAAATTTATTACCGCTCCCCAGGACAAGACTTATCTCACCAAAGGAGTCCCGGTTGATGGTATGGTGGTGGCTGCAGCCACTAAAAAGGAGATGTCTGAGTCTTCCTCTTCTGTTCATCCTCCTAATAAGGATTCTAGGACTATGGACAGATACGGGAAGCGCATTTTTAGTTCAGCGACTTTTTCCATGCGTTCGCTAAACTATTTGACACATTTTACACGTCTACAGAGGGATCTCATCAAGGAGCTGGGAGATACCCTCCAGGGTAACACAGATGCTGCTGTTTCAGATAAGGTAACAGCACAGCTTAACACCCTTGCCTCCATAGTGAACTCGTCCATGAGGCTCATCTTGTATGCGGCTGAAGGGTCGAGTAGAGCTGCAGCTTCAGCGATTGCTCTACGAAGACAATCCTGGATGCGGCTGTGCTCATTTGCGGAAGCCTTCAAGTCTTCCTTCGCCAACGCCCCCTTTGATGGTGCCACTCTTTTTGGGCCCAAAGTGAAAGAGACATTAACTCGGTGTGAGCAAGAAGGAAAGACTCTGTCTGCTGTCGGAGTCCGTTTTTCCGTTCCATCTAGACCGTACCCCAAAGGGCAACGAGGCGGAAAAATGTGGTTCTGTAAACCTCAGGGATCTTTCCAGGCCACACAGAGTGACCCCCCCCCAGAGGCAGAGGGGGGGCAGACATGGAAGATGTCGTCCCAGCGGCAGAGGGGGTCCGCAGAACCAAGGCGACAGGGATCCTATCCCTGGTAAGCCTTTCCAGCACTCCTGAATGGGGGCCCGACTGTCCTGCTCTGGAGGCAGTCGGGGGTCACTTGGCTTTATACCCACAGGCCTGGCTAACTCTCACCTCAGACTCCTGGGTAAAAAGCATTGTAACCAGAGGATACAAAATCCCCTTTATGTCAACTCCACCCCAACAAAGAAGCTTTCCAGATGTGCCACCCCATCTGCGAGGCCCAGCAGCAATAGAAATTTCAAAGCTGCTCAAAAAGAGTCATTCAGCCAGTCCCGGCGGACCAAAAAGGATCTGGAACTTACTCAAGGTTCTTTTTAGTTCCAAAAAACGCAGGGGACTGGAGACCCATTTTGGATCTCAGCAATCTCAATACCTTCGTGAAGAAGGAAAAGTTCCGGATGGTCACGCTTCAATCAATCCTTCCATTTTTGCAGAAGGACGACTGGATGTGCTCAATAGATCTCAAGGATGCGTACTACCACATCAAGATGGCCAGACCGTCCAGAGATTACCTGCGCTTCCGGCTGGGAGCCAGTCATTTTCAATTTTGAGCCCTGCCCTTTGGGCTCACCTCAGCCCCTAGGGTATTCATCAAATGCATGGCAGTGGTAGCGTCTTACTTGAGATGTCTAGGATTCCGGGTGTTTCCCTATCTGGACGACTGACTCCTCACCGCCACCACCGAGCGTCGCCTCATACAAGCCAGAGACCATACAGTCAACCTTTGTTCCCACCTAGGGATTTCCATAAACTTTGAAAAATCTGCCTTACTGCCCTCACAGCATATTTCATTCATCGGAGCAGACCTAGATACACGCTTAACACTGGTAAAGCTCCCTCAAGTAAGGGCTTCATCCCTCAAGGAACAGGTTCTTCTTCTACTGCAATGCAGGAAAGCCCCGGCCAAATTGGTGTTGAAGGTTTTGGGACTCATGGCAGCGTCCCTGATTGCAGTTCCTATGGGGAGATTGCACATGAGGCTCCTCCAATGGCTGCTGTTCACGCAGTGGTCGTTCCAGCAGTTACCCCTAATGCACAAGATTCTGATAACAGATTCTTGCAAGCGAGACCTCTCATGGTGGGTGTTCAGTCAGGATCCCACTATGGGTCGTCCATTTGTTCTTCCGAATCCGACGGCCACAATAACCACGGACGCTTCTCTGATAGGGTAGGGGGGGACTTTTTCAGGGAAGAACAGTCCAAGGGGAATGGTCCAACATGGAGTACAACCTGCACATAAATGTTCTGGAAATGAGGGTGGTGTTCTTGGTGTTGCAACACTTTCAAACCCTCCTACCTCTAGGAACAGTAGCAGTTCAGACAGACATGTCTGTAGTCTGGTACATAAACAAACAAGGGGGAACCAGATCTTACCCATTATGCAGAGAGACCATGAGAATTTGGCAATGGGCAGAGTCCACGGGTCGCTTTCTGATAGCAACGCACATCCCGGGGTCATCCAACGTCATTGCGGACAGGTTGAGCAGAGCCATTCTGTTACCTCACGAGTGGTCCCTCAAACTACAGGTGGCGGAAAGAATTTTCCGCAAATGGGGCCAGCCTTGCTGCGATCTATTTGTCTCCCCGATGAATACCAAATGCAGAAGCTATTTTGCCCTTCTACCCCCTCCAGGGGATGTCCCCAGGGACGCACTGATACACGATTGGCCCCCGGGTACTCCTATATGCATTTCCACCCACCCCCTTGATTCCCAAATTTCTTCAGAAAGCCATGAACCTGGAAAGGACAATTATACTCATAGCCCCATTCTGGCCTCGACAGATATGGTTCCCCTTTCTTCGAGCCCATCAAACAGAGGAACCGTGGATCCTGGACCCAGTACCAGATCTACTGACACATTCGTCGGGAGTTCCTCACCCGTCTCTTCTATCCCTCAAACTAGCAGCTTGGCTGCTCCACTTCCCCGCCTAGCCAGGTCTGATATACTTTCTCCGGCAGTTCAACGCATTTTGGTTGCCTCTCATAAGGCTTTCACTACAAAACTCTACAGGAGTAAATGGAAACGCTTTGTGTACTGGGCATCTAGCCAGCACTTGGACCCCCTGGTTGCTCCTTTACATAAAGTTCTAGAATTTCTGTCCATCCTTTTCCACGAAGGAGCCTCTACTTCCACACTAAGAGTACAGTTGGCGGCCATATCCAACTTCCATGTTGGTGAGGACGGTCCTTCTATTATGTCCCACAGGCTTTGTAAGGCTTTTATGAAAGGTTCCTTCCATCTTCGACCGCCCGTCAGAGACCCTTTATTCCCATGGAATTTGAATTTGTTATTGTCGCAACTAATGTTGCCACCCTTCGAACCAGCCTCTTGCCTCCTGAAGTTTTTGTCGTGGAACACTCTCTTTCTTGTAGTGGTTACTTCAGCTCGGAGCGTGTCAGAGCTGCAAGCACTATCAGTTAAACCACCTTACTTAATTTTCCACCCAGATAGAGTTTCCTTACGAACAAACCCGTCTTTCCTTCCTAAGGTATGTTCTGTCATAAATATTAATCAGTCCATTGAACTCCCTACTTTCTTCAAAAATCATACCAGCAAGTTGGGATATATGCTGCACAAGTTAGATGTCCACAGACAGCTAAGATTTTATTTGGACAGGACTAAGGATTACAGAAAAACAGATCAACTTTTTGTTGCATTTGCAGACAATAAAAAGGGCATGGCAGTTACAAAACGTACGCTTTCTAAATGGCTTACTGATTGTATAGCTTTTGTGTATTCTAAGTCGAATCGGGCCTTGCCCACCAAACCTAAGGGCCATTCTACTAGAACCGTTTCCACTTCCTTGGCTCATGCAGCTCGCCTGCCTTTGGACACGATTTGTGCAGCAGCCATGTGGTCTAAACCACATACTTTCATCGCTCATTATAGAGTTGACAAAGCCTCCAAAGACAGGACATCTTTTGGTTCCACTGTGTTCAGGAACGTTCTTCCATGAGTCATTCAGGGTGACGGAGCTAGGGATGCTACCCGTGTGTAAGAACAAACGGTGAGATTGAACACGGTCACATAAAGAAGATGTCCTTCATGGATGCATCTGCAGTCATAACAAATGGGTTGTCCTGTCGTCAGGCAGCCCTTCGGTCGGCCGGATTCCAAAGTCTGGGTCCGGCTTCGGCTGATGTCGCACTTCACCCGGCGTCATCTCTGCTGGTCTTCGGGTATAAAGGCATCAGCCGACGCCATTTTCCTCAGTCTTTCTTGCCGCGTGGCGCCCGAAGCAGAAGCTGTTCGCAAGTGCCGGTCGGTCAGATCCAGAGATTACTACTACCGAATACTACTTCGAAGACTTCTAAAAAGCTAAGTACCCCGTTGGGGACTCTTTCTTGCCTCAGCCGATGTCAGAAAAAGTCAATAACTGTTTAACTTGTGGGAAACAAATACCTCATAAAGATTTCCAATCTTACTGTCTGCCTTGCTTAGGCCCAGACCACGGCGTAGCAGCCTGTTCGCCTGTGCTTCCTTCAACCGGCACGCTAAGGCGTCGGTCGGAGTTTGCTGAACAGTTTTTCGGCTCAGACTTTGCGTACATTATGCCGTCGGATCCTCCGACTACCCAAATTGTTAAAACGCAAGGAAAAGACCGACACTCGCGGTCCGCGGTTTCGGCGAAACCACGGTTAAGCAAGCGCGAGTGTCTCGGTTTCGGCCGAAACCGAGAAAACTGGTCAATCTTCAGCCGAATCCATGACTACTACTGAGGCTCCCGTTACTTTACCTGAATCGGCCTCAGAAATTTTGCCTACAACTGTGGCTTCTAGTGAGTTATCAGACACCATCCCTTTGGATGTCTCTACCCCAGCATGTGGTGCTGCTAGACCCCCTGCAGCCATGTCTATCAAGGCCTTTGCCAGGGCTAAAGCAGCCAAATCTGCTAAGTCAGTGCCTGTTAAACCTCCCTCACACAGGCCCACTTCCAGTTCACAAATGCTTACTCTGGCAGAAGATTTAATATCCTTAATTAGGGGATCCCAATCTCACCCAGACAGGGCCTCTCAGCCCCCAGAAAAGAGACCTAGAACAGAGCCCCCCGAGCCAGTGTCCTCTGATGATTCTGCGGATGACTCCGACCTTACAGAACAGCCAGAGGATCCTTTCTCTACTTATGAAGACTCTGATGCGGAAGAATCCATTCCAGCTGCCTCTCCACCAGAGGAATTTTCCTTTGGGGAAACCTTACATGCCATGAGAGAGCAATTCCAATGGCAGGGACAAGATTTTTCAGATTCAAGAAAAAGGCTTAGGACTTTTCTGCACTTACCACAACATAGGCCCTTAGCTATTCCTCCTGTTTTGCCTGTTGTGGATGATGCATTTAATGATGTCTGCTCTGCTCCTGATTCCTTACCTCCAGCCCCTGCCAAACCTGATAGATTTTACAGGGTACCAGACACTCACCACCACCTATACAAGGCCCCACTGGCAGATCCCGAAACTATTTCCCAGGGGCCTAAGGCAGTAGCCTCGACCACTGCAAAAAACCCTATTCCTTCAGAAAGGGAATCCAGGTCATTAGACAGATGGGGTGAAAAAGTTTACACTTCTGCTACTCTCTCAGCTAGAGCTTTAAACTGGCAGTTTCACATGACCCAATACCAAGAGTCTATGCTGGATCAGTTAACTAAAAACTAACCTCTGATGAATCTATAGATAAGAAATATGTATTAGAAATGGTGAATAACATACAACAGGTTAGTAACCATTCCTTAAAATGTGGCTATGATGCACTGGAGGCTTCATTTAGATCAGCCATGACTGGCACAGTGATAAGAAGACATGCATGGTTGAAAGAGCAGGTCTTACCGGATCATGTTAAAGCTAAGCTATTAGATGCTCCTATGGATAAGGCCAGTTTATTTGGTACACCTGCCCAGGAGGTAATGAAGAAAATGGAAGAAAAGGCCAAATCTGTACAAACAGTTAAAGATTTCTTACAGGTTCAGCCCCCAAGGTTTAGCAGGAACTGGCCTGCCAAAATTGGTCCTTTCCTGACTCCACAAGATCCCAAAGGGGCAGGAATAGACGCTCCAGAGGCAGAAATCAATCCAGAGGAGGTGCCTACAGAGGATGACAGTGGCAAGGTAATAACAGAGGCACAGACACGACCACTACCACTGCAACAGGACAATCACAGTGACTTGGCTCTAACTCCGCCTACCAGGGAGCAAATAGCAGCACCATTAGGCGGAAAGTTAGCCTTATTTTCGAAAAATTGGCACTATATCACAACAGACAAGTGGATTTTGCAAACCATACACCAAGGCTACCGGTTCCACTTCCACACCTTACCAGTCAAAAGAGGAATGCCAAACCTGCCTCCAAATCAAAAAATAGAAGCTCTACAACAGATAAGGCAATTAACAAAGATGAGAGCTGTGGAAAGAGTACCAATAACAGAACAGGGCAAAGGATTCTACTCCAGACTCTTCCTAGTACCAAGAAAAGAAAAAAGCTGGAGACCTATTCTCGACCTGTCCATCTTAAACACATACATCATTGTCCCAAAATTCAAAATGCTGACCCTACAGCAACTTCTTCCCATGCTGGGCAAGGAGTGTTGGCTGGTAACTCTAGATCTCAAGGAGGCATACCTGCACGTCCCCATTCGACCAAATTGCAGAAGATACCTCAGATTTCTTGCAGGATCAGAGCATTATAAATTCTCAGCATTGCCCTTTGGCTTATCTACTGCCCAGAGTATTCACAAAATGCCTGGCATCAGTAATCGCCCACTGCAGACTACAGGGAATCCAAATTTATCCATACCTGGACGACTGCCTGCTACAAGCGGACAACAAAAGCAAGCTGACAACAGATTTACAAAGGGTCATTTACTTGCTACAAGCCCTGGGATACACAGTCAATCTACAAAAGTCAAGGCTGATACCATCCCAAACAAGAACATTCTTGGGCGGAATTGGACACAGTAAAACAAATGGCATTCCTAACTGCAGAAAAACAAAATGAACTCCCTCTTTACTTCTTGGCATTAACAAAACAGAACAAACTAACAGCAAGAAAAGTTCTGCAGGCCCTGGGCTTCATGGCATCATGCATAATCTTGGTCCCACATGCCAGACTACATATGAGAAAACTACAGTGGTACCTAAAGAATTTATGGTCCCAACACAGGCACAGTCTAGAAGCAGAAATACCACTAATCCCATGCCTAAAACAGGAGTTCCTATGGTGGGCTCAAGCATGCCAGTCAAACCCAGGCCTACCCTTCCACAACTTTCGAACAAGCCAAACCATCACAACAGACGCCTCAGACCTAGGATGGGGGGCGCACATGCTGGACAAATGCGTACAAGGATTGTGGACTCAGGACCAGCTGCACCTGCACATAAACCAAAAGAAATGCTGGCAGTAAAACTGGCAATCCAAAAATTCAGACCATTCCTCAAAGAAGGACATTTGATGATAAGGACAGACAACACCACAGTCATGTGGTACATCAACAAGCAGGGAGGCACTCATTCATACCCCCTATGCAGAATGACTTTGGACCTTTGGAATCTGGCACTCAGCTACAACATCCAGTTACAGGCAATATTTGTACCGGGAAAGGAGAACACTCTAGCAGACATGTTAAGCAGAACCACCTCGGATGCCCACGAATGGATGCTACACCCGGACATCTTCAAGACCATCATAAAGAAATGGGGAATGCCACAAATAGATCTATTCGCTTCCCCTCTCAATCACCAGCTCAAAAAATTCTGCACAAGGACATTCCACCCACTCGCATGGAAGGTGGATTCGCTCTCCTTCAGCTGGAAAGGTCTGACAGCATATGCATTTCCACCTCTTCCCTTGATACACAGGGTATTACTAAAAATCAAGGAGGATCGTCCAAGGATAATCCTGATAGCTCCGAACTGGCCAAGACAACACTGGTACCCATTGCTGAGGAGCATGTCTCGGGAGAAAATGTGGACAATAACCCTGATGCCTTTGATGTTAACTCAGAACAACTACAGCATCATGCATCCAAACCTAAAAACTTTGCAACTGACTGCCTGGAACATCACATAGCTGCAACTAATCCAGATCTTTCCCAAAGGGTTAAAGACATTATCCTTGAAGCCCGCAGACCTTCAACAAGAAGGAACTATGCAGGAAAATGGAAAAGGTTTGTCATTTGGAGTGCTGAAAGAGGAAAAGATGTGTCAGTATAGATATTGCTAACATTCTGGAGTATTTGGCAGAGCTTCTACATACAGGCCTGTCCTATTCCTCCATCAAGATACATGCATCAGCTATTTCAGCAGAATACAGCTTTGATCCACCTGTCTTTTCACATCCTCTACTCAGGCTGTTCCTCAGAGGGATCAAGAATGTAAAACCTCCTAGGAAACCACCATTACCAGCATGGGACTTGAACTTTGTGCTAGAAAAGTTGACACTCCCTCCGTTTGAACCAGCAGCAACAGCAGATCTACAGCACCTGTCATGGAAAACTGCTTTCCTACTGGCAATTACCTCAGCAAGGAGGGTTTCTGAACTTCAGGCCTTAATGGCAGTACAACCCTTCCTAATCTTCCATCAAGATAGGGTTTCCATGAGAACTAATCCTACATTTATGCCTAAGGTGGTATCCAGAGTGTCTTTAAACCAGGCAATCCACCTACCTACCTTCTTCCCCAATCCACAAAACAGAGGGAAAGAATGCTGCATACCTTGGATGTACATAGACAGCTACGCTACTACCTGGACAGAACCAAAAGTAACAGAAAAACTGACCAGCTTTTTGTAGCCTATGCAACAGGAAGGGAAGGAAAAGCAATTTCAAACAGACAATCTCCAAATGGATAGGAAATTGCATACGATTCTGTTACTCCTACCATGGAAAACCAATTCCACAGAACATAAGGCCTCATTCTACAAGGGCTACAGCCACTACCACAGCTTTCTTACGAGGAGTGGCAACCAAGGACATTATTGAGGCGGCTACTTGGACCTCCGTGCATATATTTGCCAAGCATTATAATTTACCTCTGTATTCTAGATCCCGAGCAGGGTTTGCCACTGCTGTACTGCAAGGGATCCTAACCACACCATAATTTTTTCTTCCTCCTCCCCTAGTTGGCTATGGTATTCTACCCATTTGTTATGACTGCAGATGCATCCATGAAGGACATAGTACAGTTTTGTACCTACCATAAATGTAGATGTCCGAACTGGATAGCATCTGCAGTCAGGATTACCCTCCCTCCTTCCCCTCTGTGGTACTCCTAGGGTATTTACCCTCCTAATAGCTGGGGTGGGGAGTCTCTTATGGTGTATTTGTTTGTATATATGTACATACATGCTTATTTTTTGTGTTTGCCTTCTATCCTTTTGGAAACATTGGCATTTATCCAAAATTTAGCCTTCCAAGAGGGCAACTGGCATCTGGGGCAAGAAACACTGAGGAAAATGGCGTCGGCTGATGCCTTTATACCCGAAGACCAGCAGAGATGACGTCGGGTGAAGTGCGACATCAGCCGAAGCCGGACCCAGACTTTGGAATCCGGCCGACCGAAGGGCTGCCTGACGACAGGACAACCCATTTGTTATGACTGCAGATGCTATCCAGTTCGGACATCTACATTTATGGTAGGTACAAAACTGTACTTTATGTTCTTACCATAACGTTCCATGTGGAGTGTTCATCTCGCCTTTGTTCTTACATTCCCCCCTTCCCTCCCTCACGTGTTTGGAAGAACAAGTAGGACTAGAGTCTGGTCCACATGTCTTTACCTCTTCCAGGTATATTGCCTCTTACCTCATGGGGTATATTTCGTTACCCTTTAGTTAATTTATCAGTGAGATAGTGTCTCTGAAATTTTGTGGCGGTATGTAGCCTTAGCACCTCAAAGTTATTGTTGGTCTGGTTTGCTTGCAAACTAGATCTGAGTAATGGCAGGGAGGATTGTGGGATATAGCCTGGTCTCGAGCTTCTCTAAGATGCAGAGCTTTGCTATGCGGCCGACTCGGAGCCGAGGATCGGCTCCGAACCCGTGTGTAAGAACAAAGGTGAGATGAACACTCCACATGGAACGTTATGGTAAGAACATAACTTCTTTTTATTGCAGAAAGCAGATTCCCCACAAAGATTTCTATTCATGCTGTAATTTTTTGCTTAGGCCCACAGAGCAATGTTTCTAGCCATCAGTTCTGTGCTAGGTTCAAATAAAAAACTTCTAGAAACAGGGCCACATCTCTTCAGCTAGGGAGTCCATTCATATGCTACGGCCGATGTCCAAAAAAAATGTAAAGACAAGCTCCGAAGGACAAGGACATCTGGGGCACTGAGGATGTTTCTTTGTGCAGGCCCTTGACAAAACATGATGCTGCTGCTGACACAGCTGAGGTTCTTTTGCAGCACCCCTGGTCCAACACCTACTAAGCTGGATTCTTTTCACATGTCCCCTTCAGAGGCCACCACAGCTCAGGCCCACTCCTCACAGACCAAACTTGGTTGGGGCCAAAATAGTCCATGACATCTGACCAGTACTGGTGACTGGGGTGATTGCTATGATTGTATTCCCTTGGTATTGTAAAGGAGAATGTTCTTGGAAAACAAAGGTCATGGCCACCCACCTATGACTTGAGGCATTTTCTTCTGCTAGGAACTAAGCACCTAAACCCAAGAGGCCTTCAAGTATTCCCAGCCTTTACTGGCATCTTTGCTAACCTCCCAATCTCCCCACCTATTTATTCCCACCCCATGAAACAGTTTCTGAGGAGGATAATACACCTCAGGCCAACCAGAAGGGAACCTGCTCCCCCCAGGACCTGAATTTTATACGTTTAAAAACTTGTGCTACCTTCAGTCCCTGTCAAACTCTGTCTGTCTTTCAGTTTTTCTCGGGTGGGGGTCACCACAGCGGATCACCTTATCTGCTCACGATTGGCAGTAGAGTTTTACGGTGTTGAGTTGCCAGCCTGGCGCCCAACCTTCCACAGGAGGCGCACGCACTCACGCTTAGGGCCAATTTTAGCGTGTCAAATCCACTTGCAGCATGTCTTTGGGATGTGGGAGGAACCCGGAGCACCTGGAGGAAACCCACACGAGCACAGGGAGGACATGCAGACTCTGCACAGAAGACACCCCAGCCAAAGATTGAACCGGAGAGCCTCTTGCTGTGAGGCAACAATATTGACCACTGCACCACCGTGACCATCCCTCAGTGCCAATAGCAGGGTTGTTTTTTTTAATATCAATAGTTTGACTCAGTCCCTGTCAAACTATTGATATTAAAAACAACCCTACTGTTGGCACTCACTTCAGCCAGGAGTGTTTCTGAACTTCAAACCATTATGTGCAAGGTGCCATTCTTAATCTTCAAGGACGGTCACCCTGAAAACTGGTCCCTACTTTATGTCCAGGAAGGTCTCAGAAATGTCTTTAAAGTCAAGCTATTCACTACTCTGTGTTCTCTCCAAACCCACAAAACAAGGGGGAGAGATTATTGCACTCCCTGGATGTTCACAAACAATTGAGGTTTTACCTCCACAGGACCAGCTTCCCAAATTGACTAGACCAGCTTTTTGTATCTGTTGCACTTGATAAACAAGGTAAGCCAGTTAGCAAACCATTTCCAAATTGATTGAAAACAACATATCCTTCTATTACTTTCAACATGGTAAGTAGATTCCTCCTAGGGTTAGCACTCATTCTGCTAAACATAAAGCCACCAATACTGCATTTTTGAAAGGAATGCCTGCCCAGGCCATTCTATAGGCTGCCACATGGCCCTGTGTTCACACCTTCACTAAGCATTGCTACTTTGGGTCCATCTTGAGGGCAACAGCTAGGTTCGCCTCTGCAGTCATGTAGAGCCTTTGGTCCCCAGATAGCATTCCTGTCCAACAACCCATATAGAAGCCTACACAGATAAGTCTTATCTGACTACCCTCTGTGTCCTTCCCTCTCTCCATGGTCCCTTCCTGCCCCTATCCAAAAGGCTCACCACCTCATCAAACACAAGCTCCTCATCATTACAGACAGATGGGTTCTTTCCATTATACAGAACATGTACAGAATGACTTGGAAAGAAGTCCCTCCAGTGGCATCTCTTTTCCTCCTCACAGTCAGGCAGTTGCTCACTCCCGTAATTCGAGCTTTGCCTCAGACACAATAGAACCAGTTTCACCACTATATGTGGGAAAAGGGTTCTATTCCAGACCATTCCTTATTCCAAGAAAATGAGACTAGATATCTGTACTGGATCTCTATCTCCACCCATACCACTTTTCTCTGTGTTTCTTATTTGAAGATGTCCCTACAAACTCTTCTACCATTCATTCATCCTACAAGCCTTCCTGGTGTCTCTGGATCTAAAGGATGCCTATCTCAACATTCCTATTTTTCCTCCTTACAGGAAATTTTTGCAGATTTTAACTTGCTCATCACAGTTTCATTTCTCTGCTTTGCCATTTGCCATTTTGCCATTTGTACTCTGCATTCCACCAGACTTTTTACAAAGTGCCTCACTCCAGTCATAGCTTACTGCAAGACTCAAGAGAATCCAGATTTTCCTTTAGTTGGATGGACCTGGTAATTCATCTTCTCAGCAGACACACTTAACTGATCTCAGTTTCACATTGTCCCTTCATTAGGGCCTGGGGTTTACAAACAACCTAAAGAAGTCCACAGTGGAAATAACCCAAGACCTACGTTTTGAGGTGCAGACTAGACACCAAACTCATGCAAGCTTTTCTGCTAATAGACAATGTGCACAGCCTTACCATGTACTTCCATTCTCTTCTTCCTCTTCAGATTTGTACTGCAAGAGAGATTCTCAGAGCACTGGGGTTCATGGCAGTAACTGTTCCCATGGTTCTCTTTGCCATGATCCATGTGAGAAAGATCCAGTGGTACCTGAAATCCACCTGGTACCGACATTCCCATCCCCTGGACACCCAGATTCCTCTCCTGCCTTACCTAAAGAAGGAAATACTGTGTTGAATATCTCAGATAAAGCTCAACTCGTCTGCTTTTTTAAAATGTAAACCCTGCAGCAGGAGTGGCACACGCATGCATTAGACGATGCATGAGGAGCATGGTCTAGCAACATGAGAGTTCAGGGGCAATGCCAGCAAGTCTAAGATCAGAGAACATCAGTCTAAAGGAGATGCAGGCAGTCCTACAAGTCTTGCAGATCTTCTCCCATTCTTGGAACCTAGTTCCTTAAGAGTGTTCACAGAGAACTCAATTTTCGTGGTACATATGCAGGGGGGACTGCATATCCTATCAACTGTGCAGACTGGCTCTTTTGTCATGGAAGTAGGCCACAAAAGCAAACCTGTCTCTCCAAGTAGTTTACATTCCTTCACAGGACAATCTCCTGGCATGTATTCTAAGCAAATACATCAAGGGAAGTTCCCCACAAATGGATGCTGAAGAGTGAGAGTTTCCTAGACATAGTTTACAAATGGGGTCCCACAGATAGATTTATTTTCCTCCATCGACAACAAACAGCTTCCTCTCTTTTGCACCGGGACATATTGGGAAACAGGTGAAATGCCTTTTCCTTTGAAAGGGAGGATGTCCTTCAAGGATGCATCTGCAGTCATAACATATGGGTTGTCCTGCCTCAGGCAGCCCTTCGGTCGGCCAGATTCCAAAGTCTGGGTCTGGCCTCGGCTGATGTCGCACTTCACCCGACGTCATTGCTGCTGGGGTATAAAGGCATCAGCCGATGCCATTTTCCCCAGTCTTTCTTGCCGTGCGGTGCCCGAAGCAGAAGCTGTTCGCAAGTGCCGGTCGGTCAGATCCAGAGATTTCAGCTACCGAAGACTTCTAAAAAAGCTAAGTACCCCGTTGGGGACTCTTTCTTGCCTCAGCCGATGTCAGACAAAGTAAATAATTGTTTAACTTGTGGGAAACAAATACCTCATAAGGATTTCCACTCTTACTGCCTTCCTTGCTTAGGCCCAGACCACGACGTATCAGCTTGTTTAGCCTGTGCTTCCTTCAACCGACGGACACTTAGACGTCGGTCGGAGTTTGCTGAAGAGTTTTTTGGTTCCGCTTTTGCATATAAAATGCCGTCGGAGACTCCGGCTACACATTTAGCTAAAAAACGCAAGGAAAAGGACCGACACTCGCGGCCCGCGGTTTCGGCTGAAACCACGGTTAGGCCTACCGTGAGTGTCTCGGTTTCGGCTGAAACCGAGACCTCGATTCTCCCTTCGGCCGAAAGCATGCCTCCGACAACTGAGGCCACACAGGCCCCGGCTGAGTCGGCTACAGAATTTCCTACTGAAGAAGCAGGCTCACAAGATTTGTCCGACACCATTCCGTTGGACATCTCTACTCCTGCACGTGGGGCAGCTAGACCCCCCTGCTTCTATGTCTATCAAGGCCTTCTCCAGGGCTAAAGCAGCTAAACTTGCCAAGGCCTTACCTACAAAAGCTCCCTCTCACAGACCTACCTCAAGTTCTCAGATTCTCAGCCTTGCTGAGGACCTTATTTCACTTATCAGGGGATCCCAACCTCACCCAGACAGGGCCTCACAACCCCCTCCTGAAAAGAGGCCTAGGTCTGAACCTCTCTCCTCTGACTATTCCTCGGATGGTTCAGATTTATCTGACCATCAGGAAGGACCATACTCACCTTATGAGGATTCTGATGCAGAAGACTCCATTCCTTCTGCCTCCCCTCCAGAAGAATTTTCATTTGGGGAAACTCTGCACTCAATGAGGGAACACTTCCAATGGCAGGGTCAGGATTTTTCTGATTCTAGAAAAAGGCTAAGGACTTTTTTACACTTACCACAGCATAGGCCTTTAGCCATACCTCCTGTACTATCAGTTGTTGTTGATGCATACAATGATGCCAGTACTGCCCCTGATTCTCTTCCCCCGGCCCCTGCCAAACCTGACAGATACTACAGGGTCCCGGATTCTCACTTCCACTTGTATAAGGCCCATGCTGCAGACCCAGAAACCATTTCTCAGGGCCCTAAAGGTGTTGCAGCTGCCTCTGCCAAGAACCCCCTACCCTCTGAAAGAGAATCAAGAGCATTAGAGATGGGGTAAAAGGTTTATACATCTGCTACTCTTTCTGCCAGGGCTTTAAACTGTCAATTTCACATGATACAGTACCAGGAATTTTTGTTAGATCAGCTGAATAAAAAGCTGTCCTCTCCTGAACCTTTAGACCGTAAGGCCCTTCAGGATTTGGTACACAACTCTCAGCAGGTCAGTAATCATTTCTTAAAATGTGGCTATGATGCACTGGAGGATTCATTTAGATCAGCTATGACTGGAGCAGTGATTCGAAGGCATGCCTGGCTAAAAGAACAATCCTTGCCAGACTATGTTAAGTCTAAACTCCTAGATGCCCCTATGGAGAAACAAAGTTTATTTGGCTCCCCTGCACAGGAGGTTCTAAAGAAAGTGGAAGAAAAAGCAAAATCTGTCCAAACAGTCAAGGATTTTCTACAGGTTCAACCTCCGAGGTTCAGCAGAAATTGGCCTTCAAAGAATTGGTCCTTTCCAGATACCTCCAGAGCACAGAGAGGCAGAAATAGACGCCCAAGAGGCAGAGGTCAATCAAGGGGTGCCTACAGGGGTCGTCAGTGGCAACCTGCCAACCAGAGAAGTGCCGCCACAGCTGCGACTGCAACCACTTCCACAGGACAGACACAATGACTTGGCTCTGATTCTGCCTACCAGGGAACAACTGGAAGCACCCTTGGGCAGAAAGCAAGCTTTATTTTCAAAAAACTGGCATTGTATTACAGGAGACAAATGGACTTTGCAAACATTAGACAAAGGCTACAGGTTTCACTTCCACACTACCAAAAAAGAGAGGAATGCCAAACCTTCCACCAAGCCAGAAATCAGAGGCTCTAAAACAAATCATCAGCTTACTAAGGATGAGAGCAATAGAAAAGGTACCATCTATGGAACAAGGCCAAGGATTTTACTCCAGACTATTCCTTGTACCAAGAAAAGAAAATCAATGGAGGCCTATTCTCGACTTGTTCGCACTGAACACATATCTCATTGTTCCAAAATTCAAGATGCTGACCCTACAGCAACTTCTTCCCATGTTGGGCAAGGAGTCTTGGCTGGTGACTCTAGATCTCAAGGAGGCATACCTGCACGTCCCTATACGACCAGATTGCAGAAGACACCTCAGATTTCTTGCAGGATCAGAGCATTATCAATTCTCAGCATTGCCCTTTGGCTTATCTACTGCGCCCAGAGTATTCACGAAATGCCTGGCATCAGTAATTGCACATTGCAGGCTTCAGGGAATTCAAATCTACCCATACCTGGACAACTGCCTAATACAAGCGGACAACAAGACAAAAATAATAAAGGATTTGGCCTATGTCATACAACTGCTGCAAGCCTTGGGATACACAGTCAACATACAAAAGTCAAGACTAGTGCCATCCCAAAGGATAACATTTTTGGGTGCAGAACTGGACACACTAACTCAGATGGCTTTTCTCACAGAAGAAAAACAAAAACAACTACCAGTCTACTTCATGGCATTAACAAGACAAACTCAGCTTACTGCAAGGAAAGTCCTGCAGGCCCTGGGTTACATGGCATCCTGCATAATCTTGATCCCGCATGCCAGGCTGCATATGAGAAAATTACAATGGTACCTAAGGAATGTATGGTCTCAACACAGACACAGTCTAGAAGCCCTAATACCAATCATTCCATGCCTGAAAAAAGAATTCCTGTGGTGGGCTCAGGCCTGCCAGATCAACAGAGGTTTGCCTTTCCACAAACCACATCCAAGGCAGACCATCACCACGGACGCCTCAGACCTAGGCTGGGGGGCACACATGGAAGACAAGTGTATCCAAGGCCTATGGTCCCAAGACCAGCTGAATCTACACACAAATCTAAAGGAGATGCTGGCAGTGAAGCATGCAATCGAGGCATTCAAATCATTCCTCTAGCAAGGACACCTGCTGATGAGGACGGACAACACCACAGTCATGTGGTACATCAACAAACAGGGAGGCACACATTCATACCCTCTATGCCGGATGGCAATGGACCTGTGGAACTTATGCCTGAATCTCAACATCCAACTCCAGGCCACATTCGTACCAGGAAAAGAGAATTCACTAGCAGACAGCTTAAGCAGGACTACCACGGATGCTCACGAATGGATGCTGCATCCAGACATCTTCAAAACCATAACAAAGAAATGGGGAATGCCAGAGATAGACCTGTTCGCTTCCCCACTCAACCACCTACTGAAGAAATTCTGCTCAAGAGTATACCACCCACAAGCCTGGAGGGTGGACTCCCTTTCTTTCAGCTGGAAGGCCCTGACAGTATATGCCTTTCCACCTCTCCCATTGATGTACAAAGTTCTACTGAAAATCAGAGAGGAACAGCCAAAGGTAATTCTGATAGCTCCAGACTGGCCAAGGCAGCATTGGTACCCACTACTGAGAAGCATGTCTCGGACGAACTCATGGCCTCTACCGCTATGTCCTTTACTTCTAACGCAGTACAATTACAAGACCCTGCATCCAAACTTAAAAACCCTGCAGCTAACTGCTTGGAAAATTGCATAAAACAAAACCAACCTGTTTTATCTCCGAGGGTTAAGGACATTATCCTGGAGGCTCGCAGACCCTCCACAAGGAAAACATATTCAGCCAAATGGAAGAGATTCCTCATTTGGAGTGCAGCAAAGGGAACAAATGTCACACTGGCAAACCTAGCACACATCCTGGAATACTTAGCAGAACTGTTCCACAATGGCCTGTCCTATTCTTCCATTAAGATTCATGCATCAGCAATTTCAGCAGAGTTACAACATGGATCCTCCTGTCTTCTCTCATCCTCTCCTCAGACAATTTTTGAGAGGGATCAAAAATGTAAAACCTCCATGGAAACCACCTCTGCCTGCATGGGATCTCAATTTTGTGCTAGAAAAATTAACACTTCCCCCTTTTGAACCAGCAGCAACAGCAGATTTACAGTTCTTATCTTGGAAAACTGCATTCCTGCTAGCAATCACTTCAGCAAGAAGGGTATCTGAGTTACAGGCATTAATGGCAGTGCAGCCTTTCCTTATCTTTCACCAGGATAGAGCGTCTCTGAGAACCAGTCCGACTTTTATGCCAAAGGTGGTATCCAGGGTATCCTTGAACCAAGCTATTAATTTACCTACATTCTTCCCTAACCCACAGAACAGGGGGGAAAAACTACTACACACCTTGGATGTACACAGACAACTGTGCTACTATCTGGACAGAACTAAGGCCAGTAGAAAAACTGACCAGCTTCTGGTAGCATATGCAACAGGAGTGCAAGGAAAAGCAATTTTAAAACAGATAATCTCAAAATGGATAGGAAATTGCATTTGATTCTGCTACTCATTTCATGGAAAGACGACAACTGAAAATATCAGGCCTCACTCCACAAGAGCTACAGCCACCACTACAGCTTTCCTATGAGGAGTGGCTACCAAAGACATTTTAGAAGCTGCTACTTGGAGCTCTGTGCATACATTTGCCAAGCATTACAATCTTCCTTTATACTCCAGATCCCGAGCAGGTTTTGCAACTGCAGTTTTACAAGGGATCTTAACTACACCATCATTATCTTAGTGCCTCCTCCCCCAGTTTGGCTATGGTATTCTACCCATATGTTATGACTGCAGATGCATCCTTGAAGGACATAGTACAGTTTTGTACCTACCATAAATGTAGATGTCCGATAGGTATGCATCTGCAGTCAGGATTACCCACCCTCCTTCCCCTCTGTGGTATTCGTAGGGTACTTACCCCTCTCTTAGCTAGCTGGGGGAATCTATTATGGTGTATTTGTTTGTTTGTATGTATATATACTTTTTGATTTCTACTGTTTGGAATTTTCTACTTTTATACAAATTTAGCCTTCCTAGAGGGCACCTGGCATCTGGGGCAAGATGGCGTCGGCTGATGCCTTTATACCCCAGCAGCAATGACGTCGGGTGAAGTGCGACATCAGCCGAGGCCAGACCCAGACTTTGGAATCCGGCCGACCGAAGGGCTGCCTGAGGCAGGGCAACCCATATGTTATGACTGCAGATGCATACCTATCGGACATCTACATTTACGGTAGGTACAAAACTGTACTTTCTTGTATGTCTTCCTTCCACTTCCTCTTTTTCTCAAGATCTTAATAAGCATCCAAAGAAACAATACAAAGATCTTACTGGTGACTCCTTGTTACCCAAGGCAGCATTGGTTTTCCCTTCTTTTCCACTTAGCCAAGGGCCATCACCAGAAGTTTCCCTCCATAATGGACTTGCTCACAGAACAGAAGGGCTCATTACTTCATACCAACCTGTCATCCCACTAACTGACATAATGGATGATGGAATTTTGATTCCTTTTAGAATACAGTTTTCTGAGGATGTATTATAGTTTCTTCGGGAGGCAAGGAAACTTGCTACCAGGAACTCTTGCATAGCCAAATGGAAAATATTTTCTGTCTGGTGTCATGCGTATAAATAGCAACTGGTTCAGTCATATACCCCCACGATCCTCTTATTTTTGTGAGCTGTTGAAATCAAGCCTGGAATACTCCTCTGTCAAGGCACACCTCTCCGCCATTTCTACTTTGCTTACCTCTGGATTCCCCACTTCTGTCCAGATTGGAGGTCAGTCAGTTCCTCAAAGATGTACTCCACCTAAAACATCCTAGGAAATCTGTCCCACTTGCTTAGGACCTCAGTTTTGTGCTTTAAGATCTCACCTTTTCTCCTTTCAAATCAGCAGCCTCTGTTTCTGTCCAATTCTGTACTTGGAAAGCCATTATTCTGATAGACAAGTCTCTAAACTACAGACCCTTAAGGCAACTCCATCCTTCGTTATTTTTCATAAGGGTGGTGTGTCTTTGAAGGCCATTCTGTCCTTTATGCCTAAAGTGGTAAATGAACTCTGTTAATCAAGCCATAAATCGCCCCGCCTTCTTCCCTAACCACAAAACAAGGAGAGAGGATTTTGCATTCTTGTGATGTACAAAGACAAGTTGGGATCCATTGCTGTCTTACCTGTCTGACTCAATGAATGGGTTATTGGATCCGATCATGGTACCTTTTTTCCAGTTTTTGTATCTGTGGCTAAGGCTCCTCCCCTACCCACAACACCCTTTTGTTCCCTGTAATACCTCAGATCTTGTTTGCCACCTAAATTTCTGTTCCCTGTAATACCTCAGATCTTGTTTACCACCTAAAGAGACCAGATGTAATCTGCTAGGGCTCAGCACTCAGTGACAGCTAAGTTGCTAATTTAACAAATATTTTGTTCTTTCTTGTCAGAATTTTAGATTTAGATATTTGTTTCTCAGAGGTTGTTTCATCCCTTCCTACTTGTTCTTATCTACATATCTCTTTTTGTGGGAATTTTCTTCCTGCCTTAACCACTACCCTATATTTAAAAAAAAAAAAACTTTTCACCTCTTAGCCCTTCTGTTATTGATACTATTACTATTGCTGTAGTGTCTGTAGCTCTTAGTGTCTTTAGGAATTGGTCCTTGTTTCGGTGTGCGTGTGTTTGAGGAAACCTCTCATTCAGTTCAGATTTTTTTTTTTTTTTTTTTTTTTACTTCAGCATGTCTGATAAGGCCCCTGGCTTCAAAAACTGCAGTGCCTCTGGACACTTGATTTCATCACAAGACCCACATGGCTTGGGCATTTACTGCTTTGGGGTTGACCATCTCAATGTCTAGTGCTAGGACTGTACCTCTTTCAGGGCCAAAGCTTTAGTGGATTTCCGAAATAAGTTAATTTTAAATGGGCATTTTCCTGTGCCCAAACGAGAGAATTCACCCCCTTTGCTTCAACTTGAATTTCTTCTAAGAAAGAAGAGAAAGGTGTAAGAGAAGGAGAAGAAAAAGGGCAGACCCAGGAAGATGTCTCCAGATCTGACTTCAGTCTGCACCTAAAGCCAAGAATCCCAAGATGATGGATCCAACATCACACCAAGAGCAACAATGGATCTAAACTACTCCTATTGTTTGACACCCAGACCTCAACTCTGATGTCTATCCTGAAGGATGTGCAAATTATCTTTGAGACCACTTTCAGTGGTGGTGATCATAGTGTTTCACTTTTGCTGTCTTAACCAATGAATTATCCGGCAACCGGTAGCCCTCAATCGGCCAGAATGCCAAAGGTAACTAAAATATGACATCGGCTGTCATCTGTTGTTAAGGATGTCAGAATGCCTGATACAAAAGGAGGCAGCTGACGTCACTTCCTCAGTCTTTCTTGCCATGAAGCCCGAAGCAAAAGCATTTTTGCACGAGTGCCGGTCAGCCATTTACCTCTTTGGTTTCCGACTGCAAAGTTGAAGTCAACTACAGTTAAGTACCCCGTTGGGTATCCTCTTTTATTGCCATAACAAATGTCAGAAAAGGTTAATAATTGTCTTGCCTCTGAAAAGCAGATTCCCATCGAGATTTTCATTCCTGTTGTATTATTTGTTTACGCCTTGACTATGACGTTCCTAATTGTGATCTGTGTGCTTCCTTTAATCCACGTACTGTTCGTTGTCGGGCTAAGCTTTTAGCTAAGCATTTTGGAGTGTGGCCTAAGATTGTCAGTATGGCTTCCACTGGTCTTCAGGCTTCAAATATCTCTAAGAAGTGTAAGGACAAGGATGGCGACAGGCTTCAGAGAGCCAAGACTTCAGATGATGTTAAGTTGGTCGTCAGTCCTGTGGTAGTCAGTGAGGCGCCTTTGCAGCCCCTGCAGTCCATGGATTTTTCAACCGCAGGCCTCGGTTGAGACCATTTCAGAGTCCCCAAGCCTCCGGCTTCCATTTTGTCTTCTGACCTTCCACCTGTCACCTCTTTAGCTGGATCCGGAGCCGCTAAGCTGGCTCCGGTTTCCGAGGCCTCTGTTCTTTGTTCTGACAACAGGCTCATACCGACAACCTCTGCCACTACTTTGACGGTTGCTAAGCCTCCCAAGTCCTTCAGACTTGCAAGTAAATCCTCCAATCATAAGCCTGTGAAGAAACAGGCTCCAGTTTCCTCTTGTTCCCCTCAGTCTCAAATGGTTTAAATGGCTAATGACCATTGTGTCTGTGGATTTAGAGAAAGCATATGACAGGGTGCCTAGAGAGGAGTCGTGGTATTGTATGAGGAAGTAGGGAGTGTCGGAGAAGTATGTAAGAGTGGTACAGGATATGTACGAGGGTAGTATGACAGCAGTGAGGTCTGCGATGGGAGTGACGGATGCGTTTAAGGTGGAGGTGGGATTACATCAAGGATCAGCACTGAGCCCTTTCTTATTTGCAATGGTGATGGACAGGTTGACAGACGAGATCAGGCAGGAGTCCCCCTATGATGTTTGCAGATGACATTGTGATCTGTAGTGAGAGTAGGGAACAGGTGGAGGAGACCCTGGAGAGGTGGTGATATGCTCTAGAGAGAAGAGGAATGAAGGTCAGCAGGTCTAAGACAGAATATATGTGTGTGAATGAGAGGGAGGATAGAGGAATGGTGAGGATGCAGGGAGTAGAAGTGGCGAAGGTGGATGAGTTTAAATACTTGGGATCAACAGTTCAGAGTAATGGTGAGTGTGGAAGAGAGCTGAAGAAGAGAGTACAGGCAGGATGGAGTGGGTGGAGAAGAGTGTCAGGAGTAATTTGTGACATACGTGTACCAGTAAGAGTGAAAGAGAAGGTCTAAAAAAGGGTAGTGAGACCAGCTATGTTATATGTGTTGGAGACGGTGGCATTGACAAAATGGCAGGAGTCAGAGCTTGACGTGGCAGAGTTGAAGATGTTAAGATTTGCACTGAGTGTGACGAGGATGGAGAGGATTAGGAATAAAGTATATTAGAGGG
Organism: Protopterus annectens; assembly: GCF_019279795.1. Taxonomy (NCBI): domain Eukaryota; kingdom Metazoa; phylum Chordata; order Ceratodontiformes; family Protopteridae; genus Protopterus; species Protopterus annectens. The sequence continues at coordinate 271,874,881 of NC_056731.1, forward strand.
TCAGCCCAGGAAGGCTTGGAGACAAAGCTAGAGAGGCAAGATTACTTTGGTTTGGACATGTGCTGAGGAGGGATGCAAAGTATATTGGGAAAAAGATGCTAAGGATGAAGCTGCCAGGTAACAGGAAAAGAGGAAGGCCTAAGATAAGGTTTATGATTGTGGTGAGAGAGGACATGCAGGTGTTTGGTGTGACAGAGCAAGATGCAGAGGACAGGAAGAAATGGAAACAGTTGATCTGCTGTGGCGACCCCTAACGGGAGCAGCCAAAAGTAAAAGAAGAAGATCCATGTAAATCAGAGTTCATACCTGACCCTATTCAAATAAAACCTTGTTAAGTGGATGGGAAATCATAAATTTACCCCAGGTCCGGACTCCCATATCCCTTATGGACAGAGGCCATCAGTAAGAAAAATATCCTAACAACCCCCCCCCAAACAAATCCCATAGTTACCTGCCTACTAACATGCCCCCCTACACCTGTATAGACATCCATGATGCTGTGGATCCAAATGGGTTTAGGGTGTGTGGCTATGTTTGTAAGGACCCTAGTGGTCATTAGCCTAGCAACTTACAAACCTATGAACTTTTACCCTTAATTTTCCCTCAAAACATCCAGAATTGTAAGCCGTTATACTAGTAAGCACTTTAAGAAAAGAACAAAATTGCGTTAGCACTCTTACCAGGGTTTGTAGTCTTCATTTACAGAGTTACAAGTGGACTGCCTTGTTTGTGGGCACACCTGTGCTCCAACATCAAACTGCAAGTAACAAATAAGGAAATGTAAAGTAAGGCAAGACTACTTGCTATATGTTCTAGAGAATAGCTAGGCTGCAACAAGTGTGTTAAGTGATAAAATGATAGTATATTTTAGAACTGTGAATGCCTTTAAGGGTAGTTATTTAACTTGCAATATAAATTCAGGCAGGTAAATGGAACTTGAGTTCTTGAGTAGATAGGCGGTGCTCAGATATTAAATGTGACTCATCAGGCATTTAGCTAAACTGTGAGAAAAGTCAAATATGAGCTTAGAAATTAATTTATTCAGGGTCACTAGGACTTGCAGCTTGGCCTGGCAAGTAACAGGCATAAGGCAGGAAGTTGCACCTAGACTGGACACCTATTAATCTGAAGACACACACAGACTAATGAAACTTTAGAACTCACCAGTCTACCTGCCTCATGTCTTAGATGTGGGGAAAAAAGGAGGCCTTAGAGAAAACCCATGCAATGCAAATTATGCACAGTATGTACTTTGATGGAAACTGGAACTGAGACTGTGATGTAATCTTGGGATGTGCTAAAGTATAAAACTTAGGGGGGCATAGCGTCAGTAAAAGTGTCAGAGGGGTTGTAAAATTGCATCAGTTCCAAGAACTCTTGCTGTAACAAAAGGTAGTTGCAGAGTTGATATCTACTGCTCAACTGTCAGTGAGGATATGCATCCTGTACCCTGCATTAATGAATGGTTTCTGCAAACTGTTCTGTTTTAATGAGTTTGACAAAACAACATACTGCACTATTTCTACCTTCTTTTGTCACTCAGTAGTGTGATTCCCATATTTAGCAAACTGACTATATCCTGCAAGACTAATTTACTAATGAAAAGTAAATGTATAGCACTTATTTATAGGGCTGCAGTTTTATCTTTGACCGCAACTGTTAAGCAAGGAGTCATGTACCTCAATATGATAGCTCTTCTAGAGTGGCTGTCCCGTTAGAATACAGCTGGGTTGCTGCCCTTAGGGATCACCGTAATGTGCTTGGTTTATTGTTGGGGATTTATGCTGCAGCAATTGTGCTTTTCAGCTGTACCACTCTAGTAATGCAGCCTTTTGGTTTTGGGGTTGTAACTCATAGGGAAATGTCTCATGAGCTACATGCCGGAACCCTCCTATACATTTCCTTTCTCAAATGTTTACAATGCTCTTTCATTTTTTGTATATAAAGTGCATTTTCTTTAAAACAAAATTCACCATTCTGTCCATGTGTTATAAAATGTTTTTTTCTCTTCCTAATCTTTTCTAATCTTTTTCGGTACTTATAGTTGTCATGCAATATTTTATATGCCCTACTAATTATCCCTTTTAAAATAGCAGTGTATAGTCTAAACTTTGTCAGAGTTGTGCTTTCATTTAGCTGTCCCCTGTCCTGTTCTCTTTGCCTAAATACTGCTATCAGTTCCTGGTAGGGAAGGCAGTGTTTAACCTGCAGTCCAAACTTCTGCTTGACCTCATCCCCGTGTATTACCTTTCCCTCTGTAGTTATTTGCTCCCAGTATCTTGGTTCCTTTGTTAAAATGTGCAAGACTGGGTCAAAGAAAATTTCTCTATCCTTACTTGCTGTCATTCCTATTGTATTGGCAAAATCACCTTTCTCCATTCCAATCTTAGCTTAGTTGTTAGAGTGCTTATAATGCTACTTTATGAACATGATATCCAGTATGGTTGTTATTCTTAAGAACTTGCATTCCCTCTCTCCTTACATGTTCTTCGTGTTTCACTGTTGCAGTCATTACAGTTGGGTTATCCTGCTGGCAAGCTGCCCTCAGTCGGCCTGAATTCCAAAGTCTTGGTCTGGCGTCGGTTGCTGTCACCTCTTCGCTGACATCAGAGCGTCAGGGGTATAAAAGATGCATCCAACGCCATTTTCTTCAGTCTTTCTTGCCGCACGATCAACTCTCCTCCTAATTCCATTATTGTCATTATCCTTTTCAGCCTTGATTTATAACCAGTGCCAGACCTAGCACCAGGCAACTAGGCAGCTTCCTAGGGCCTGTTGCTGGGTGGGTGGTGCTGGCTACAACATTCATTTAATTTAAAAAACAAAAAAAAAATCAAATTTAATTAAAAAAAAAAATCCTCCACACCTGCTGATGGTTGCCTGCTGCTGTAAGACATTACCTGTCAATGAGACAACACATGAGCTCACAATTTTGATTTGCCTGGTGATATTCCCACACACACATGCAAGAAGCTAGAAAGAACACCATTTCAAATGGAACTTGTAGGCAAGAAGAAGCCTTTCTGGAAAACAATATTCAAAGCTACAAATGTAAAATGCACTGTAGCAAATGATGTTCCTCGTGTTTCACTGTTGCAGTCATTACATTTGGGTTATCTGCCTGCAGGTAGCCCTCAGCCGGCCTGAATATCAAAGGCTTGGATTCCTGCGTCAGATGCTGTCTCTTCTTCCATGACGTCAGGTTGTCAGGGTTGTAAAACATGCAGCTGACGCCATTACATCAGTCTTTCTTGCCACGAGGTGCCCGAAGCAGAAGCAGTTCGCAAGTTCTGGTCGGCCGACTCCTGAAATTTTCAATGTTCTTCATACCACATTGCTGCAGTCCTAACACTTGGGTAGTCCGCTGTCCCAGTCGGCCCGAATACCAAAGTATATGGCTGACGTCGGTCAAGGCGCATTAGTCTGACGTCAGGACGTCAGGGTACAAATGCGCATGACCGACGTCATATCCTCAGTCTTTTTTGCCGCATGGTCCGATGCAGAAGCAGTTTTGCAAGTGCAGGTTGGCGTTCTGAGATTTTCCGAAGTCGGAGTTTCAGACCGAATCCAAGTTGGCTAAGTACCCCGTTGGGGATTATTTTGGTTTTTCTTGCCTCAGTATTTTACCGGATGTCAGAAAAAGTGAATAACTGTATTTCTTGTGGGAAACAGATACCTCATAGGGATTACCATACCTTGTGTATACCTTGCTTAGGGCCTGAGCACGACGTGGTTGGCTGTCGCTCTTGTGCTAGATTTAACAAACGCACTATAAAGAGAAGATTAGATTGTGCCAGGTTAGTTTTGGGAAGCGGTGTAATTATAAAATGCCGTCGGATGCTCCGACGCCCGCTTCGTCAAAAACCGCAAGGACAAAACAGCAAAGCCTAGGCTGGAAGAACCGTCCGTCCCGGACGTCGGTTCTTTTGAGGGCTCGGTGGAGCCAGGGGTTCAGCCAGAAATTTCTTTGGAATCCCAGGGAGAGACTTTATTACTGCAAGATGTGACCTCTCAGGAGGTAGGCCAGGCAGAAGGGGCTTCTCAGGTAGCTGTTCTTCCCTCCCTTCCTAAGGTGGTTAGGCCCTCCTGCTGTTTCCAAGGCTTCTCCCAGGGGCAGGCCAAGTTTTGTTTCAGGAGTTACCCCTAGTTCTTCAGGGTCTGTACCTAAGAAGCATATGCTTAAGATGGCAGAAGATTTGATTACAATGATTAGAGGTTCTATGCCCCCTCCTGATAAGAGGCCTAGGGTGGAACCTGAGCTTGGGAGTTTTGAGCAGTGTTCGGATGCTTCCGAGTCTTGACTGAAGACTTGCAGGAGTATTCCCCTTACTCTGATTCTGATGTAGATGATTCTACTCCTTCTGCTTCTCCTCCTGAGGATTTTTCATTTTCAGAGACTCTTCATTCCATGAGGGAGCATTTTAAATGGGAAGGTCAGGATTTCTCTGATTCCAGGAAAAGGCTTAGGGAATTTTTGTTTCTACCCCAGCATAGGCCTTTAGCTATACCTCCTGTTCTAGATGTGGTAGAGGATGTTTTTGCAGAGGCTTCTCTGAACCCTGACTCTTTGCCTCCTGCTCCAGTTAAACCGGATAGATATTATAGGGTGCCTGAAGCTCATAAGTATCTTTTAAGAGTCCTAGGGCAGACCCAGAAACTGTTTCACAGGGGCCTAAAGGTGTTAAGGCTTCTGTTGTTAAAAATCCTGTTCCTCCAGATAAAGAGGCTAGGGCTTTGGATAGATGGGGAAAGAAAGTGTATACTTCTTCCACTTTGGCCATGAGAGCTTTGAATTGCCAGTTTCACATGTTGAAATACCAAAATTATCTCCTTTCACAATTAAAGTCTAAGGTAGATGCTTTGGCGGAAGGTATTGAGTGTAAAGAGTTGCAGGATTTAGTTCATGTTTCTGAACAGGTGGGTAAGCATTCTTTGCAATGTGGTTTTGATGCTGTGCAGGCCTCTTCGAGGGTGGCTGCCACTGGTTCGGTTCTTCGCAGGCACGCCTGGTTGAGGGATCAGAATTTAGCTGAGCATGTGAAAACTAGGATTTTAGATGCTCCTTTACAATCTGATGTGTTGTTTGGTTCGCCTGTGGAAGCAGTTCTAAAGAAAATGGAAGACAAGGCTAAGTCTATGCAGACTGTTAAAGATTTTGCAGGTTCAGCCTCCAGTTTAGTAGAAATTGGCCTACCAAGGGGTGGACATATCCTGCTTATGATTCCCAGTCTAGGGGTAGGTCTAGACGTGGTAGAGGCAGAGCTCAAGGTTCTTTTAGGCCTAGAACAGGAGTTCACCTGCTCAGTCTTCTGGTGAGGGCAGGGGTCAGTCCTTTCGTAAACAGACACAATGACCTGCCTTTTCAGCTGCCAGAATCTTCTCGTCTGGCAGCACCTTTGGGAGGAAGGTTGGCACTTTTCAAAGAAAACTGGAGTTTAATTACCCAAGACAGATGGGTATTGGATATCATTCACCACGGTTACAGGTTTTATTTCCATACCTTGCCTCCTTTCAAAGGCATGCCAGACATTCCTCCTCAACAAAGGAAAGAGGCTCACAAGCAAATTTCTCTGTTGCTCCAAATAGGGGCCATTCAGCCGGTTCCTGTGCCAGAAAGGGGCCTAGGATTTTATTCTCGCCTGTTCCTAGTACCAAAAAAGGGGAACACGTGGAGACCAATTTTGGATCTGTCTATCCTCAACACTTATCTGGACATTCCCAAGTTCAAAATGTTGACGTTACAACAGCTTTTACCTCTGCTGGGCAAAGATCACTGGATGGTAACTTTGGATCTCAAGGAAGCTTACCTTCATGTTCCTATCAGACTGATTTGCAGGAAGTATCTGCGTTTTCGAGCTGGGAATTCTCATTATCAGTTCTCTGCATTGCCCTTTGGCTTATCTACTGCGCCCAGAGTATTCACAAAGGTTCTGGCTCCAGTGATAGCTTTCTTCAGGCTAAAAGGAATACAAATCTATCCTTATTTGGACGATTGCCTGATTCTGGCTCAAGGAAGGGACGTGCTTCTTCAGCATTTGGAATATGTGATAGCAGTGCTAAGATGCCTAGGGTATTCTGTGAACGAAATAAAGTCCAGTCTAGTACCCTCTCAAGACATGTGCTTTCTGGGTGTGAGACTGAATACAGCAACCCAGATGGCCTTTTTACAGCAACCCAGATGGCCTTTTTAACCCCGGACAAACAAAAAAATCTTTCTCTTTACTTCCATCTACTATCTCATCAGTCCGGGCTGACTGCAAGGACAGTCCTTCAAGCCTTAGGGTTCATGGCATCTTGTATTCTGGTACTTCCCAATGCCAAACTGCATATGAGGAAGCTACAATGGTATCTCAAAAATGTATGAACACAGCACTGCCAGGATTTGGACACTGTCATTCAAATAATACCTTGCATTCAAAAGGAATTTTTGTGGTGGGCTCAGGAATGTCACCTAAACAAGGGACTCTCTGTGACCCGGCCAGAGGCGAGTCAGATTCTAACGACAGATGCCTCAGACACAGCTTGGGGAGCTCATCTGAATGGAAAGTGGATACAAGACAAGTGGCCTGCCAGACTGCAGCATCTACATATCAACATGAAGGAGATGTTAGCAGTCCAGTTTGCATTACTGGCTTTCAAGGATTTACTTCTTCCAGGGCAGGTGTTGATTCTAACAGACAACACAACTGTCATGTGGTACATCAACAAACAAGGGGAACACATTCTTATCCTCTATGCAGGCAAGCAATGATTTTGTGGGAGACTGCGTTAAGCTTGCAGCTGAATCTTCAAGCAAGGTTTCTGCCAGGAGCACAGAACTCCTTAGCAGATGTGTTAAGCAGGCAAATCATGGATCCCCACGAGTGGAAACTGGATCTTCATGTATTTCAGACATTGACAGTGTCATGGGGAACTCCAGACATAGATCTGTTCGCTTCTCCACTAAACCACCAGCTGCCAAAGTTTTGCACGAAAAGGTTTCATCACACAGCCTGGAAAGTGGATGCTCTTTCTTTCAGTTGGAAAGATCTTCATGTGTATGCCTTTCCACCTCTGCCTCTCCTCCCAAAGGTACTTCTAAAGGTCAGACAAGACAAGCCAAGGATGATTTTAATAGCTCCAGATTGGCCTCGGCAGCACTGGTACCCATTGCTGAGGAGTATGGTAAGGAAGCCTCCATGACCCTTACCTTTGATTCCACACCTATTGTCTCAGAAGGACGGGCATCTGCTCAATGTCAAGCTTCACTCTCTTCATCTAACAGCTTGGCATATTCTGTTTTGAACCATAGCAGGTCTCAGCTTCCTCAACAAGTTTTGAATGTGGTTATGGAAGCCAGAAGACCTAGTACAAGGAAAGTGTACGCAGGAAAATGGAAGAGATTTTTATTTTGGTGTGCAGCAAAGGATTTGGATGTTTCTGAGCCAAATTTGAGTGTGGCTCTTCAATATCTTACTGAGTTATTGGACAAAGGTTTGTCTTTCTCTTCCATTAAGATTCATGCTGCAGCAATTTCAGCTCACTATGATTGTGACCCACCATTGTTTTCTCATCCTTTGTTCAAGCAATTTCTTAGAAGGGCAAAGAATATAAGACCCCCACGTAGAGCTCCTACTCCTGCTTGGGACCTCAATTTTGTGTTGGAGAAACTCACTCTACAACCTTTTGAGCCTGCAGCTACTGCTGAATTGAAATATTTGTCATGGAAGACTGCGTTTTTGTTAGCCATTACATCTGCAAGAAGGGTGTCTGAATTGCAGGCCCTTATGGCGGTTGAGCCTTTCCTGATTTTCATAAGGATAGGGTATCTTTACGTACTAATCCTTCCTTTATGCCTAAAGTGGTTTCTAGTGTGGCTTTAAACCAAACTATTCATTTGCCTACCTTTTATGCAGATCCCCAAAATAAGGGGGAAAAGATTTTGCACACTTTAGATGTACACAGGCAGTTGCGTTATTATTTAAGCAGGACTAAGGATTTTAGGCAGTCTCAGCAGTTGTTTGTTTCTTTTGCTTTGAGTTCTCAGGGCAAGCCTGTGTCAAAACAAACTATTTCTAAGTGGATTGGGTTTTGCATTGCATTTTGTTATTCCCATCATGGCAAGGAGATTCCAGCTGGGATTAGGCCTCATTCCACTAGGGCTACTGCCACTTCAACAGCATTTCTAAGGGGGGTGGCAGGATATTTTGGAGGCAGCTACTTGGAGTTCAGTGCATACTTTCTCTAAGCATTACCACCTTCCTCTCTACTCTAAATCTAGGGCTGGTTTTGCCACGGCTATTTTGCAGGGCATGTTGTCAGCTCCTGCTTCCTTATGATTTGCCAGCCTCCCTTACCTCTGCTTTGGGATTCTACCCAAGTGTTAGGACTGCAGCAATGTGGTATGAAGAACATAGTACAGTTTTGTACCTACCATAAATGTAGATGTTCGAAGATCCACATTGCTGCAGTCCAATTTACCCTCCCTCCTTCCCCTCTGTGTTTAGGGGTGGTTGTGTGGGTGAGGTTATACTCTTGTCAATTTGTATATATTGTATATATATTTGGTGCAGGAGTGTGTGGTGTTTTTGGTTTTAGCCTTATCTTTTTAGGGTCTTCTGACATCTGGGGCAAGAAAAGACTGAGGATATGGCGTCGGTCATGCGCATTTGTACCCTGACGTCCTGACGTCAGACTAATGCGCCTTGACCGACGTCAGCCATATACTTTGGTATTCGGGCCGACTGGGACAGCGGACTACCCAAGTGTTAGGACTGCAGCAATGTGGATCTTCGAACATCTACATTTATGGTAGGTACAAAACTGTACTTTTTCAAGTTTCGGAACCGAAGTCTTCAAAAAAGCTAAGTACCCCGTTGGGGATCCTTTTTCTTGCTCTTAACCGATGTCAGTAAAAGTTAACAATTGTCTTACCTGTGGAAAGCAAATACCGCACAAAGATTTTCATTTGTACTGCATTCTTTGCTTAGACCCAGACCATGACGTCCCTCGCTGTCAGTTTTGTGCCTTATTCAACCCCCAAACCATTCTTCATCGATATATTTTCGCAGCAAATTATTTTGGTACTCTGTTTAACTATCCAGAAATGGCTTTGGTAAGCTATCCGACTACCGATATTCTGAAAAAACGAAAGGATAAAGACAGAGACAGACCACCTAGGTCCAAAACTGCAGACGACACTTCCGTTAAGCTAGTCGCCAGTACCCTTATACCTTAAAAATCTTGATGAGTGGATGGGAAATATGGAATACACCCCGGGGATCACTTCTGTGTGTCTGCTCAACAGGAGCACAGGAAAATAACTTTCTTGGGTGGTGTAAGCTAGGGAGCCTTGTTGGCTAGGCTTACTTAGGCCCTTGGGCCAATAGCCTAGTTACCTACCTGTGAACCTATGAATGTGAGCTTCAAAGGAAGAGAGATTTACTGTTGCTCATGCTAAGTCTGTTTTCAATGTGCAACAGCTTTATTTAACAAATAGCCATCAGTGATTGTGCTATAAAATTTGAAAGTAGTGTTAGTAGCACAACAAGTAGTGCACTCGCCTTTGGTATGTACAGAAGAATGTGGGGGGACTGTGTGTGCATGTGTGTGTGTGATCCTTCGAGTGAGATGTTAAACCAAGGCTCCATCTACCTGTATTGGCGATATCTCAAGTGGATATAAAAGATCCCATGACGCCTATTGTCAAATTTCCCCTAGTAGAATAAATACGACCTTGCAGCTCCCCTTAAAACAGGCTGATAACCTTGTGGGACTAACCTGTTCAACAAAAGATTAATTATGAGTTTTACATTAAATTCATATATCTGTAATCATTTTGAAAGTAAAAAGTAGTGGTGTGCACTGACAGTGAGCAGTCTTTATGGTAGTTGGTGGGAGAGACAAGTAATGAGCCATTGGAATGGCTGGGGGGAGCCCTGGTCCATTACTCTGCCTAGGGTCCCATTTGACCATGATCTGCCACTGTTTATAACTTTCTGTTTGTGCTATGTATATGAGCCTCAATCTCATAGCTCTAAAATATCCCTTCAATTAAGTTAATCCTGAGTCTGTCTGCATTGTTTGACATTTTTCATCTTCATTGCCCTTTCCACCACTTCTTTCCTCAGCTTACTCCTAAAGCATCTACAGACAGCTGTTTTGCTGTTTTTTTTAAAGTTTTTCTTTTTATTTGGAATACTGTTGTGGCCAGCTCCTAGACAATATTGAGCACTTCTGTGTTTTTTGTGTGTGACCCACCAGGTCTATTCCCTTAATTATTTTCTTTAACTCTGCTGTAAGTTCATTTGACATAGTCTTGAACTTTAGCCTTAACTAGTCAGGGTTTTTTTTTGTTTTATTTAGTTCTAAACTTTGTAATAAAAAGCTGATGGTGAATTGAGCCACAGTCAGCTTCAGAGTTTTTTTTTTTGCTGACTGTACAGAGTGCTTCCTTCTTTGACCACCATGTATATAGTCATTCTGATTTCAGTGTTGGCTATTTGGTGATATCCTTGTGCGAAGCTAAATTGTAGGCTGTTGAAAATAAATGTTTGGTATGGCCTGTGAATTATTGTCTTAGAAGTACCAGTATGTGTCATGCTTCACAGAAGTATGGCTGTCTCAAGTAGCACCCTGTGCCAGTACCATGAACCACGGAACCAACGCTGTATCCTCTCAAAGCAAAATAAGAAAAAAATCTTCACTGTATTGACCTGCTTATTATGATTAGACTCAATGGCCTCTCCAGCCCTTCCATTGAAGAGCAAGAAGAAGAAAAAAACAATAAAAAATTTTACCGTAGTAAGTCAGTCACTACAGTGTAGATCAGCTTATTATAGTTAGAGCCACCTCTCAGCTCTTCCATTATGGAGAGAGAGAGAATTTAAAAAAAATACCTTCTACTAAGACACCAACCAGATGATTTGCTTGACCCCTGGGTCATTCAGGCCCTGTTTATGTGCCCTGCCCTGACTCTTCCTTCCCACATTTTATTAAATATGGAAAAAAAATAATTTCTTCGTTTGAACTGTAGCAAACAGTTGCTACAGTTTATACTGTGCCTGCGTGCCCTGCCCTGACCCTTCCTTCCCACATTTTATTAAATATTAAAAAAAAATAATTTATTTTTTTGAACTGTAGCAAGCTGCTTGCTACAAATGTAGCAAACAGTTGCTATAGTTTATATTGTGCCTGCACTGAGCTCCACAGTGCTCATGTTAATTAAAATGTTAATTAAAAAAAAAAAAAATCTTTTTCTTTTAAACCGTAACAAACTGTTTGCTACAGTTTAGACCACACATGTATCACTACAGTGCTTAGGTTTGACGCAAATGCAATACTGTCTTTAAAAAGCTGGTATTGTATTAAAAAAATCTGGATCGGCTGATCGCATCCCCCAACACTTTGTTCCTGGGCTAGTTGCCCCTCTCACCCCACCATAGCTATACTACTGCTGCTTCATTTCCTATTCTATGACCAAACTTGTCAGTTACTTCAGTTTTTCTTTGACTATCATCTTTACCATCCCAGTCACCTGTAAAGAATATAATATTTTTGTTTTTAGTGTTGTTTCCAAAAGGTTCTGCAGATCTCTATTAAACTGGTTGATTTCCCCCTCTTTAGTATCTCTCTACGTGAAGTATAAACTTGTGTCACTGTAATGTTGAGTAGTTTGTATTTATTTTAAATTCTTTTGGGGGGGGGGGGTTTGAAACTGAGCACTGATTTTTGACACACTATTATTAAACTATGAGAGCTACTGCCTTTCTTCTGCAAGATTGTTTACTGTAGAATATCTGATGATTATCTGATGTAAAATCTATTCCAATTCATTTTAATTCACTAGTTCCCAAGTTGTCAGTATTTTTTCATCTTATCTCATCAACAACCACATCAGGTTTACCTTGATGTCCTTCAAGGATGCATCTGCAGTCTTTACAAATGGGTTGTCCTGTCGTCAGGCAGCCCCTCGGTCGGCCGGATTCCAAAGTCTGGGTCTGGCCTCGGCTGGTGTCGCACTTCACCCGACGTCATAGCTGCAGTTATTCGGGTATAAAGGCATCAGCCGACGCCATTTTCCTCAGTCTTTCTTGCCGCATGGCGCCCGAAGCAGAAGCTGTTTGCAAGTGCCGGTCGGTCAGAACCAGAGATTACTACTACCGAAAACTACTTCGAAGACTTCTAAAAAGCTAAGTACCCCGTTGGGGACTCTTTCTTGCCTCAGCCGATGTCAGAAAAAGTGAATAACTGTTTAACTTGTGGGAAACAAATACCTCATAAAGATTTCCACTCTTACTGCTTACCTTGTCTAGGCCCAGACCACGACCTCGCAGCTTGTCTAGCCTGTGCTTCTTTTAACCGGCGGATGCTTAGACGTCGGTCGGAGTTTGCTGAGGAGTTTTTCGGCTCCGATTTTGCTTATATTATGCCGTCGGATCCTCCGACTTCACAAATATCCAAAAAACGCAAGGAAAAGGACCGACACTCGCGGTCCGCAGTTTCGGCCGAAACCGCGGTTAAGCCAACCGTGAGTGTCTCGGTTTCGGCTGAAACCGAGCAAGCGGTTCCTCCTTCAGCCGAAAACTTTCCTCCTGCCGAGGCCTCTTCTAACCTCGTGGAATCGGCTTCTGATATCCCACCTACTGTTACAGTTTCTCAGGAATTATCAGACACTATTCCCTTGGATATTTCAACCCCTGCACGTGGAGCTGCTAGGCCACCTGCAGCCATGTCCATTAAGGCCTTTGCCAGGGCTAAAGCAGCTAAAACTACTAAATCTGTGCCTGCTAAGCCCCCCTCTCACAGGCCTAGCTCTAGTTCACAAATGCTTAGTTTAGCACAGGATCTCATTTCTTTAATTCGAGGATCCCAACCTCAACCAGACAGGGCCTCTCACCCGCCTCCAGAGAAGAGGCCTAGAGCAGAGCCCCCTGAGCCAGTGTCTACTGATGATTCTTCTGATGACTCTAATGATACAGACCCTCCAGAGGCCCCATACTCTCCTTATGAAGACTCTGATGGTGACGAGTCCATTCCTTCTGCCTCTCCGCCTGAGGAATTTTCCTTTGGGGAAACCCTGCATGCTATGAGGGAACAGTTTCAGTGGCAGGGCCAACATTTTTCAGATTCCAGAAAAAGGCTTAGAACTTTTCTGCATTTACCACAACATAGGCCTTTAGCCATACCTCCAGTTCTTTCTGTTGTAGATGATGCTTTTAATGATGCTTGTTCTACTCCTGATTCTCTGCCTCCGGCCCCTGTTAAGCCCGATAGATACTACAGGGTCCCGGACACGCATTACCACTTGTATAAGGCTCCCCTTGCAGATCCAGAGACTATCTCCCAAGGACCTAAGGCTGTAGCAGCCACCTCTGCCAAAAAACCCCTCCCCTCTGAAAGGGAATCAAGATCCTTAGAGAGATGGGGTAAAAAAGTTTACACTTCTGCTACTCTTTCAGCTAGGGCCTTGAACTGTCAATTTCACATGATGCAGTATCAAGAATTTTTGCTAGATCAGTTAAACAAAAAAGTGTCCTCAGATGAAACAGTAGACAAAAAATATGTGCAGGAAATGGTACATAACATTCAACAAGTCAGTAACCATTCCCTAAAATGTGGCTATGATGCACTGGAGGCTTCCTTTAGATCAGCCATGACTGGCACTGTCATCAGAAGGCATGCATGGCTAAAAGAACAGGCCTTACCAGACCATGTTAAATCAAAACTATTAGATGCTCCTATGGATAAGACCAATTTGTTTGGCTCCCCTGCACAACAAGTTCTGAAGAAGATGGAAGAAAAGGCAAAATCTGTCCAAACAGTAAAAGATTTCCTACAGGTCCAACCTCCGAGGTTTATCAGGAATTGGCCCTCCAAGAATTGGTCCTTTCCAGACTCCTCCAGAACTCAGAGAGGCAGGAATAGGCGTTCAAGAGGCAGAAGCCAATCCAGGGGTGCTTACAGAGGACGTCAGTGGCAGAGCAACAACCAGCGAGGCACAGCCACAGACACAGCCACCACCACAACTACTGGTCAATCAGTGACTTGGCTCTGGCACCGCCTACCAGGGAACAACTGCAAGCACCCTTAGGCGGGAAGCTAGCCTTATTTACGACAAACTGGCATTACATCACAAGAGACAAGTGGATTTTACAGATAATAGACCAAGGTTACAGGTTTCACTTCCATACTCTACCAGGGAAGAGAGGAATGCCAAACCTACCTCCAAATCAAAAGACAGAAGCACTAAAACAAATATCCCAATTATTGAGGATGAGAGCTGTAGAAAAAGTACCATCTATGGAGCAAGGGAAGGGATTTTACTCCAGACTCTTCCTGGTACCAAGAAGAGAAGGCAAATGGAGGCCTATTCTCGACTTGTCCGCTTTAAACACATTCCTCATTGTTCCAAAATTCAAAATGCTGACCCTACAGCAGCTTCTTCCCATGCTGGGCAAGGAGTCTTGGCTGGTGACTCTAGATCTCAAGGAGGCATACCTGCACGTCCCCATACGACCAAACTGCAGAAGATACCTCAGATTTCTTGCAGGATCAGAGCATTATCAATTCTCAGCATTGCCCTTTGGCTTATCTACTGTGCCCAGAGTGTTCATGAAATGCCTGGCATCAGTAATTGCTCATTGCAGGCTTCAGGGAATCCAAATCTACCCATACCTGGACGACTGCCTGATACAAGCGGACAACGAAAGCAAGCTAGCAGAAGATTTACAAAGGGTCATTTATCTGCTACAAGCCCTGGGATACACAGTCAATTTAAAAAAGTCAAGACTGATTCCATCCCAGAGAATAACCTTTTTGGGTGCAGAGTTGGACACATCAAGGCAAATGGCATTCCTAACAGTAGAAAAACAGGAGCAGCTACCTCTCTACTTCTTGGCCTTAACAAAACAGACCCATCTGACAGCAAGAAAAGTTCTGCAAGCCTTGGGCTTCATGGCATCCTGCATAATATTGGTTCCTCATGCCAGACAAAACTACAGTGGTACCTAAGGAATTTATGGTCTCAACACAAGCACAGCTTGGAAACCCAGATTCCCATTATTCCATGCCTGAAGCAAGAATTCCTATGGTGGGCTCAGGCTTGTCAATCAAACACAGGATTGCCTTTTCACAGTGCTCAACCAAGCCAAACCATCACGACAGACGCCTCAGACCTAGGTTGGGGGGCACACATGCTGGACAAGTGCATACAAGGCTTATGGTCTCAAAACCAGCTGCACCTACACATAAATCTAAAGGAAATGCTGGCAGTAAAATTGGCAATTCAGGCATTCAGACCATTCCTTCAGCAAGGTCTATTGATGATAAGGACAGACAACACCACAGTTATGTGGTACATCAACAAACAGGGAGGCACACACTCGTATCCTCTTCAAAGGAAGGATGCAGAATGGAAAGTGTTTTTTACCTCCTCACCAACCTAGTTCAATAAGTGGGTGTGTAGAGATGTTATGGCACTTTGTTGTTTGGGAAATAATTCTTTGATCTCTTCTCAGTCTTCCTTTAAATTTAATGTCAAAACTAGTTTCCCAGATCACCTCTGTACAACTCACCCCCACAGTAACTAATTCAGAAATGTTTCAAAGAACGTACAACATTCTCTCTGTCTTAATATCACAAAATGTTTTGGGTTCCTAATACCATGATAGGAATAGACTCCGTTTCCAAGTCAGAGTACAGTTGTAGTTCATGAAATTAGTATTATTTCAGTCTTTGTTTCCTATGAGTGCTATTCTCAACTCTTTCAGTGAACCCAGACATACCTTCTCCCCCAGTCTATACTGAGTTGCATGTGTCAGCAACATACTTAAGTATGCTTGAAAATGTGTCTTTATTTGCCCTGTTACTGACTATATTATTAGAAATGGCTGGGGTCCTTATCCCATGTTGTACTAGTTTCTGCTTGGATATACAGGTATTTTATGACATCCATTTCACTGATTAATTATACTTCTGCATAAATCAAAAGGCAGGGTTGCTTATTTTACCCCCAACCTTTGTGAATGTAAGCAGTCATGCCTTGTACAATTGCTGCAACATATGCTTTTAAAGAATTTTAATGCTTGCTGTATTTAGTCTTGAAACATAAGTAACTGTACATTTCTACTACTGTAGATATTCATATCATCTGAACTATTGTTATGCATTTTAATTATAGCTGAACTGTTGTACTAAATAGTTTTGCTTATTTATCCTGTCTACAGTATTACTAGTTGTACATTTCTTATCTGTAAAGTCTACTGAGCTACATTTGTTTCTAGGCAAATACACAATTGCCTTTACCTACGTAGAGTGACCTGGAAAGTTACACATACTCTTTTCTGTCTCTCTGTATTAATCTAGACACCAAGTCTAATTTCTCCTTAACCTTCTGTCCCTCTTCATAGACATTACTAAGAAAACAGTCCTATCCATCCCAGCAAGCTGTACACTGTGAACCATGACCAGTTAATACAGCATCCTGTAAGCTCAAAACTGCAGCAGACATCTTCCAGTTGGCAATGTATGTGCATCTTTAAGAGTAAAACTTTTTTGCTTTGTACCTTCCCGTGGTTCCAAGCTGTGCTAGCTCTCTGCGTTCCCGATTAAGCCGTTGTATCCTATTATTATCTCTACTTATTCTACCCCTTTTTATCTTCCTCATGTATTTTCTCCTACCTGCACACCGAACATATTTACTGTACATCATACATTGTTGTATTGGTGAAGTTTTGGAATTTTAGGCCAAATAAAATGTTAACAATAAAAACAAAACAAGGAAACCATACCATATCTACTGTAAATTGTATCTACCTACTGATTTGTTTCTGGCAGCTGTTCTTTTAGTTAGGTTCAACCCACTTTGTTCGGGCTCACCCTGCTTCCCTACCCTAGCCCCCATTCCCACCCACCTCTTTTCATTAAAGTTATACTCCCCTAGACTATTCCCCCATACGCCATCACCCAATCAACCACTCCACAACCACACCCAAGTATCATCTACCAAGTGCCATTAGTACCGGAAACACCAATCGGTTTCTCCAAACATCTTCATACAACATTCACCTCTACCTTGTATCCTATATCAATTACTCTTCAAAGTGTCCAAAACTACACAGTTATTTTTGTGATGTTCATCGTGTTTCACTGTTGCAGTCATGACTGTAGGGTTCTCCCCTGCCGGCAGGCAGCCCTCGGTCGGCCAGAATCCCAAAGTCTGGGTCCGGCGTCGGCTGTTCAACTACGCTCCCTGATGTCAGAGCACCAGGAGTATAAAGCTGACAGCTGACGCCATCTTCTCCAGTCTTTTTTGCCGTGTGGTGATAGCAGTTCGCAAGTGCCGGTCGGCTGACTCCAGACGGAAATATATCAGAAAAAATCGTCAGAAGATTTTCTTCTCCACTCAAAGCTAAGTACCCCATTGGGGAAACTTTTTTCTTGCTCCACTCCGATGTCAGAAAAAGTTAATAATTGTATTTCATGTGGGAAGCAAATACCTCATAAGGATTTTCATTCTTACTGTATTCCTTGCTTAGGCCCTGACCACGACGTAGCTAGTTGTCGGTTTTGTGCTAGATTCAATCAACGTACAATTAAGCAAAGGTACGATTTTGCTTTTCATTACTTTGGTAGGCACTTTAACTACAAAATGTCATCTGATATGGTTCCGGCTACCGGAGTTCACAAACGTCGCAAGGATAAAGACAGGCCTCCGAGGTCCGTATCTGATGATAGCGCACAAGCGGAGCCAGCTTCAGGTTCGGCCGTCGTCAATGAGGCGCTTTTGCAGCCCCTGTCGTTGGCCATTTCAGAACTGACGGCCGAAACGGACTCTCATGAGGAGCCAACCAGGCCTTTCTGTTGCAGGACCTTCGGACAATGGCTTCCGAAGGGGTTTTCAGGCCTACTCAGCTTCTAATAAAGGCAAAGCCAAAGACAAAGGCAAAGACTCCTTCTAAATCAAAGACTACAACACAGGCCTCCTCTGAACCGGCTCCCAAGTCACAGAAACAGTTACTCAAGATGGCGGAGGATTTACTTACTATGATTAGGGGTTCACATCCCCCTCCAGATAAAAGGCCAAGGCAGGATGTTTATTATGATTCCTCTGATCAAGCTTCTGTTTCTTCAGTTTCTTCTTCTGATCAGGAATATTCTTTCCCTCCTTATGAGGATTCTGATGCTGAAGAATCCATTCCTTCAGCTTCTCCCCCTGAGGATTTCTCTTTTGGGGAAACTGCATGAAATGAGGGAACATTTCCACTGGGAAGGACAGGAGTATTCGGAATCCAAGAAAAGACTGAGGGATTTTCTTCTTCTTCCCCAACATAGACCCCTGGCTATTCCTCCTGTTCTGGATATTGTGGATGATGCCTTTTCGGAGGCTAACTTAACCCCTGACTCTTTTCCTCCTGCTCATGTTAAGCCTGATAGATATTACAGGGTTCCTGATTCCCATCAGTTTTTATAAAAGAACCCTTCTGACCCTGAAACCATTTCTCAGGGTCCTAAGGGAGTTAAGGCTGCTTCTGCCAAAAATCCCATTTCTACTGAAAAGGATTCTCGATCCTTAGAGAAATGGGGCAAAAAGGTGTACACTTCTGCTACCTTGTCCATTAGGGCCTTAAACTGTCAGTTTCATATGTTTAAATACCAGCAATTTCTCTTGTCTGCTTTAAAACAAAAGCTTACTTCCATTTCTGCCTGTGCAGATGATAAGGAATTACATGACTTATTGCATGCCACTGAACAAGTTGGGAAGTATGGTTTACACTGTGGATTTGATGCCTTGGAGGCTTCTTGTAGGGCTGCGGCTCTGGCAGAGTTATTAGAAGGCATGCATGGCTAAAGGAACAGAATTTGCCTGAACAAGTAAAGGCTAAATTATTGGATGCTCCTGTTCAGCATAATGTTTTGTTTGGATCAAAAGCTGAAGAGGTGATTAAAAAGATGGAGGATAAGGTGAAATCCATGCAAACAGTTAAAGATTTCTTACAAGTACAGCCACCTAGATTTAGCAGGAATTGGCCTTCAAAAAATTGGTCCTTTCCCACATCAGACAGGCCTCAAAGGGGTAGATATAGACGCTCCAGAGGAAGGCCTCAAACACAAGCTTCTTATAGACCAAGACAGTGGACTGCTTCCACCCCTAGGGGAGGAGAGGACAGGTCACAAACTCAATGACTCCCTCTGTTGGGCTACAGGAACTTCTTGCCTGGAAGCCCCTCTCGGAGGAAAACTCTCTCTTTTTTATCAGAATTGGACTTAAATAACCCAAGACAAGTGGGTTTTGGATGTGATTTTAAGAGGTTACAAATTCCATTTTCATACCTTGCCAAGGCCAAGCGGATGGCCAGACCTTCCAAAACATCAGTGGATGGAGGCTTTAAACCAGGTGGAAGCTCTTTTGGCTATGAATGCCATAGAACTGGTTCCACTTTCAGAGATGGGAAAAGGTTTTTACTCAAGGCTCTTTCTAGTCCCAAGGAAGCAAAACTCATGGAGACCCATTCTGGATCTGTCGGTCTTGAACACCTTTCTAGAGATTCCAAAATTCAAGATGTTTACTCTACAGCAGCTACTTCCAATGCTGTCCAAAGATGCTTGGATGGTAACTTTGGATTTAAAGGAGGCATATTTACACATTCCCATCAGGCAGGATCGCAGAAAATACCTCAGGTTTAAGGCCGGATCGAGGCACTTTCAGTTCTCTGCGCTGCCCTTTGGATTGTCTGCTGCGCCCAGGGTCTTCACCAAATGCCTGGCTCCAGTAGTAGCTTACTGCAGACTCAAGGGAATACAAATTTACACTTATCTGGACGATTGTCTAATTCAGGCAGTCAGCAAGGATGTCTTACTCCAGCATCTAGAATTTGTACAGAACCTTCTCAAGTTCCTGGGATTCTCTGTAAACATAAAAGTCAAATTTAACCCCATCACAACAAATAACTTTTCTGGGTGCACTTCTAAACACCACAACCCAGATGGCATTTCTGACATCTGAAAAACAATTACAGCTGGCTTCAACTTTCAGAACCTTGGCAACTTTAACTCGGCTATCTGCAAGGAAATTCTTGCAGGCTTTGGGTTACATGGCCTTCTGCATCCTTCTCTTACCATATGCAAGACTACCCATGAGGAAAATACAGTGGTACCTAAAATGTGTATGGTCTCAGCATTGCCACAGTTTGGACATACTGATCTCTGTCCTTCCTTGCCTTCAAAAGGAATTTCTTTGGTGGTCCAGGGCATGTGCTCTAAACAAAGGGAAACCCTTCCGTCTGCCTCCTGCCACTCAGATTCTAACCACGGACGCCTCGGATTATGCTTGGGGAGCCCATTTTCAGGGCAATTCTCTGCAGGGCCTTTGGACAAAGGATCAGAAGCACCTGCATATCAACTTAAAGGAAATGTTAGCCATTCAGAAAGCTCTATTGGCCTTCAGGAATCTCTTACAACCAGGACAACTACTAATATGGATGGACAACACCACAGTTATGTGGTACATAAACAAGCAAGGGGGATCTCATTCCTACCCCCTTTGCAGACTAGCCATGGATCTGTGGAACACAGCTCTAGCTTGCAATCTGGATCTTCAAGCTCAGTTTCTACCAGGGAAACAAAACTTCCTGGCAGACAGTCTGAGCAGAAACCTTTCGGACCCACACGAGTGGATGCTGGACACCAAAATATTCAGGATGATAACAGAAGTCTGGGGATGTCCTCACATAGACCTGTTTGCATCCCATCTCAATCATCAACTACAGAATTTTTGCACCAGGACTTTCCACAGAAAAGCTTGGAAAATGGATGCCCTGTCATTCAGTTGGAGGAACCTCTCCGGATATGCCTTTCCACCTCTTCCTCTTCTTCCACGGGTCTTATTGAAGATAAAACAGGACAAGCCCAAGATGATAATCTTGCTGTCTCCAAATTGGCCTTGGCAGTTTTGGTATCCAACTCTTAAAAAAAACCTATGTCTGGAGACCCCTTGGGTTTTACCTCAGTCTCCGAACCTTCTGTCCCAACATCAGGGTCAGGTTCTACACTCTCATGTCAGAACTCTCAGCCTGACGGCCTGGTTAATCCAGGGCCTTTGATTTCTTCTATTCTACCCAAGCAGGTTATGGATGTCATTTTAGAAGCCAGACGTCCTAGCACTAGAAAATCTTATGCAGGAAAATGGAAAAGATTTTGTTTCTGGATGCAGGCTCAGGATTCTGATCCTCTTCTTTCTAACATTTCCGTAATTTTACTTTATTTGACAGAACTCTTACATAAGGGTCTCTCTTTTTCTTCTATTAAGATACATGCTTCTGCTATTTCTGCTCATTATAATGCAGACCCTCCCATCTTTTCCCACCAGCTCATGAGACAGTTTCTCAGAGGTGCTAAAAACTTAAGACCTCCTAGATCTCCTCCCATTCCTGCTTGGGATCTCAACTATGTTTTGGAAAAACTAACCTTGCCTCCTTTTGAGCCTGCTGCTTCTTCTGACATCAAGTTTTTATCTTGGAAGACAGCTATCTTGTTAGCCCTAACCTCTGCCAGGAGAGTTTCAGAGTTACAAGCTCTTATGGCTGTGGAACCTTATATTATTTTTCATCAAGACAGGGTATCTTTGAGGACTAATCCTACCTTCATGCCTAAGGTGGTTTCCAAAGTGGCTTTAAATCAAACTATCCACTTGCCAACTTTTTTCCCCACTCCTCAAAATAAAGGGGAAAGGATCTTACATTCCGTGGATGTACACAGACAATTACGTTTTTACCTGGACAGAACCAAGGACATCAGAAAATCAGAACAATTGTTTGTTTCTTATGCTTCTAGCTCCCAAGGTAAAGCCATTCAAAACAGACCATTTCTAAATGGATTGCTCATGGAATCAGATTTTGTTATTCACACCATGGAAAGCAAATCCCAGGGAGTATATACGGATTCATTCCACCAGAGCTGCTGCCACTTCTGCGGCCTTCCTCAGGGGAGTTCCTACCAAGGACATTTTGGAAGCTGCAACTTGGAGTTCAGTGCATACTTTTTCTAAGCACTACAATCTACCTCTCTACTCTAAGTCTAGGGCAGGCTTTGCCTCTGCAGTCTTGCAGGGCCTTTTAGCCGCCCCTTCTTCTTTATGACCACCTCCCTTTCTTTCAGCTTTGGGATTCTACCCTACAGTCATGACTGTAACAGTGAAACACGATGAACATAGTACAGTTGTGTACACCTACCATAAATGTAGATGTTCGAGTGTCTTCACTGTTGCAGTCTGGGTTTCCCTCCCACCTGTCCCCTCTTATTTTTACTTTTTTATGGTTCCTTTTTTCACCATTCTTCTGAGGTGTATTTGCAAAGGGTATGGGACCTTTATCATTTTGGGACTGCTGACATCTGGGGCAAGAAAAACTGCAGAGGATGGCGTCGGCTGTCAGCTTTATACTCCTGGCGCTCTGACGTCAGGGAACGTGGTTGAACAGCCGACGCCGGACCCAGACTTTGGGATTCTGGCCGACCGAGGGCTGCCTGCCGGCAGGGGAGAACCCTACAGTCATGACTGCAACAGTGAAGACACTCGAACATCTACATTTATGGTAGGTGTACACAACTGTACTTTCTCTCTCAGGACTCTTCTCGTCATACGAACCAAAGCCACCTCCCTCCACAGCATGCAGTTCTCATTATCTTCAAGAACTCCTACCCAAACTACAGCAACACAACCCAATATAATTAGCTTCTCTAATATTTCATCATCTTTATTCAATTGTAACAATGCATGCACTACCAAATTCAGAATCCTCCCCATCAACAACAAACTCAAAATAATTCCCTATACCTTAGCTACATCCTCTTCTAAAACCTACTACATCTCACACCTTATAAAGCATCTCTTGTTACTATCTCAAAGCGGTGACATACATCCAAATCCTGGCTCTCCCTCTCTCCCAATATCACCATACACACTCTCTGTCCTCTTAAGTGACCTGCTAAAACTCAAACCCTATTTATTATAACAGTCAACATATAGAGTATTTGTAACAAGATTATAGAATTTCATGCATGGCTCTCTCAATATACCCCTGATGTCGTAGCTGTTGCAGAAACTTGGCTAAAGCCACATATATCACACACAGAAATAGTTCCAACTAGTTACAATATCCTATGAAAAGATAGATTTCAAAAGAAAGGTGGGTATAGCTTTAATCTACCACAACTACTTAACCATTGCATCCTTTCCAAACCTGTCCCAACCTTTGGCAACATGGAAATTATATTAGCATCATTGCAAATAAATAATAGTAAACATTTATATATAGCAACACTATATATTCCCTCAGGCCAAAACATGCCTATTCTTGAAGATTTTCTATCTTGGACACACCAAAGTGTATCCAATGAAATGTCATTCTAGGGAATACTAACACTGATTGATTGGCAAAATCTAATTTCACACTCCCCAGCTAATTGTATTAACCTGCACAGGTATACACAGCTTGTCAGATGCCCTACACATGCACTAAACAAGCAACCAGAGTCCATCTTGGATTTGATCCCAGTCTCAGAGCCACACAAATATTCCACCACTGGTACCCTTCCTGATATCCTATGCTACCATTTACCAGCTTTTACACATAGAACCCATACTCGGATACCCAAACCGCACTCATATAGAACATCAACCAAATAACTTTCAGTAACTCAAAGCCCATAATAGGACCCCATTAAAAACATTACCCGCTGTAAACTATTTTAACAAGGTCTTCCTTGATGCCCTAAATACGTTAACCTCCAGTCAGTACAAATCACAAAACTGAATCATGTTCCTTGGCTTACAAAACCAACAAAACAGGTTATTCTTTCCAGGGACTGAGCCTGAAAAATATGGTATAAAAACAAAAAACCAAGCAAATGAAATTAACTTCAAACATCTTTGTAACGAAGCTAAGAAATTATAAATCACAAAAAAAATACTTATTTTTCATAACAGTTGTCTAGTCAAAGAAATAACCCCCAAAAACTTCTGGAAATCAGGCCCTTCTCTACTTAAGCCTGGGGCCACAAAAAACCCATCACCATCCCCTGATAAAGACCCACAACGATTAGCCCACATGTTCACTCCCATTTTATTGATGGCATTCTTAAACATGTCAAAGAACCCCCAACAATAAGATAAGCACCTCAAACCCAGTTCATGAGAATCTCAGCCTACATCCCTCACTCCACAAAGAAACCATGGGGTCTGAATGGAGAGATGAAAAGTCAGAAAGGAAAGGAGGGTAGTAATGCTAAAATTTAATTCATCCTCATGTCTTGGTAAGTGCCTTCATGAGATGGACCCTGTTTTCACAAAATCTCACCAAGCTGACACGGATATGTAGGCTGTATTTACGTAGTATATATCATGGACAGAAGTAGGTCAAAAACTAAAAAGATAGCTGGGTGCACACGACCCAGGATAAAAAAGTGCCCAATCCTGGTAGGCGCACTGGTGCCAGGACTGAAAAGATGACAGTGTAGAATTTTCAAAATATGGAAACATTACTGCAATGGGGCCAGGCCCCAGGGGAGGATGGCCTCCCTGTTGTAGAAGGAAGTAGCAGTCCACAAAACATTTCACAAAAACTGATAAGACAAAGAAGAGCCATAAAGACAGCAAAGTGGACTGTTGAGGATAAGAAAGAAATTATGTATTGTTACTATTATGCAGAAAGTCCAGAATTTCCAGACACAAGATGTACAAAATGATTTGAGAGAGAAATTAGAGGAAAGAAAAATACTTCCACAAGAAAAACTGTCAGAAGCTTCAAATGAAAATTTGTGTTCATTAATACAACCGATTTGTGAAAAACAGTATATAGATCAAGAAACCTTTATCTGTTTGGAAAAAGAAGCATCTGAGGAAGTGCGAAAATATAAACAACAAAACCAAGAGATATTTGAAAAGCATAAAAAAGAAGTATGGACATGGGAAAGAGAGAGAGATTTGATATGGTGCAATATTTATGCAAAGGAGAAAGCCAAGTTTATCAATGTCAAGAAGATGGCCCCAAAGATATTCAGAGAGAAATACAGACAAAGGCATCTGGATATGGAAAATTTCACAATAAAAAAAATATCACAAAAATGAAACATAGAAAAGCAGATTAGTAAAGAAGAAGTTAAAAAAAAATAAAAGTTGAAGTTATGGAGTGCCTGCAAAGGGAAGGATTTGGTGTAGAAGGTCTAACACAGGTTACATCACAGCATGATGGAGTGATTGCCCAAAGTACGGAGAATCAGGAAGATCAGGAAATATCTGAAGAAGAAATATGGGCATGGAGAAAAAAGAGATGTTATGTGGTGTAATATATATGCAAAGGAGAAAGCAAAACTAACCAATACAGAAGGTGCAGCACAAAAATATTTGAAGAGAAATACAGGCAAAGGAATCCAGACATGGAAAACTTTACAATACAAAAAAATAAGAAGACAGAGGAAAAGTAGAAAAGGAGATTAGTAATGGAGAGGTTAAAAAAATAGAAACTGAGGTTATGGAGTTAGTGTAGAAAGTCTAATTCAGAAAGCAACACAACAGGATAGAATAATGGATATCCAAATTAAGGGGAAACCAGTGGAACAGGAAGCAATCGGTCAGGTGCCATATGAAGATAATTTGGAACCTTTCACAGGAAACCAGTATAAGCATTTATTTGAAGCTAGACAGCAAGAGAAGGAACAGGAAACTGTGTAAACTCTGATGCAGTCAATGTTGAGGAGTAAATAGGCCAGTGAGTTTCCATATGATAGAGCAACGGATGACACAGGATGAAATTCAAGAGTGTGCCACAGGAAGATGCTATAGAATCTTTTGTAGAATGCCAGCAGGAATTGGAAAACATAGTATGTGCCCTCAGTGTGGAAGAAAATGAGCTAAGAGAAGAGTTGCTTGATTTAATAGGCATACATATGTCAAGATCAATGAAAGAAATAAACTCCAGAAGGTTAATAAAACCCAAAAAGTCAGAAGTTTGATAAGAGAAATGAACACAGTAATTAAGACTGTTCATAGAGATCTATGCGATGTAACAGAAGTAAACATTATATATTACTGTGCATCTAAATTAATAACCAATAAAGTTCTACCACAAGAACACAGAGTAATGAGGGAAAGGAAGGGGAGAAATCAGATACCATCATGGAAATATCGAATAGAGAAAACTATATAAAACAGTTAAGACAAAAAGTGTCACTGTTAGAAGACTATAGAAGAGGGAACAGATCACCACAAATACTAAGAAAGATGTGGTAAAAGCAATGTGCAGTATTAGAACAGACCAGGATCTATCATGCACTATCGCAAAAAAAACAAATTTCAGCTCAGGAGGAAAAATTTAGAAGATACGAAGATAAATATAAAGGAAAAGTACAAAATAAGCAATTTATTGATGACCCAAAAAAGTTGCATAGAGAATTGGGAAATAAGTTGAAAATTAATTGAAAAACTGCCAAAAAAGTACTAGTAGATAACATTTTTGAGAAGTATCTGTGAAGATCCTGTGGAACATAGTAAAGATTCTACATGGATAGAAGAAGTTAAAGAAAGAATAAGAGGTTTAAAGGTACAGAATATGAAACAGGATGAAGCAACAGCCAGAGAGAATGAAACAACGTTAAGAAAAGCCTCTAATTGGCAAACCACAGGCCCAGATGCAGTACCTAACTTTTGGTTGAAAGTATTAACATCTTTGCACGAAGATTTAGCTATGAGTAAGCACTATTTATATGCGCACCCCAAGCAGACACCAACCTGTTTAACAACAGGAAAAACAATGCTCCTACTTTGAGTGAACCTGCAAGCTACCCTAAAAATTATAGACCGATAACTTGCCTTCCGATGATGTATAAACTATACATGGGAATTGATGCCGACAGAGTGTATAGTCATTTGGAAGAAAACTCAATTATGGCAGTAGAACAAAAGGACAGTAAAATAAAGTCATATGGAACAAAGGATCATTTGCTGTTAAAGTCATAGTGGAGAACTGTAAAAAGGTGACCAATTTAAATATGGCATGGATTGATTACAAAAAAGCATTTGATACTGTCCCATATTCATGGATAAAAGAGTGCTTAAAATGTATAAGATATATCCAACACTGATGGACTACATTACAGTGCCCATGTAACAGTGGCAGACCACTTTGCCATTAAGCCATGATAAAGGACAAATTGTTATCCCAGTCATAAAAGTTCAAAGGGGGATATTCCAGGATGATTGTCACCGCTGCTGTTCTGCCTTGCCCTTAACCCATTAAGCTGTCTACTTAGCATAGGCCATGGCTATAATCTCTTTCCTAGAAAACAACAAAGTGTAAAGACTTCTCATCTTGTCTTTGTTGAGGATTTAAAACTGTATAGCTCATCAGATGAGGAACTGAAAGCACATCTGCAAGTTATCAAAACTCTTTCAAATGATATAAGAATGTTGTTTGGTCTTGATAAATGTGCAAAAGCAACATTTAAAGCAAGAAAACTGCAACACCAGAAAAACATCAGTTTGGGACAAGAATGTGATATAAAAGAACTTGAGCAAGGAGGAGTGTATAAATATCTGGGAATTGATGAAGGATCAACAATAAAACACGAACAAATGTGAATAAAACTTAGTAAGGAATACTTCAGAAGACTTAAATTAATCCTGAAAACAGCACTGACATCTAGGAAAAAAATCCAAGCTATAAACCAATTTGTTCTTCCTGTCTTCACTTAGTTTTGGAGTGATTGACTGGCCCCAAAACGTGTTGGATAGATTAGATAGGAAAACCAGAAGGATTTGTCATGCTCACCGAATGATTTATATAAATTAGTGCATACCAAGATTATATATTCCTTTTTCCGAAGGAGGGATGGTCCTCCTTGAAATTGATTATATGTATAGATCTGCAATCATGGGTCTCCACACACATCTGTTGACCTCACAAGACCCAAACATAGTGAAAGTTTTGAAACATGAGGAGAATAAATCTAAGATGGCTTCTCTGCTTAATCTAGCAGAAACATATTGGCATCAAGGAGGAGTGGAAATCAAACCAGAAGTAGATACAAATCGGGTAGCAACTGAATGTGCCAAAAAAGAAAGAATATAAGGTGAGGGATCAGGTGAGAAAGCAAGAAATGTAGAAAAAGCATAAATATATTTGCAAGTATAGAAAACTTTTGGAAGAATGTTGATCAGGAACGAACACAGGAATGGTTGAGGAGAGGTGAATTCAAACCAAGAGATGAAAGGTTAATATTTATGATCCAAGATAGCGGGCTGCTTACACATTTGTTTATAAAGTCCGTTGAATATGTGGGATAAACAGAGAAATTTAGGTTTTGTAAAACCAAATTGGAAACAGTCTCACACCTCGTTGCTGGTTGCGACATACTAATGGCAGGAGGACTGCATACTGAAAGTTATAATGTGGTGAGACTGTTGCACTGGGGATTGTGCAAACATTATGGTATTGAAGTGGCTGAAAAATATGAGCAACAAAGCATCATAGCATCATAGAAAATGATGAAATCTACATCAAATAGGATCACCCATTACGAACAATTCAAAAGATAGATGCTATAGAAAACCTTATATAGTGCTCCAAGAAAAGAAGACGAGTAGCATTGATTATTGAAATCGCCTCACCCAGTAACTACAGTGTCTTGCATACAGAGAGACACAAAGTTATAAAATATCAGGATTTGCCAGCAGAAACGAGAGCAATGTGGAAGAAAGATACCCAGACAGTTCCAATAGTAGTAGGAGTAACAGGTCTTATAAAAAAGAGTGTACAATCGTATTTAGATATGCTACCAATCCATGTAACTCCATATGAATTGCAGGAGGAGCCACTACTGGGCACATTGTGGGTGCTGCGAAGAGCACTACTGGCTGACATTAGAGTGAAACAGTACTAATTTCATGAACTTTAACCGTACTTTGACCTGGGAATGGGGTCCATTCCCGTCATGGTATTAGAAACTCAAAAGATTTGGAGAAATTAAAAAAGAGAAAGCTTAATAAGTGGTAAAGTTCTGTCACAAGAACACAGGGTAGTGAGGGAGAGAGGGGGAAGAAATCTAATAACATCAGGGAAGTATCGAATAGAGAAAACAGTAAAGCAACTAAGACAAGAAGTGTCACTGTTAGACTAGTATAGAAGAGGGAACAGATCAGCAAATATGCTTAGAAAGATAGAAGAAAGAATACTCAGTATTAGAACAGATCAGGGTCTGTCATGCACTATCGCAGAAAAACTAAAAGTTTCAGCAAAGGCGGAAAAACGTAGAAGATACGCAGATAAATGTAATGGAAAAGAACAAAATAAGCAATTTGTTGACCCAGAAAAGTTTTATAAAGAATTGGGAAACAAAGTAAAAGGAATTGAAAGACCATCAAAAAAAGAAGAAATAGATATTTTAGAGAAGTATGTATGAATAGCGTGTGGAACATAACAAAGATGCTAAATGGGTAGAAGAAGTAAAAGAAAGAATGTTGTTGTTTGTCTTTTGGCTTTTCCCGGTTAGGGGTTGCCACAGCGGAACTCCAGTCTGCTAGTGATTGGCAGTAGATTTTCACGAACGCCGAGGTGCCAGTTCGAAGTTCAACCTTCAACGAAGGCACGCCCATTTACGCATGTCTTTCGAACGCCCACCCAACCACGGGGAGGACATGTAGACTCCACACAGAAGGCACTCCAGCCGAGAGTCGAACAGGGGAACCTCTTGCTGTGAGGCAACAAGGCTACCGCTGCACCACCGCGGATTGCACAAGTAAAAGAAAGAATAAGATGTTTAAATGTACAGGATATGAAATGGGATGAATTAACAGCCTGAGAGATTGAAACAAAGTTAAGAAAAGTCTCAAATTGGAAAAACCCAGTCCCAGATGCGGTACGTAATTTCTGGTTAAAAGTATTAACATCTTTGCGTGAAGATTTAACCATGAGTAAGAACCATTTATATTCGCACCCTGAACAGACACCAACATGGCTAACAGGAAAAACAATGCTCTACTTGAGTGACCCTGCAAGCTACCCTAAAAAGTATAGACCAAATACTTGCCTTCTGATGACATGTAAACTTTACACTGGAATTGAGGCTGACAGAGTCTGTAGTCATTTAGAAGAAAACTCAATTATGGCAATAGAACAAAATAGCAATAAAAGAAAGTCATATGGAACAAAGGATCATTTACTGTTAAAGTCATAGTGGAGAACTATAAAAAGGGGAAGAATTTAAGTATGGCATGGATTGACTACAAAAAAAAAATGATAATCTCCCACATTCATGGGTAAAAGAGTGCTTAAAATGTACACGATACACCCTATACTGACCAACTACATTATAGTGACCATGAAACAGTGGCAGGCCACTTTGCAATTAAGCCATAGTAAAGGACAAGTTGTTATTCCAGTGATAAAAATTCAAAGGGGGATATTTCAGGGTGACTCGCTCTCACTGCTGCTGTTCTGCCTTGCCCTTAACCCATTAAGCTGTAGCTGTCTACTTAAAAGATTAGGCCATGCCTATAATTTGGCTCCTAGAAAACAACAAAGTGTAAAGACTTCTCATCTTCTCTTTGTCGAATATTTGAAACTGTACAGGTCACCCGATGAGGAACTGTGAAAGTGCAACTGCAAGTTGTCAAAACTTTTTCAGATGATATAAGAATGTCATTTGGTCTTGATAAATTTGCAAAAGCAACCTTTAAAGCAGGAAAACTGCACCACCAAGATGACATCAGTTTGGGACAAGAATGTGATATAAAAGAACTTGAGCAAGTGGGAGTGTACAAATATTTGGGAATTGAAGGATCGACAGTGAAGCATGAACAAATGCGAATAAAACTTGGAGTACTTTAGAAGACTTAAATTAATCCTGAAAACAGAATTGGCGTCTAGGAACAAAATTCAAGCTATAAACCAGTTTGCTCTTCCTGTCCTAACTTAAGTTTTGGAGTGAGTGATTGGCCCCAAAATGTGTGGGATAGATTAGATAAGAAAACAAGGAGGATGCTTCATGCTCACCAAATGATTTATAGAAATCCGTGCATAACAAGATTTTATATTCCTCATTCCAAAGGATGGATGAGCCTCCTTGAAAGTGATTACATGTACAGATCTGCAATCGTGGGACTGCAGACATATTTATTGACCTCACAAGACCCAAATGTAGTGAAAGTTTTGAAACATGAGGAAAATAAATCTAAGATTACTTCCCTGCTTAGTCTAGGAGAAGCATACCGGCGTCAAGCAGGAGTGGAAATCAAACCACAAGTGGATAAAAAACAGGCAGCAACTGAATGTGCCAAAAAGACAAAAAGAATATAAGGTGAAGGACCAGATGAGAAGGTAAGAAATGTAGAAAATGCATAAATATAGTAGCAAGTGTAGAAAACTTCTGGAAGAACCTCATGTTGATCTGGAATGAATGCAGGAATGGTTAAGGAGAGCATATTCAAACCTAGAGATGAAAGGTTAATATTGGCAGCACAAGATAATGGGCTATGTACACGTTGGTTTACAAAGTCCATTGAACATGTGGGAGAAACAGACAAATGTAGATTTTGTAAAACTGAATTGGAAATAGTTGCACACCTTGTTGCGACATACTAATGGCAGAAGGACTATATACTGAAAGGCTTAATGTGGCGAGACTGTTAGACTGGGGAATTGTGCAAACATTGTTATTGAAGTGGCTGAAAAACACTGGAAACATGAACCACAAAGCATCATAGAAAAAGACATTGGTAACCTCCAAACTCTGGGTCCCACCTAGTTCGGGTTTGTGAAAGGCAGATCATACCTCCTGAACCTAATCAACTTATTTGAAGCAGTCACCAAAACCATGGATGAGGGTAAGGTGGTTCACACAGCCTATCTTGACCTCGCCAAGGCTTTCGTCACCATTCCCCATTCTGGAATTATAGCTGAGCTCACTAAACTAGGTATAAATCCCTACGTCACAAAATGGGTTGCCAACTGGATCACTGACAGAACCCACACTGTAAAAGTTGCAGACTCCAAATCTGACCTCAAGGCAGTGACAAGTGGAGTGCGACAGGGTTCCGTCCTGGGACCTCTCCTGTTTGGTATCTACTTCTCTGAAGTACAGGCTAACACAGAAGGCCTCTGGCTGACGAAGTTCGCAGATGACTGCAAACTAGGAGCCATAGTCAAGTCCCCAAATGATGTGGACATCCTACAGAAGGCCTCACTGAGACAAATGCCTGGTATCAGAGCCATGGCCTCAAGCTCAATGCCAAAAAGTACAGTGTCATCCCATTTGGTAAAAACTCTGTACCCATGAACTACCACATAGGCAGCAATCTACTTAACACCGAATGTGTGATAAGAGACCTTGGGACCCAGGTGGACAGTAGTCTCTCCTTTGCTAGCCACATCACCACAGTAGTCAGGAAGTCCTTCTACATGGCACACCTCATCATAAAAGGGTTCTCATCCAGGAAAACTGTGGTCATTGTTCCCCTCTACTCGTCACTCATTAGACCCATTATAGAGTACAACGCCCCTTTTTGGAATGTACCTCACAAGACATCTGCAGCAGCTGGAAAAGCCACAGAAGTACCTCACAGAGAGGATTACTGGCCTCAAACAAATGCCCTACACTGACCGCCTCAAAAAACTCCAGCTTTACTCCGTAGCACCGTAGCTCCGAGGTGATCTCTGCCTAAAGCTATGTCAAACCCAGAGCTGTTGGACATGCTACACCTAAAGAAATCCCAATCCCTCCAAGCTACATGCTCTAGGGACCTAAACCTTGTTACCACAATAAACAGGACACCCTGGAGGGATAGATTCCTGTCCCAGAGACTTTGTATACTCTGGAACAAGCTACCCATCTATGTCAAGCAAAGTTCTTCATTAGCACTCTTCAAGAAAAATCTTGATGAGTGGATAGGAAATAGGAAATACACATTGCCGATCACTTCTGTCTCTCTGCTGGACAGTGGCACAGGAAAATAACTTTCTTGGGTGGCGTAAGCTATGGTACCTTGCTGGCTAGGCTTACGTAGGCCCTTGGACCTATAGCCTAATACCTACCTATGAACCTGTGATGGTCTACATCACATTTTATTTATTTTTTATTTTACATTTGTTGACCGGGATAGTCCGACTGGATGCATGTCCATTTTCAGCGGAGGCCCAGGGAGAAAAGCTCCAAGGGTAAGCAGATACAGCATTACCTGATACCAGCATTACATATTACAAACAGACTATTTACAGAGATTACATAAGTAAGCAAGTTAAACAAGTTCCACAGGTTAGAGTTAATCCTGAGCACAAGTCAGGATTAAATTACACAGTAAACTGGTTAACAGATTTTTACACATTCTAGAGAGAGTTAGCCAGGCTTGATACATTGACATAGCCAGTTAAGTGACAAATGTTGTTTGAGTCTAGTTTTAAATTGACCTAAGTGGAAAGTAAGGTAATAGCTGGAAGAGAGTTCCAGGATCTACTTACAGAGTTTGCAAAGAGAGAGTCACCAGCTGTGTTATTAATTTTGCTAGTCTGAATTAGTAGTTTGTTAGAGGATCAAAGCGGTCTAGGATTGTTATAGGAGGTGATAATATTTTTAAGTGCAGGAGTATTTTCTGGATTATAGAGGATTTTATAGGCCATAATCAGTTGGTTATACTGGATTAGGCTGGGTAGTTCAAGCCACCCAAGCTGATTTAGATTGATGCAATGATGTGTCCTAAAAGGCAGCCCAGTGGCAAACCTGGCAGTGTGGTTGTAGCAAATTGAGAGTTTGTTAAGGACAGTCTTGTTTAAATTCGAGAGTAGAGGGGATGCATACAGAAGGGTTGAAAGAATGTGAGAGCGACCTATGGCAATTTTAGCTGGAGGGGTTAGGAAGGCTTTTATTCTGTACAGTGACCCTAGTTTTTTATTGATGGTTTTGATAGTTTGGTTAACATGTAGGTTGAATTTTAGAATGTCTATGATGACACCTAATAGTTTTGTAGAGGGGTCAGGGGAGATTATTGTGCCATCATTTGAATTTATGGTAAAGGTGAAAGCGGTAGACCTACGTGTTGGTGAAAATAACAGCATTTTAGTTTTTTTGGGATTAAGGATCAGACGATGTTCAGAAAACAGTTTTCTATTGTATTAAAGGTGGTCTGGGTAGCTGACCAAATCAGAGTACAGTCATCAGCATATTGGATACAGCTGACTTTTGGGTTGACAGTATAAAGGTCGTTAATGAAGATGGAGGACAGCAAGCCCCTAGTATAGAGCCTTGTGGTACTCCAAGGGTGTTAGGTAGAAGGTCAGAGAGTTTGTTCTGCCAGAGAACAGCCTGCTGTCGACCATTCAGGTAGATTGAAACCATTGAAGGGCGCTAGTATCTAGACAGAATGTTTGCAGGGTGTGGATTAAAAGTTGGTGATCAACCATATTGAATGCCTTGGAAAGATCCAAGAAGAGGGCTGAGGATATATAATTATTGTTGCGATTATGGCTTATGGTGTTGGTAAAGACTAGGGGGATCGTCCATTACCAACGGTTCAAAAAATAGATGATAGAAAACTGGATGTAGTGGTCCAAGAAAAGAAGACAAAAGTAGCATTGATTATTGAAATCACCACACCCAGTGACTACAGTGTCCTGCTTACAGAGAGACACAAAGCCATAAAATATCAGGATTTGCAAGCAGAAATGAGAGCAATGTGGAAGAAAGATACCCAGGTAGTTCCAATAGTAGTAGCAGCAATAGGTCTTATAAAGAGTCTACAATCATATTTAGATATGCTACCAATACATATAACTCTACAAATTGCAGAAGTCATTACTGGGCACATTGTGGGTGCTGCGAAGAGCACTTTTGGCTGACATCAAAGATTGAAACATTACTAATTTCATGAACTTTTATTGTACTTTGACTTATTAATGGGGTCCATTTCTGTCATGGTATTAAAAACCCAAAAGATTTGGAGAAATTATAAAAGGGAGAAACCACTGTCCAAATAGTCCAAATGGTGTCCAAATGGAGAGAGAAGTCCGCAGGTAAGGGGTAGTATTGCTGAAATTTAATTTATCCTCAGGTCTTGGTGAGTAACACTGTAAGGTGGACCCTGTTTTTCACAAAGTTTCACCAAAACAACACTGATATGTAGACTATATTTATATAGCATGCATCATGGACAGAAGTAGGTTAAAAATAAAAAAAGAGCTGGGTGCACAAGACCCAGGATAAAAAACTGCCCAATCCTGGTAGGCACACTGGTGCCAGGATTGGAAATGTTGACGGTGTAGAACCCTCAAAATATCAAAACATGCCTACAGTGGGGCCAGGCCCATGGGGAGGATGGCCTCCCTGTTGTAGAAGGAAGTAGTAGTCCACAAAAATCGCAAAAACTGATAGGGCAAAGAAGAGCCATAAAGACGACAACATGGACTATTGAGGATAAGAAATTGTGTATTGTTACTGTTATGCAAAAAGCCCAGAATTTCCAGACACAAGATATACAAAACGATTGAGAGAAATTAGAGGAAAAAAATAGTTCCACAGGAAAAACTGTCAGAAGCTCCAAATGAAAATTTGTGTTTATTAATGCAACAGATTTGTGAAAAACAGTATATAGATGAAGAAACTTTGATCGGTTTGGAAAAAGAAGCATCTGAGAAAGTGCAAAAATGTAAACAACAAAACCTGGAGATATTTGAAAAGGATAAAAAAAATATGGACATGGGGGAGAGAGATTTATATGGTGTAATATTTATGTAAAGGAGAAATAGAAATTAATCAACATAAAGAAGGCAGCCCCAAATATATTAGAAGAGAAATATAGGTAAAGGCATCCGGATATGGAAAATTTCACAATTAAAAAAATCACAAAGAGGGAATGTAGAAAAGAAGATTAGTAAAACAGAAGTTAAAAAAACAGAAGTTGAAGTTATGGAGTGCATGCGAAGTGAAGGATTTGGTGTAGAAGGTCTAACACAGGTTACATCACAGCTTGATGGAGTGAATCCCCAAAGTAAGGAGAAGCAGGACGATCAGGAGACATCTGAAGAAGAAATATGGACATGGGAAAGAAAAAAAAATATTTAATATGGTATAATATTTATGCAAAGGAGAAAACAAAACTAACCAATACAAAAAAGAGCAGCACCAAAGATATTTGAAGAGAAATGCAGACAAAGGAATCTGGACATATAAAACTTTACAATACAAAAAAATAAGAAGACAGAGGAAAAGGAGATTAGTAATGGAGAAGTTAAAGAAATAGAAATTGAGGTTATGCAGCACCTGCGAAGTGAAAGATTCAGTGTAGAAAATCCTATTCAGAAAGCACCACAACAGGATAGAGCAGTGGGATATCCAAATTAAGGGGAAACCAGTGGAACAGGAAGAAATTGGTCAGGTGCCATATAAAGTTATTTTGGAGCTTTCCACAGGAAACCAGTATAAATGTTCACTTGAAGCTGGACAGCAAGGGAAGGAACAGGAAACTGATCCAGTCAATGTTGAGGAGTGATAGGCCAGTGAGTTCCCATGTGACAGAGCACAGATGGCAGAGGATGAAATTGAAGGGAATGTGTGCCACATGAAGATGCTACAGAACTTTCTATAAAATGTCTGCAGGAAATGGAAAACAAGGGTTGTGCCCTCAGTTTGGAATAAAATGAGCTAAGGGAAGAGTTGCTTAATTCAATAGACATAGATATATTAAGATCAATGAAAGAAATAGACTGCAAAAAGGTAATTAAAAACCAAAAAGTCAGACGTGTGATAAAACGAATGAACACAGTTATTAGGACTGTTCATAGAGATCCATGCAGTGTAACAGAAGTAAACAGGATATATTACTGTGCAACTAAATTAATAACGGATAGTTCTACCACAAGAACACAGGGTAAAGGAAGAGGAGAAATTGAGTACTATAATGGAAGCATCAAATAGAGAAAACTATAAAGCAATTAAGACAAGAAGTGCCACTGTTAGAAGACTGTAGAAGAGGGAATAGATCAAAAATAAATAAGAAAGATAGATGTGATAAAAGCAATGCATAGTATTAGAACAGACCAGGATCGGTCATGCACTATCGCAAATAAACTAAAAATTTCAGCACAAGTGGAAAAACTGATAAGATACGCAGATAAATATAAAGGAAAAGTACAAAATAAGCAGTTTATTGATGACACCCAAAAAGGTTTTATAGAGAATTGGGAAACAAGGTAAAAACTTAGTAAGGAATACTTAGACTTAAATTAATCCTGAAAACAGCGTTGACATCTAGGAACAAAATCCAAGCTATAAACCAGTTTGCTCTTTCTGTCCTAACTTACAGTTTTGGTGTGATTAACTGGCCCCAAAATGTGTTTGATAGATTATATAGGAAAATATGAAGGGTGCTTCATACTCACCAAATAATTTATAAAAATCAGTGTATACCAAGGTTATATATTCCCCGTTCTGAAGGAGAGATGGGCTTCCTTTTGAAATTGATTGCATTTACAGATCTGCAAGCCACACATCTGCTAACTTCACAAGACCCAAACATTTTGAGAAGGCTAGAAATGTGGAAAATGCATAAATATAGTTGCAAGTATAGAAAACTTCTGGAAGAACCTCATGTTGATCAGGATCGAATGCAGGAATGGTTGAGAGGTGAATTCAACCCGAGCAATGCAAGGTTGATATTGGAGGTCCAAGATAGTGGGCTACATAAACAATGGTTTACAAAATCCATTGAACATGTGGGAGAAACAGACAAATGTTAGGTTTTGTAAAACAGAACTGGAAACAATTGCACACCGTTACTGGTTGTGACATACAATTGCAGAATGACTCTCTACTGAAAGGCATAATAAAGTAGCAAGACCGTTCCACTGGGGATTGTGCAAACATTATGGCATTGAAGTGGCTGAAAAACACTGGAGACATGAGCCACTAAGCATCATAGAAAATGATGAAGTCTACGTCACATTGGATCACCCATTACCATCAGTTCAAAAGAGAGATGCTAAAAAACTGGATATAGTGGTCCATGAAGAGAAGACAGAAGTAACACTGATTATTGAAATTGCCACACCCACACCCAGTCACTACAGTGTCTTGTATACAGAGAGACAGTCATAAAATATCAGGATCTGCATGCAGAAATGACAGCAATGTGGAAGAAAGATACCCAGACAGTTCCAAAAGTACTAGGAGCAACAAAAAGAATCTAGTCGTATTTAGATATGTTAACAATACATGTAATCCCATACGAATTGCAGAAGTCGTCATTACTGGGCATTTTGCAGGTGCTGCAAAGAGCACTTTTGGCTGACATCAAAGATTGAAATACTAATTTCATGAACTTAATCTTACTTTGATTTAGGAATGGGGTCCATTCACATCATGGTATTAGAAACCCAAAAGACTTGGAGAAATTAAAGCATGAAACCACTAGTCATTTAGAAGAAAACTCAATTATGGCAATAGAATAAAATGGCAATAAAAGAAAGTTGTATGGGACAATTTGTTGTTAAAGCCATAGTGGAGAACTGTAAAAAAAGGGGAATAATTTAAGTATGGCATGGATTGACTAGAAAAAAGCATTTGATAGTATCCCACATTCATGGACAAAAGATTGATTAAAAATGTGTAAGATAGCCCCTACAGTGATCAAGTACATTACAGTGACCATGAAACAGTGGCAGACCACTTTGCAATTAAGCCATGAGAAAGGGGAAATTATTAGCCAGTTTGCTATCAAATGACTGAAAGTCAAAAGACTGAATCCCAAAAAGACTGAAAATGTAAAACATTGAATGATGGAATTTGAATGATGGAATTTGCCCCTATAGCAGGGGGTGTGGGCCACATGAGGGGAGCAGGGGGGCTTGCCCCTTGCATTAAAAATGTATTCAATATTTTGAATTTTCAGTCTTTTTGAGATTCAGCCATTTGATAGTAAACCTTTTTATCCCAAGATAAAAATTCAAAGGAGATATTCCAGGGTGACTCTGTCACTGCTGATATTGTGTCTTGCCCTTAACCCATTAAGCTGTCTACTTGACAGCTTAGGACATGGCTATAATTTGGTTCCAAGAAAACGACGTGTAAAGACTTCTCATCTTCTCTTTGTCGATGATTTAAAACTGTATAGCTCATCAGATGAGGAACTGAAAACACAACTGCAAGTTGTCAAAACTTTTTCATGTGATGTAAGAATGTAATTTGTTCTTGATTAATGTTTAAAAACAACCTTTAAAGCAGGAAAACTGCAGCACCAAGAAAACATCAGTTTGGGACAAGTATGTGATATAAAAGAACTTGAGCATGAGCGAGTGGATAAATATTTGGGAATTAATGAAGGATCAACAATAAAACATGAACAAATGCGAATAAAACTTAGTAAGGAATATTTTAGAAGACTTGAATTAATCCTGAAAACAACATTGACATCTAGGAACAAAATTCAGGCTATAAACCAATTTGCACTTCCTGTCTTAACTTACAGATTTGGAGTTCTTGACTAGCCCCAAAACGTGTGAGATAGATTAGACAGGCAAAGAAGGATGCTTCATACTCACAAACGATTTATAAAAATAAGTGCATACCAAGATTATATATTCCCCATTCTGAAGGAGGGATGGGCCTCCTTAAAATTGATTGCATGTATAGATCTGCAGTCGTGGGATTGCACACACATCTGCTGACCTCAGAAGACCTGAACTTAGTGAAAGTTTTGAAACATGAGGAGAATAAATCTATGATGACTTCTCTGCTTAATCTAGCAGAAGCTTATCAGTGTCAAACAGGAATGCAAAGGCAAGAAATGTGGAAAATCCATAAATATAGTTGCAAGTATAGAAAACTTCTGGAAGAACCTCCTGTTGATCAGGATCAAACGCAGGAATGGTTAAGGAGAGGTGAATTCAAACCAAGAG
The DNA here is from genome assembly GCF_019279795.1 of Protopterus annectens. NCBI lineage: Eukaryota > Metazoa > Chordata > Ceratodontiformes > Protopteridae > Protopterus > Protopterus annectens. The sequence goes on from NC_056731.1 coordinate 271,914,789, forward strand.
ATGAAAGCCTAGTATTGGCAGTCCAAGATAGTGGGCTTACGTACACGTTGGTTTACAAAGTCCATTGAACATGTGGGAGAGACTGACAAATATAGGTTTTGTAAAACAGAATTGGAAACAGTTGGCACACCCTGTTGCTGGTTTTGACACGCTAATTGCAGAAGGACTGTATACTGAAAGGCATAATAATGTAGCAAGACTGTTGCAGAGGATTGTGCAAACATTATGGTATTGAAGTGGCTGAAAAACACTGGAAACATGACCCACAGAGCATCATAGAAAATGATGGTTTACTTCCCATGGGATCACTCATTACCATCAGTTCAAAAGATAGATGCTAGAAAACTGAATGTAGTGGTCCATGAAAAGAATACAGAAGTATCATTGAGATCACCACACCCAGTCACTACAGTGTCTTGCGTACTGAGAGAGACAAAGTCATAAAATATCAGGATCTGCAGGCAGAAATGAGAGCAATGTGGAAGAAAGATACCCAGACAATTCCAATAGTAGGAGGAGCAACGGGTCCTATAAAAAAGAATCTACAGTCATATTTAGATAAGTTACCAATATGTTGTTGCCGCGCTGGTACGGCGGTAGCGTTGTTACCTCACAGCAAGAGGTTCTCCCGTTTGATTCTTGGCTGGGTTTGGGAGTGCCTTCTGTGTGGAGTCTGCATGTCCTCCCCACGGTTGGGTAGCGTTCAAAAGACATGCGTGCGTAAATGGACGTGCCTTCATTGAAGTTTGAGCATTGAGCTGGCACCTCGACGTTTCGTAAAAATCTACTGCCGATCATTAGCGGAGCGGAGTTCAGCTGTGGCGACCCCTTACTGGGAAAAGCCGAAGTACAAACAACAACAACCAATATGTGTAACCACTTATGAATTGCAGTAGTAGTCATTACTGGGCACATTGCAGGTGCTGCGAAGAGCAGTTCCGGCTGGCATTAAAGATTGAAACAATACTAATTTCATGAACTTTCATCATGCTTTGACTTAGGAATGAGGTCCATTCCCATCATGGTATTAGAAACCCAAAAGACTTGAAGAAATTAAAATAAAAAGGGAGAAACCGCTAACTATACCCCAGTAACTCCCATATTCTCCCTAAAACCAATGCTTATCTGTCTAGTATTTGAATTGCTAACTAAAGTAAGACCATGTCTATCTGCCAGTAACCTCCCCTCCGAATGCTTGAAACTTGATGCCGACGCAGTAGTCTCCCCCATCAGTATCCTAATTAACCACTCTGAATGTTTGAAACTTGGTGCAGATGCAGTAGCCTACCGCATCAGTAGCCTAATTGACCGCTCCATCTCAGAATCCACAGTCCCTCAAATTTGGAAGAAATCCATTGTAACCACATTGCATAAAGGTGAAATACTAATGATTTAACTATCGACCCATTTCCATTCTCTCACCATTATCTAAAATATTAGAAAATTGCAAAAACACTCAATTAGTAAAACACCTTTCTGACAATAATCTTCTCGCCCCTACCGAACATGGCTTTTATCCTGTACACAGTACTACTACAGCCTTACTTTTACATACTGTGAACAAAGCTCGGGACTTGGTTTGTTGACAATAGTCTTATTAGACCTATCCAAAGCTTTCAACACAGTGTCACATACTAAACTACTCCAACAGTTAGGAACATTAGGATGCTCTGAACATACCCTTACCTGGTTCGCCAACTACCTGAATAACAGACGACAGTCTGTCATATGGCAAAACAAATCAGTCTGGTTATTTGGATAATAAGACAAGAGCCCCCTAGGGGTCCATTCTTGGACCTTTGGTTTTTTAATGTACTTATACTTTCCACAAAGTCTTCCTGTAAAGTTCACTCATCCAATATTCTGACAATTCTACTGTCCTATTCTCCTCTAGCAACTTCCCAATCTCCAAACATTAACACAAAGCACCACCTCAACCTTAGAAACTTGGCTAAATGGAGCACAATTACTGCTAAATCCCCCCAGAATTTAAGATGTTCATCGTGTTACCCTGCTGCAGTCATCACACTTGGGGTTATCCTGTCGTCAGGTGGTCCCGCAGTCGGCCGGAATTCCAAAGTCTTGGTCCGGCGTCTGTTGCTGTCGCCTCTTCCCTGACGTCCGTGCACCAGGGGTATATATAATGCAACCAACGCCATTTTCTTCAGTCTTTCTTGCCGCGCGGTGCCCGAAGCAGAAGCAGTTCGCAAGTGCCAGTCGGCCGACTCCTGAGATTTTCAAATTCGAATTTCAGACCGAAGTCTTCTATACAGCTAAGTACCCCGTTGGGGAAACGTTTCCTGCCTCAGACCGATGTCAGAAAAAGTTAACAATTGTATTTCTTGTGGCAAGCAAATACCTCATAAGGATTTTCATTCTTATTGCATACCTTGCCTAGGCCCAGACCACAACGTCACTTCTTGTCGGTTTTGTGCTAGGTTTAATAAGCATACTATTAAAGACGCTTTGATTTCACACGACACTACTTTGGTAGGAAATTTAACTACACCATGCCGTCAGAGCAACCGACTACCGGCGTGCACAAAAAACGCAGGGATAAGGATAGGCAGCCCAGGCCTAAGCCAGATTCCGAGGCCTCGGCTGATCCGGTCTCCGGTTCTCCAGTCCTCCGTGAGGCTCCGACGCAGCCCCTGACTACCGCAGATCTGGAACCCAAGACCGCTACGGAAATTTTGACTGAATGTACCAGGCCGATGCAGCCGTTTACTTCAGGCCCTTCCGACGGCTTTGCTTCAAAAGACATCTGTGCTACAGAAACGCCATTGGTTTCTGAAGGCGTTTTCAGACCGACAACTCTCACCATTAAAATGTTTTCTAAGTCGAAGACTCCTTCTAAATCTATAAGGACTGCACTTCAGTCTCCTGTTCAAGGCCCTATGCCTAAGAAACAGATGCTCAAAATGGCTGAAGATTTGATTTCTTTAATCAGGGGTTCACAGCCCCCTCCTGACAAAAGGCCTAGACAAGAGGAAGATTTTGCTTCCTCTGAGCAAATGTCCATTTCTTCAGACTCCTCTGAGGACCAAGACTATTCCTTCTCTCCTTATGAAGATTCTGATGCTGAGGACTCTATTCCCTCAGCTTCTCCTCCTGAAGACTACTCCTTTGGGGAAACTTTACACACTATGAGGGAACATTTTCACTGGGAAGGTCAAGACTACTCTGATTCAAAGAAAAGGCTCAGAGAGTTTCTTTTACTCCCCCAACACAGACCACTTGCCATCCCACCAGTTTTGGACATTGTGGATGATGTCTATTTAGAATCCAGTTTCAACCCAGACTCTCTACCTCCTGCTAAGCCTGACAGATACTACCGAGTGCCTGATTCCCACAAATTTCTTTACAAAAGCCCAGTAGCTGACCCAGAGACTATCTCCCAGGGTCCCAAGGGGGCTAAGGCTTCTATGGCTAAAAACCCAGTACCTTCTGAGAGGGACAAATGGGCCCTAGACATAATTTTACGAGGATACAGATTCCACTTTCACACCTTGCCAATGAAAAGAGGAATGCAAACCTGCCACAAAATCAATGGGCAGAGGCACAAAAGCAAATTACAGCCCTCATGGACATGAGAGCCATTCAACTGGTACCTACTTGAGAGCAAGGCCAAGGATTTTACTCAAGACTCTTTCTAGTGCCCAGAAAGGACAATGCCTGGAGACCAGTTCTGGACCTTTCAGTTTTAAACACTTACAAGTACCCAAATTCAAGATGCTAACACTACAGCAGCTACTTCCTGTGTTGGGCAAGGAAGCATGGCTAGTAACGTTGGACCTCAAGGAGGCATACCTGCATGTCCCTATCAGACAACGTTGCAGAAGATACCTCCATTTCATTGCAGGTTCAACCCATTACCAATCCTCTGCACTGCCCTTTGGCTTATCTACTGCGCCCAGAGTTTTCACAAAATGCCTGGCACCAGTAATTGCATTCTGCAGACAAAGAGGAATTCAAATATATCCATACCTGGACGACTGCCTCATCCAAGCAGAAAGCAAAGACATTCTCTTACATCATATGGCCTTTGTAAAGCATCTACTAAACTGCCTGGGGTACACAGTAAACGAAAAGAAGTCAAAACTAGTAGCCTCTCAAAAAATAACATTCCTGGGTGCCAGCTTGAATACAATGGCCCAGAAGGCTTATCTTACGCCAGACAAGCAACTACAACTGGCTCAATATTTCAAGACAATGGCAACAAAGACCCAATTTAACTGCAAGAAAAATTCTGCAGGCTTTGGGCTTCATGGCATCTTGCATACTAATAATACCATTTGCAAAGCTGCATATGAGGAAATTACAGTGGTACCTAAAAGGCGTATGGTCTCAACACAGCCACAGCTTGGACACAATGATATCTCTCATTCCCTGCCTACAACAGGAATTTCTATGGTGGTCACAGGCATGTCACCTCAACAAGGGTCAACCTTTCACCTTGCCCCCAGCCAGGCAGACTATCACAACAGATGCTTCAGACTACGCCTGGGGGGCACACATGGCAGGACAATGCATTCAAGGCCTATGAACTGCAGATCAAAGAAATCTGCACATAAATCAAAAAGAGATGCTAGCTGTACAGAAAGCTCTGACAGCCTTCAAGGATCTATTGCATCTAGGACAACTTGCAATAAAGATGGACAACACCACAGTAATGCGGTACATAAACAAACAAGGGGGTACACATTCCTACCCTCTATGCAGGCAAGCAATGATATTATGGAACACAGCTCTGGCCTACCAAGTCCAGTTACAAGCTCAATTCCTGCCAAGACAGAAGAACACATTGGCAGATGACCTCAGCAGAAACATCGAAGATCCCCATGAGTGGAAACTAGATCCACAAATATTTGCAATGATCACTCAAAAATGGGGCCTTCCAAACATAGACCTGTTTGACAGTCCTCAAAACTACCAACTGACAAAATTTTGTACAAGGACATTCCACCATCAAGCTTGGAAAGTGGACTCTCTTTCAGTTGGAAAAACCTGACAGCATATGCCTTCCCTCCATTACCTCTCCTCACAAAGGTTCTTTTGAAGGTCAAAAAGGAGAGACCACGACAGAGTCTCATAGCCCCAGACTGGCCACGCCAGCACTAGTACCCGCTATTGAAAAATATGGCCCATAGCCCACTATGGATATTGCCTCAAATACCCCATTTGCTCACACAACAAAACAAACAGATTCTTCACAGCCAGCTCAAAACTTTAAATCTGGCTGCATGACAAATCGACTAAACATCCAACCAGCTCCTCTTTCACAAGCAGTTCTGGATGTTATTCTGGAAGCCAGGAGGCCAAGCACCAGGAAGGCTTATTCGGACAAATGGAAAAGGTTTTGTGCCTGTAACCAAGCTGAAGGCCAAGACACAATTCAGCCTCACATGCCTCACATTCTACAGTATTTAGCTGAGATGTTGCACAAAGGACTTTCCTTTTCCTCAATTAAAATCCATGCTTCAGCTATTTCAGCTCACTACAACACGGATCCACCTTTATTTTCACATCCTCTTCTAAGGCAGTTCCTCAGAGGGGCAAAAAACATTAGACCACCCAGAAGAGCTCCTACACCAACATGGGACCTCAACTTTGTTCTGGAAAAACTAACGCTACCTCCCTTTGAACCAGCTTTCCCTGCAGATCATCAGTTCCTATCATGGAAGACTGCCCTGCTCCTAGCAATAACTTCAGCTAGGAGACTAATCACAAGCAATAGCTCCCAAAGTCCACCAGATACAACACAAATAGTAAGCACAATACGGCTCAGAAGATCAGGAACCACGAATCACTGCTGTAAAATTCTTTTATTGTAAAACCATCCAACAATTGTAAACGCTGTAAGATGTTGAGCGCTTTCATCTAGTGCCTCTAGATTTCTTCAGAACATAAAACTGGTTGGGCCATACATATTAAATACCTTTTTAACCTGCCTTTTTTCAATTAACCTACACCAAATGTAAATGTTTAACCCTTAGTTGAACATTTAAATTAAAACCTATAGTTTGCTTACAGTACTATAAAAGTTCAGAAATACTTAGTTATAACAAATTTGATGTTCCATGTATCTATTACGATAGAGTTAAAAAATGCTGTTAAAAAATACATATATTACACAAGTCTTCATGATTTCGTGCATAGATCATAATATAATAATACTACTCTAACTTAGTTGTAACTAAATGAGTCCATTAATAATTCCATTGTGCATGTGTGAGCCTGTTATAAATGTATAGAACATGTTGTTATACCTAATGTGGATATTAAATGTGTATTATATTCTCAATAAAGGTTTGGTAGGTATGACTTCATTAAGCCCTGGGGGTGTAGCTGCCTCTAATCGCAATTGCCATTTTATTTCTTTTTCCCCCACTATGGCCTTGATGTTACCTCCTCTAGGATTGTATCTGACCACCTCCAGTATACCAAACTTAAAATTACTACATAGCTCATTGTTTAATATATGTCTTGATAATGCATTATTGACATCATTTCTTTTGATACAGTATAAGTGGTCATACATTCTGTTTTTTAAAAATCTGTCTGTCATACCTACATAATAATTTTCACATGTGTCACAGATAGCCAAGTATATCACATGTCTTGTTGAACAATTTCCATTTTTAAAAAAGATCTTGGTTCTATTTCTATCCTTTAATACTATACTTTTGCCTTCATAAATATATTTACAGTAATTGCAGCATCCACACTTTGTAGTACCCCTGTTTATACTCTTATCATCTTTCGTGGAACTTTGTCTTATTTCTATAAGTCTATAAAGACTATTGCCTGCCTTGTATACGAAGCTAGGCATTGGGGGAACCTTATCTTTAACCCCTGCATCATTTGTCAAAATAGAGTCTCAGAGCTTACAGGCACTAATGGCAGTGGAACCTTTCCTCATTTTTCATCAAGACAGAGTTTCTCTACGAACTAATCCTTCCTTTATGCCTAAGGTAGTTTCCAGTGTAGCTTTAAATCACACCATCCACTTACCCACCTTCTTCCCCAATCCACAGAACAAAGGTGAGAGACTCCTGCATTCCTTGGACATTCACAGGCAGCTTCATTACTACTTGGACAAAACTAAGGCTTTCAGAAAAACTGACCAGCTCTTTGTATCCTATGCTACAGCTTCTCAAGGGAAGGCTATATCTAAGCAAACCATTTCTAAATGGATAGGTCATTGCATACGTTTCTGCTATACCTATCATGGGAAACCAGTTCCTGCTACCATTAGATCCCACTCTACAAGGGCAACAGCTACCTCTACAGCCTTTCTCAGGGGGGTTCCAACCAAGGAAATTTTAGAAGCTGCAACTTGGAGTTCAGTACACACCTTTACCAAACACTATCACTTACCTCTTTACTCTAAGTCCAGGGCAGGCTTCGCCACTGCAGGGCCTTATTGCCTCCACTAACCCTCTATGATTCCTCCCCCCTACCTTAGCTTTGGGATTCAACCCAAGTGTGATGACTGCAGCAGGGTAACACGATGAACATAGTACAGTTTTGTACCTACCATAAATGTAGATGTTCGAGTGTTTAACCTGCTGCAGTCCAGGTTACCCTCCCTCCATCCCCTCTGATCTACTGGCAAAATCTCTTCTATGCCTTACTGATGTATTTGCTTATAGCTGAAGGTATTTTGTGTTTGTGTAGTGTTCACTCCATTTGGTACTAATTCTGACCAACTTTTTGGGGGCACCTGACATCTGGGGCAAGAAAAACTGAAGAAAATGGCGTCTGTTGCATTATATATACCCGTGGCGCACTGACGTCAGGGAAGAGGCGACAGCAACTGACACCGGACCAAGACTTTGGAATTCCGTCTGACTGCGGGACCGCCTGACGACAGGATAACCCCAAGTGTGATGACTGCAGCAGGGTGAACACTCGAACATCTACATTTATGGTAGGTACAAAACTGTACTTTACTACTATATTCATCTAAGCCACCTCCACAGGACTTTAAAATGTACTCCCAAAACAACACTGAAATTGAAGTAGTGAAGACAGTAAAATTACTAGGCATTACTATAACTGACAAACTATCCTTCGAGCAACATAGTTTTAATACAATAAAAAAAAAACACATTCTAAACTAGGCAATAAATTCTACATGGACAAACCCACAAAAATAAATCTGGCAAATACCCTCCTACCCCCATTCCTAGTCCATGGTTCCTTATCTTTACCAACCTTCACTCATCTCTAATTAACAAACTACAATCATGCTGTTATAAAACTGCAAAATTTGCCTCAGGCTTACCAAACTGCACACACCACTGCCAGGCCGTTAAGGTTTTGAAATGATTTGAATTCCCCCATTACCTTCATTACACTCAACTAACTCTTGCTCATAAACTAATATACAGCCCATAAAACTGCCCTGCACTTCATTTTGTCCTGCAATCCTACATCCCATCCCGAAATCTTCCGTCTACTTATAAACGGCTTCTTGGAGTATCCATACCTAATAAGACAGCTGTACAAAGCATGTTCTCCCACTTCTTAGTAAAATTATGGAATTCGCTACCCCCTTCTATTGCCCAACTTGATTCCATAAAAAACTTAAAATTCACCTTAAAAAGCCATTTTCTTGCCAATCAAATCTGTCCTAGTGCCAAAAACTATAGACCACTGTAAACAAATTATAAGACTGCTGACAGTGTAACTGTCTTCAATTTCAAGTAATAATTTGTAAATGCACTGAATTCCCTTGATTTTTATATATTAATTAAGGTATGTCAGTCGCTGTCTTGTCTCTACAACCATTATTAGGCTAAATCTTTAAACTTTACACGTTTTGAAGTGCATAAATGAACTGTTTATGAATGTATCTACTGTCTTCTTTCCCTACATGCAATGAATGCCATTAAGAATACTGTATGTGTACTACTAACACCTAACCAGATTGTATAAAACTTTCTACTGTGTGAACTACTAATCCCTTAGAAATTGTAGAAATTTTTTTGAAAACTGTTTTATTATTGTAAATATTATCTTATTGTAAAAATCTTTATCTGCTACTGGAGCTTTTCTCCCCAGGCCTCCACTGAAAATGGGATGTTCATCGTGTTTCACTGTTGCAGTCATTACACTTGGGTTATCCTGCTGGCAGGCTACCCGCAGTCGACCTGAATTCCAAAGTCCTGGTCCGGCGTCGGTTGCTGTCGCCTCCTCCCTGATGTCAGTGCACCAGGGGTATAAAAGATGCAGCCAACGCCATTTTCTTCAGTCTTTCTTGCCGCGCGGTGCCCGAAGCAAAGCAGTTCGCAAGTGCCGGTCGGCCGACTCCTGAGCTTTTCGAAATCGAATTTCAGATCCGAAGTCTTCAATAAAGCTAAGTACCCCGTAGGGGAAACTTTTTTCTTGCTCCAGACCAATGTCAGAAAAAGTTAACAACTGTATTTCTTGTGGGAAGCAAATACCTCATAAGGATTTCCACTCTTACTATATTCCTTGCCTAGGCCCTGACCACAACGTTGCTAGTTGTCGGTTTTGTGCTAGATTTAACCAACGCACTATTAAGCATCGGTACGATTTTGCTTTTCATTATTTTGGCAGAAGGTTTAACTACATAATGCCGTCGGAACAACCGATGACTGGAATTCTTAAAAAACGCAAGGATAAAGACAAGGGCAAGCATCCGAGGTCCAAAACAGACGACAAAGCCTCTTCTAGGCCAGTCGCCGGTTCGCCGGTGCTCAGTGAGGCACTTTCGCAGCCCCTGACTCCTGCTACCTCAGAGCCACAGGCTGCCTCCGACTCCCACATGGAGACAGCTAGGCCTCTGGATACTCAAGGTATTGGCCCTTCGGAAATTAATCCCTCAGATGGGTCCGGAGCCGCTGAGCAGGCATCAGCTTCTGAGGGTGTCTTCAGACCTACACAACTTTATATAAAGCCTACTTCAGCATCCAAGGCAAAGTCTAAAACAGTTTTAAAGACCAGGAAACCAGTACAACATTCTCCAGGACAGGCTTCTATGCCTAAGAAACAGATGCTCAAAATGTCCGAAGACTTAATTACTTTGATCAGGGGTTCCCATCCCCCTCCTGATAAGAGGCCTAGGCAAGACACTGAATATGATTCCTCTGATCAGGTTTCCATTTCCACTGATTCCTCTTCTGATCAGGGATATTCTGTTCTTCCCTATGACGATTCTGATGCTGAAGATTCTATTCCTTCAGCTTCTCCTCCTGAGGACTATTCTTTTGGGGAAACCCTGCATACCATGAGAGAGCATTTCCATTGGGAGAGCCAGGATTATTCCGAATCGAAGAAAAGACTTAGAGACTTTCTTTTACTTCCACAGCACAGACCTCTTACAATTCTCTCTGTTCTGTACATAGTGGATGATGTTTTCTCAGTGTCCGGCCTGTCTCCAGACTCTTTACCTCCTGCCCCTGTTAAGCCGGACAGATACTACAGGGTTCCAGACACCCATACATTTCTTTACAAAAACCCTGCTGCTGACCCAGAAACTATCTCACATGGGCCCAAAGGGGTCAAGGCTGCTTCTGCCAAAAACCCTGTCCCCTCAGACTGAGATTCTAGGGCTTTGGACAGATGGGGGAAAAAAGTTTACACTTCTGCTACTTTGGCCGTAAGGGCTTTAAATTGTCAGTTTCATATGCTCAAATATCAGCAATACTTAATGTCTTTGTTAAAACAAAAAAATGTTGACAAATTCTGAATGTACTGAGAACAAAGATTTGCAGGATTTATTGCATGCAGTTGAACAAGTGGGAAAACATACTTTGCAATGTGGCTATGATTCACTGGAGGCCTTGTGCAGGGCCGCTGTTACAGGTTATGTTATTAGAAGGCATGCTTGGTTAAAGGAACAGAATCTGCCTGATCATGTTAAAGCAAAATTATTGGATGCTCTATTACAGCATGATACTTTGTTTGGTGTTAAGGCAGAGGAGGTGTTAAAGAAAATAAGAGGATAAGGCAAAATCTATGCAGACAGTAAAGGATTTCTTACAGGTACAGCCACCCAGATTTAGCAGAAACTGGTCCTCTAAGAATTGGTCCTTTCCAGTGTCAGACAGACCACAAAGAGGCAGATACAGATGCCCTAGAGGCAGACAACAGCCCCAGGGCTCATACAGGCCCAAACAATAGGGTGCTTCTACCTCTAAAAGCGGAGAAGACAAATCACAGCCATTTACAAAACAGTTCCAATGACTTCCGTCTGCCAATGCCAAGCACTTATTTTTTGGCAGCACCCTTAGGGGAAAATCTAGCACTTTTTTCACAAAACTGGCACAAGATCACCCAGGACAAATAGGTCTTAAATATAGTCTTTCAGGGCTACAGGTTCCACTTTCACACCCTTCCAAAGGCAAAAGGTATGCCAGACCTGCCACGCAATCAATGGCAAGAGGCACAAAACAAGTTTCCTCTCTCATGGACATGGGTTCAGCCAGTGCCACAACAAGAGCAGGGACAAGGATTTTACTCAAGACTTTTCTTAGTACCAAGAAAGGGCAAAGCCTGGAGACCAATTCTGGACCTGTCTATTCTAAATACTTTTCTGGACATCCCAAAATTCAAAATGTTGACTCTACAACAGCTTCTGCCCATGCTGGACAAGAAGGCTTGGCTCGTAACTTTGGACCTCAAAGAGGCATACCTGCATGTCCCAATCAGACAATCTTGCAGAAGATACCTCAGATTCATAGCTGGCTCAATGCACTACCAATTCTCTGCACTGCCCTTTGGCTTATCTACTGTGCCCAGGGTCTTCACAAAATGCCTGGCACCAGTAATTGCATTTTGCAGACAACGAGGAATTCAAATATACCCCTACTTGGACGACTGCCTTATTCAAGCAAAGGACAAAGATATTCTACTACAGCATCTGGCGTTTGTAAAAATATTACTAATTTGCCTAGGGTACACAGTAAACGAAAATAAATCAAAACTAGTGGCCTTTCAAGAGATAATATTCCTGGGTGCAAGCTTAAGTACAACTGCCCAGATGGCTTATCTCACACCAGACAAAGGCATTTGACTTCTTACTTCAAAGACATGGCAACAAAGACCCAGTTATCTGCAAGAAAAATTCTGCAGGCTCTGGGCTACATGGCATCCTGCATTCTACTAATTCCATATGCAAGACTGCATATGAGGAAACTACAGTGGTGTCTAAAAAGTGTTTGGTCTCAACATTGCCTCAGCCTGGAAACAGTAATTACTCTTATTCCCTGCCTGCAACAGGAATTTCAGTGCTGGGCACAGGCCTGTCACCACAAGGGACAGCCATTCACCTTACCGACCTGCCATGCAGACACTAACAACAGATGCATCGGATTATGTCTTGGGGGGCGCACATGGCAGGAAAATGTATTCAGGGCACATGGCCCACAAACCAAATGCATCCACATATAAATCAAAAAGAGATGCTAGCTATACAAAATGCCCTGACAGCCTTCAAGGACCTACTTCATCCAGGACAACAACTGATAAAGACGGACAATACTACAGTCATGTGGTACATAAACAAGCAAGGGGGCACACATTCCTACCCCCTCTGCAGGCAAGCCATGACTTTGTGGAACACAGCATTGACTTACTAAGTACATCTGCAAGCACAATTCCTGCCAGGAAAGACAAATACTTTGGCAGACGAACTAAGCAGAAACCATGGATCCTCACGAGTGGAAACTGGATCCACAAATCTTCAACATGATAACAGGGAAATGGGGATGCCCAGACATAGATCTATTCGCCTCCCCTCACAACTGCCAGCTACAGAGATTCTGCTCTCGCACTTATCACAAGCAAGCATGGAAAGTGGACGCCCTTTCATTCATCTGGAAAGCCCTTACAGTATATGCCTTCCCTCCTCTGCCTCTCCTGTCCAAGGTACTCCTAAAGGTCAGACAAGAGAAGCCAAAAATGATACTGATTGCCCCAGACTGGCCACGCCAACACTGGTACCCAATCCTAAAGAGCTTGTCTCAAGGCCCAGCCTGGACGTTACCTCTAATACCTCATTTGCTGACCCAACAGAACAATCAGATCTTGCACAGCCAACTCAGAACCCTAATTCTGTTTGCATGGCAGATAATGTAATCTTTCAAAACACACCTCTCTCTAAAGCAGTTATGGATGTAATTTTGGAGGCCCGAAGGCCCAGCACCAGAAAATCTTATGCAGAAAAATGGAAAAGATTCTGTGCTTGGAACCAAGCGCAGGGAATTGACTCGCTAGAACCTAATATTCCTCAGATTTTGCAATACCTAACTGAGATGCTGGTCAAAGGCCTATCCTTCTCATCCATTAAGATCCATGCCTCTGCAATTTCAGCTCATTACAATACGGATCCCCATATTTTTTCTCATCCACTGCTAAGACTGTTTCTCAAAGGGGCCAAAAACATAAGACCTCCAAGAAGAGCTCCAGTACCTACATGGGACCTCAACTTTGTCTTGGTAAAACTTACACTGCCTCCTTTTGAACCAGCCAATACAGCAGAGATAAAATACTTGTCATGGAAAACCGCTCTTCTCCTAGCAATAACTTCAGCATGAAGAGTCTCAGAGTTACAGGCACTAATGGCTGTGGGACCTTTCATTATTTTCCATCAGGAGAGGGTTTCTCTAAGGACAAACCCGACATTTCTGCCTAAGGTAGTGTCCAGTGTGGCTCTTAACCAAACCATACATTTGCCTACCTTTTATCCAAACCCACAGAATAAAGGGGAGAGACTTCTGCATACTTTGGACATACACAGACAGCTATGCTTTTACTTAGACAAGACTAAAGCCTTCAGAAAGACTGAATAACTCTTAGTGGCATATGCTGCAGGTTCCCAAGGAAAAGCCGTTTCAAAGCAGACTATTTCAAAATGGATAGGCCACTGCATTCGTTTCTGCAATTCGCAACATGGCAAATCTGTGTCCAAGGGCATTAGGCCACATTCTACCAGAGCAGCAGCTACTTCAACAGCCTTCCCCAGAGGAGTACCAACCAAGGATATTTTGGAGGCTGCAACATGGACTTCAGTGCACACTTTTACAAAGCACTACCATTTACCTCTCTACTCTAAATCCAGAGCAGGCTTTGCCACTGCAGTTCTGCAGGGCCTCATAGCTACTCCAAACTCTATTTAGGCCCAGCCACCCAACCTCAGCTTTGGGATTCAACCCAAGCGTAATGACTGCAACAGTGAAACACGATGAACATAGTACAGTTGTGTACCTACCATAAATGTAGATGTTCAAGTGTATTCACCATTTCAGTCCAGGTTACCCTCCCACCTTCCCCCTTTCTCTTTGCTGGGACTTATCTGTACCTCTCTATTCTATACAACTTATGTAGTGTATTTGCTTGTAGATGAAGGTTATGTGCATGCTTTTTTATGTTCATGATTTTTACAGCCTACCCTTTTGGGGGCGCCTGACATCTAGGGCAAGAAAAACTGAAGAAAATGGTGTCTGCTGCATCTTTTATACCCCTGGCGCACTGACGTCAGGGAGGAGGCGACAGCAACCCACACCGGACCAGGACTTTGGAATTCAGGCCAACTGCGGGTAGCCTGCCAGCAGGATAACCCAAGTGAAATGACTGCAACAGTGAATACACTCGAACATCTACATTTATGGTAGGTACACAACTGTACTTTTCTGACTCAGTGGCCTTTCCCGGTCAACAAATGTAAATCAGTCAATAAATAAATAAATTAACTTGCACTTTTTTCTGTGCATACTTTTCTCTGAGTCATAGTTATTTGAACCCACTTCCTTTCCTAGTAGTCAGTATTTGGACCCCTATTGTCATTTGCAAGGCTTTCTGTGCAGGGAGAGAGTCCTCCACCACCCCATGTTTTATTGACTTTGCAGTTGCCTTGAGACAATAGTAAGTAGCTCTTGGAGTTAATATTACACAGTGGTGCAGTGGTTAACATTGTCACCTCACAGCAAGAGGTTCTCTGGTTCGATTCTCGGCTGGGGTGCCTTCTGTGTGGAGTTTGCATGTTCTCCCTGTGTTTGCGTGGGTTTCCTCCGGGTACTCCGGTTTCCTCCCACATTCCAAAGATATGCATCTGGAGCATTTCTCTCCGGGCCTCCGCTGAAAACAGGCTCTGTGGAACCTAGTCGGATTTTCCCAGTCAACAAATGATAAATAAATAAAAAATAAATAAAATATTCTGGCAGTGTTGTAGTGCAAAAATGTAGTTTGTCGTTTTTTTGGTTGGCTGTAGGAGTCCCAAACAAAATACTTTGCAGCATTAGTTCTTCAGTGCACAAGTTTGTCCAAAAGTTGTTATATTTCTGGTACCTCTTTTTATTATGCTGTAACAGTTCGAAATTTAGATTTATTACACATTTCTTTCCTAAAAATAAAGTGGTAACATTTGCCATATTAGGGTATTGAAGAAGCTCCTTGTTACATGCATAGCTCACCTTTCAAACAAGACCCAGAAAATCCCATGTTAGACAAGTCCGGTTTAACCAGGTCTGTACTTGGGAAGCACTAGACTATTGTACTTGACTTGAGCCCTCTTGGGTGCTTCTGGTATGTATGCCAAAGTTTAATTTTTGGTTTTTTGCACTAATGTTTTATCTCCTGGAGAATTTGGGGGAAATGTTTACAAAGTACAAGGTTGTAGTATTTCCAAGTATTCCTCTAAATTTAAGGTGCTTTGATCACAGACTGAGTAAATATAACCAGCAAGTGATGTGGAGGTGAACAGAGGGGCTAAATCCTCTTGCAGAAGATGCTTTAATTATGTTGTAGTTAGTTTCAGGATTCATTGTTTAGTATATTGAATTGTGATAGATTTTTCACTGTTGTAAGAATTGCAGTTGTGGTCCTTGCATAACTGGCAGAGAGCAATCCCTTCCTTCTGTGGGTTATTTGTGTATATTAGTTTTTACAGCATTTAATCCGGCGACTTTTTTCTCAGAACCTTTTCTTTTATCTATATGTGGTGCATTGTTAGGGTGTCCATAAATACATACAGACATCCCAGGGGCATTTAGTGTTTTATTTTTGTACATACATGTGCAAGGATATTAATTGACAAATTGCTAATCTCAAACAGAGCTAGCCAGGAGAAAGGTAAACCAGCTAGTCGTTTTCACTGACTGATGAATGGTGGCCTGCCATAAAAAGTTTGGTAATGCTGTGAGAGCTGTGACTCTGCAAGTTTGAACATCAAACTAAAGGAGCTGATGAGGTTTTGTAATATCTGTGTTGACAAGCAGGTAAAAGCGAGGACGATGGGCCACAATGCAGAGTTCAGAACTTGAATTACTAAAGCTGACGTTTGATTGTTTTTATGCAACATTGTAGATTGTTTTAGTTAGTGCTATGAATATAGGGTTATATGAAGTTAACCAAGAGAAAGATCACACAGCATAACCCTGTGACTGGAAAGATGATTGACTAGCAAAAATTTTGGAATGGAGAAGATTATCAGATGAGGCTTTCAGAATTTAGAAACCTATTCAACCCTTTACGTTACTAAACTCCTGGCTGCTATTTAAAAATACAGCATGCCCCTGTGATATCTTGTTAGTTTAAGGACACAACTTGCTAATTTGTAAAAGAAAATCTTTCAGATTTCGTTTAGCCAGGTCCGACAGCCCATTGAATTTCACATAGCAATCACCTGTGTAACCTCGGTCAGCTTTTTTACACCCAGCACCAAACACAGTTATCTCTGGGAGACAACCTACTGCCTTTGCTGTAATACCCAGTCCCTACTATGTATGGACTATAATAGTATGATGGTGTTAGGTGCTAGAACTCCCCTTGCACAGTCACTTTATTTTTTAAGGACAGCAATTCAGTTTAGTGTACTGATCTTTTGCCCACCCTAACTCTGGCTTGCATGCAGCTGACTCTGCAGTATCCCAGTTTTCCTGTGACTTATAATTATGTGCAACAGAACTGTATCCAGTCACTACTCACTGAAACCTTGAGCACTGGCAAGCACAAATGATTAGAAATTAATGTCTGGCCTGCTGCCCTCCTGTATCCTTCCCCATCATCCACAGCTTCAGTTCAAGCAGTCCCATCATCAGTTAGTAAGGACCTCAATGACTGATCCCACACCTTAGAAAAAAGTTGAGGCCCTGATGATAGTAAACCCTTTCGTTCGGCCTCCATTGAGCTCCCAAGAAAATATGTAAACTTGAACTGCCTTCCACATCCACTTAGAAAAATAAGGTTAGGTAGCAGATCAGATAAGTTAGCACACAGCATTAGTTAAGTATTCCACTGACTGTAAAGCAGAATTAATTTATTCATAGGTTCATAGGTGTGTACTAGGCTTATGGCCCTGGAGCCTTTACAAGCCTAGACCATAGAAGTGCAACTCTGTTGTCATTTGATCTAGAAGTCATGTAGCATCATCTGACTTTTTTTTCATATACCTCTTTGTGAGGGTGAAGGGTTCACTTCACACCTGTCTGGTTTAGCTGTGGCACAAAAAATTCCCATTGACGCCAATGAGACTGATTCAACAAACATTAAAATGCATGTGCCACAGAAATGTTACACAGTACATCTTTTAAAATGCTATGTAGTTACTAAACAGAGACATATTCATGGGCTTTGATACTTTTTTCTAAATCTGTTCAATTGGAAAGAATTGTTGATAGTTATTTTGCAGAGGTTTAACAGCCTTCATTTTAATTTTTTCCCCACTTGGCCCAAATATTGTCTCAGTCTGCATATGCAGCAGAATTATTTTACTTGGAGAAAGTATGCCAATAAAAGATTTGGCAAATTAATTAGCACATGATACTGGGTACATGTTTAATCTTGGGTATTTTGCAGATTTACCCTTTGCTTAAGGGACATGGGTGCTACCCCAGGAGTGAATTTGCAGTTCCCCATCCATTGATCCAAACTGTGTTTGAAGAGGGTCAGGTCAGGGAAGCGCTCTGCTTTACATGAATAGGAACATGGCTCCAGAGAAGGGGTAATCTGAGATACATGTCTGTCTTACCAGCATGTTTTGTTCGTGTCCTAGACAGTTTTAGATTCTTTTGGATGGCCCTCATGCAGTTTGTTTTGCAAATGTGTAACAGTTCTGTCTGGGCTGGATTTGAGACTGTTTTGGTGGGAGACGCATAGATCACCCCTTAATAGTTGGTAGCAGAGAGTAAAGGGGTAGTGCTTTTAGTCAGTGCAATAGGACATATTGTTTATACCCTGATTTTTTTATTTTTTTTTTTAAGTAATCTCTTAGGCTGCTCCAGCTGTTGCAAGTGCCTAGTCAAGTGCATGCTGAAAGGTGCATGGTGCTAGATTATCGGTCTGTTGAAGGCCGAGTACAGTGGGGTCTTTAACTTCCTTGAATCTGGATGCCATGCTTTTTCTTATAAGCTGGCATATAGAAGGATTTCTCACCACTGTGGACATGTGGCGGGCAAAAGTCAGGCTACTATCTATCTGTGTGTGTACCTAGATCTCTCACTTCTGAATTAGCTCTTAAGGGTGTGCTATTAATGTTGTAATTTACAGGGGCATTTGATTTCCCAAAGGGTATAATTATGCATTTTGTTTGCTTTTAGTTTTAGGCTGTAGCTCTGGCACCAATAATTTGTCTGAGTCTGACCCTTCTGTGGGATATTTACATCACTGGGGGATTCAGTGATTGCCCCCAACTTGCAGTCATCAGCAAACTTAGTATGTCCGAGGTCTTCTTCATTAGCCTTGTCTCCAGAGAAGTATATTCTGAACAGGAGCGGTCCCAGCACTGAGCCATGTGGTACACCACTAGTAACTGGCTTCTTGCTGGATCTGGATTCTCCCACTCTGACATGTCTTTTCCATGAGCCAGCTGGTTATTAATCTAGTGATGTAGGGATTTATACCACGTTTGTGAGTTTATGTATAATACCAGAGTGGAGAATTGTGTCAAATGCCTTAACCTGGTCAAGGTATGCACAGTTTTACCCTCATCCATGGTCCTAGTGACTGTCTCAAAGAAGGCCACCAGATTGAGCAGGCATGACCTGCCCCCTTGACAAAGCCGAGCTTGGTTGGGGCCAGTGTTTGGAGGTTTCCTATGTTGTTTATCAGGTCCATGGTTATTCTTTCCATGGCCTTGCATACAAGACTAGTCAAACGTATGGGTCTGTAATTTTGTGGGTCTGTTGATGGTAGCCCTTTATGCAGAGGAATGACTGTTGCTGTTCTCCACTCCATGGGGGCAAAGCCAATTTGGAGGCAGTGCTTAAATAGAGATCCTAGTGGGTCTGATTGGTCCTGAATCAAACTATTTAAGAGACATCCAGGTATATTGCTGTGGCCCATCAAAGACGTGTTTTTTACCTTTAGAGGGCACAGTGGCAAACCTGTTCTTTTGTGGTGACGGTTAAAGATATGTTGGTAGGTATTTCTTGGGGCAGTAACTGGAGGTGATGGGAAGGTGAACTCTGAACTGAATTTATTGGCCAGCAGATTTGCTGCGTCTCCTGGCTGGGTATAGGAGGTGCCCTCTACACATTGGTGGGTGTTGTGTTGAAGATCATGAGCATTACTGAAAAATGCCTTATGGTTATCCTTAGCTTTGCCTCAAAATTCACATTTGAAGACTTGACTAGTCCCCTGATTTACTTGTTTAGACTAATGAGAGTTTTTGTTCTGTTGTGCACATTCTCTCTTTCTTCTAGATGGGATTTTTTCTTTTGCTGTACAACCTATTTATATCAGGGGTTCTCAAGGATGGCTTGCTTTTGCAGTTTGTCCTAGGCTTATTTCAGCCTGGTACTGCTGCTACTATGGAGTTGTTTATATAGTTGTACAGGGCTTATGTGTTTCCTGGGTTTGGGGCAGCTTGGAAATTACTTATGCTGTCACTTAATAGAAGGTAGTTTGCCTTATAAATATTCTTAAAGGTTTTGGGATTATGTGGGGGTTCTGGTTTTATGTTTATTTCAAGGGAGACCACCTTGTGATCTGATCTAACCAGTGAGGACATTACACTTTGGGGGGGGGGGGGGTGCAACGCTCTCTCATACTTGTGACTGTCAGGTGTAGGATATTCGGGGAGTGAAGACTAGCTGCTCCAGGGCATTTGCATTGACAAAGCCTAGAAGTCAATGGAGGGGGGTAGTTGAAATCACCCGTAAGTATAGTATTGGGCTGAATGGTAAGTGATTCTTATAAATTCATGTATGAGGTATGATTTTCCTGGTTCATTTTGGGGGACCTATAGCTAGCAAGGATATGGTAAGGGACGTTTTCTGTGGTTAGTTGGACATGGAGTCACTCAGTCATGTCATATTGTTTGAACAGTCTTGAGGTGCGTTTCTCCTTTAATGTAGAAGGATGCACCTCCACCTTTTGTCCTTTCATGTGCAGTGGGTGGTGGGAGTATGTGAAAGGCATTATAGCCTTGTACAGCCGGGATGCTTTCTGAGGATTTGAGCCGTGTGTCAGTAACTGCACAGATGTCAGCATTCTCTTGGGTGAGGAGTGCTTCCAGGGATTGTAGTTTCTTGTTGAGACTCCTAGCATTGAACAGTAATACCTTTAACTTATCCTGAGTAGATTTTGCTGTGTTGTAAGGTTTGTCTGTTTGGCAGTGCTTAAAAAAACGCAGTATAGGCATGGATAATGTTTTAGCCAATATCCAAAAGCTTAGTGGTGACAGATGAAAACCATCCCTGGCAAAGTGGCATGGCCTGTCAGTCATTTTATCCTAGGCTAACAAATATTGGACCCCTTTGGAATGACTCCAGCAACTAAGTCAATTATTAAAGTCCATCATTTTCTGTTGGTGTTGTTGCATCATCCTTGGAGACGGTAGAATGCTGCTCAATGTTAGGCCCATACCTGCCTGTGACACATTCTGAGAGCTAATTCATGTCTGTCTTCATATAGTCCAGAGAGTTGCATATCAGGTCATTTATGCCCACATGGACTATAACTGAGTCATACTGGTACTTGAGAATTAATGTCATGAGTACTTGTGTGATCTTGGCATATCCTGCCCTCTGACAGGCACCTAACTGTAACCTTCTTATCCAGCCTGGTGAGAGGGACATCAATGTATATCACAGTGGAATCTCCTATGACCAAAATATTGGGTTGTGGGATGTTACACTGTATGGGTGTGTTAGTTGAGACATTATGAGATGTAGTTTTATACGTTGTGGTGGGAGAGTGGTCTTGTTAGTGTGCATGAGGAGATTCTGAGGACTGTGGCTGGGTTGCCTTTGAGGTGTGGGTAAGTTGCATGTGAGCACCTCCACATATGTGGCTTTGTGTCTGGTCCTTAGTGGGTGCAGTATGTGTTGTGTGTGTGTGTGTGTGTGTGTGTGTGTGTGTGTGTGTGTGTGTGTGTGTGTGTGTGTGTGTGTGTGTGTGGCACTGACAATATCTTTGGCATTTTTTTGTGTCTGTATGTGTGAGTCCTCCTCCAGTGACATTGTGTAACTACATCTCTAGCATACTGTATCCATTTGTTTCAAAATTAAGTGGTTCTCACTGAAGATGAGGCAATTGCTGCATTGCCTCAGGATGCCCATGTCCACCAAGCTAGATGCAGAAATAGCAGGAACATGCCTGTCCATGGTTACAGGTCCTTAATATATGCTTTACAAGGGAATAGGATGGGGAGTTTGCAATGGGACAAGGGCTGTGTGCTTATGTAATGTAATCTACAGCCAATCTATGCGGTGATGCTGCCCGTGCCCAAACCAGTTGCTGTTTGAGCAGTGACAGTTGAGTGCTGTAATAATGTAATATAGAGCTAACTAAATGTGGCAGTACTGCTAAGCACGCAAAGTAGTTGATCCCCAAGTAGCATTAAAGTACATAGTGACATAACACGGTTAATGAATTAATAGGACTGGCAAAATAAATTTACTAAACTACAAGAACCAGTAACCGAACATTTACACAGATCAAAGCCTATTTAGACTTATATGCTGTAGCTTGACTCCTACAGAATTGAGTGTTTTTATTTGTTGAGTCCACAACAGTACTGTAATGTAATTTTCAATGTATATTGTCAAACAGTAAGCCTCATCTGAGGCCTTTTAAGAGTTTGCCATTGACAGGTATGTCGTACACACTGTTGCCAATCACCTCGTTAAATTCCTTCTTAATTCCATATGCTCTACATTTCTAATTCTTAGTGGGAGAGCACTCAAGGTACCTACTCTTAAGAAAAAATCATTTCTCCTTAGCTCAATATTGACTTTAGGTGCTTCAACCAACATTCCACTGTTCCTTGTATTCTGTGATAGACTGTTGAACTCTAAACTCATTGTACTTGCTATAGCATTATTTTTCTTAAATTTTTTAATTAAAATAAGGTCACCCTAACAAATCTGTAACTTATTGAGAATTAATGTAACTCCTGAAGTTGATTTTTATAACTCTGATGCCTTTTCTTAGCTGTTTCATAAAGTATTTTTGGGTTCATTCCAGCCTTCAGATCTGACCAGTATTATATCCACAAACAGCCATACAGTGTTCAATATTGGATCTTGCTACTGTCTTGTACATTCGTAGTAATACTGCATCCTCTCTGCTTGTGAGGCTGTGAAGTGTATCTTAAGTAAATGAGTAGCTGTTCCTTATCACCTTCTGCATATTTCTATCAGCACTCAGATGTTCTTCATTCCACATTGCTGCAGTCCTAACTATTGGGTAGTCCGCTGTCCAGTCGGCCCGAATACCAAAGTATATGGCTGACGTCGGTCACGGCGCATTAGACTGACGTCAGTACATCAGGGTACTAATGCGCATGACCGACGTCATATCCCCAGTCTTTTTTGCCGCATGGTCCGATGCAGAAGCAATTTTGCGAGTGCAGGTTGGCGTTCTGAAAGTTTCTGAAGTCAGAGTTTCAGACCGAATCAAAGTTGGCTAAGTACCCCGTTGGGGAATATTTTGGATGTTCTTCATTCCACATTGCTGCAGTCCTAACCATTGGGTAGTCCGCTGTCCAGTCGGCCCGAATACCAAAGTATATGGCTGACGTCGGTCAAGGCGCATTAGACTGATGTCAGGACGTCAGGGTACTAATGCGCATGACCGACGTCATATCCTCAGTCTTTTTTGCCGCATGGTCCGATGCAGAAGCAGTTTTGCGAGTGCAGGTTGGCGTTCTGAAATTTTCTGAAGTCGGAGTTTCAGACCGAATCAAAGTTGGCTAAGTACCCCGTTGGGGAACATTTTGGTTTTTTCTTGCCTCAGTATTTAACCGGATGTCAGAAAAAGTGAATAACTGTATTTCTTGTGGGAAACAGATACCTCATAGGGATTACCATACTTTGTGTATACCTTGTTTAGGGCCTGAGCACGACGTTGTTGGATGCCGCTCTTGTGCTAGATTTAACAAACGCACTATTAAGAGAAGGTTAGACTGTGCCAGGTTAGTGTTTGGGAAGCGTTGTAATTATAAAATGCCGTCGGATGCTCCGGCCGCTTCGTCCAAAAAGCGCAAGGACAAAGCAGCAAAGCCTAGGGTTGAAGAACCGGCAGTCCCGGACGTCGGTTCTTTGGAAGGCTCAGTGGAGCCAGAAGTTTTGCCAGGAGTTTCTGTGGAGTCTCAGGCAGAGACTTTACTGTTACAGGATGTGCCCTCTCAGGAGGTAGGCCAGGCTGAGGGGGCTTCTCAGGTAACTGTTCTTCCCTCTCTTCCTAAGGTAGTTAGAGCCTCTCCTTCTGTTTCCAAGACTTCTTTGAGAGGTAGGCCAAGTTTAGCTTCAGTGGGGGCTTCTCCTAGCACTTCAGGTTCTGTGCCTAAGAAACATATGCTTAAAATGGCAGAGGATTTGATTACTATGATTAGAGGTTCTATGCCCCCTCCTGATGAGGCCTAGGGTGGAGCCTGAGTTTGAGAGTTTTGAACAGTGTTCAGAGGCTTCTGAGTCTTCGGCTGAAGACTTGCAGGAGTTTCCTCATTATTCTGATTCTGATGTGGATGATTCCACTCCTTCAGCTTCTCCTCCTGAGGACTTTTCTTTTTCAGAGACTCTGCATTCCATGAGGGAGCATTTTAAATGGGAAGGCCAAGATTTCTCTGATTCCAGGAAGAGGCTTAGGGAATTTTTGTTTTTACCCCAGCATAGGCCCTTAGCTATACCTCCTGTGTTGAATGTGGTGGAAGATGTTTTTGCGGAGGCTTCCCTGAACCCTGATTCTTTGCCTCCTGCCCCTGTTAAACCTGATAGGTACTATAGGGTGCCTGAAGCTCATAAGTATCTTTTTAAGAGTCCTAGGGCAGACCCAGAAATTGTTTCTCAGGGGCCTAAGGGTGTTAAGGCCTCGGTTGTTAAAAATCCTGTTCCCTCTGATAAAGAGGCAAGGGCTTTGGATAGATGGGGAAAGAAAGTGTATACTTCTTCCACTTTAGCCATGAGGGCGTTGAATTGTCAGTTTCACATGCTAAAATATCAAAATTATCTCCTTTCACAATTGAAATCTAAGGTGGATGCTCTGGCGGAAGGTATTGAGTGTAAAGAGTTGCTGGATTTAGTTCATGTGTCTGAACAAGTGGGTAAGCATTCTTTGCAATGTGGTTTTGATGCTGTGCAGGCCTCCTCGAGGGTGGCTGCCACTGGTTCTGTTCTTCGCAGGCACGCTTGGTTGAGGGATCAGAATTTAGCTGAGCATGTTAAGACAAGGATTTTGGATGCTCCTTTACAGTCTGATGTGTTGTTTGGTTCGCCTGTGGAAGCAGTTTTAAAGAAAATGGAGGACAAGGCTAAATCTATGCAGACTGTTAAAGATTTTTTGCAGGTGCAGCCTCCAAAGTTTAGCAGAAATTGGCCTACTAAGGGATGGACATATCCTGCTTATGATTCCCAGTCTAGGGGTAGGTCTAGACGTGGTAGAGGCAGAGCTCAAGGTTCTTTTAGGCCTAGAACAGGGGGTTCTCCTGCTCAGACTTCTGGTGAGGGCAGGGGTCAGTCCTTTCGTAAACAGACCCAATGACCTGCCTTTTCAGCTGCCAGTTCCTTCTCGTCTGGCAGCTCCTTTGGGAGGAAGACTGTCTCTTTTCAAAGAAAATTGGGATTTAATTACTCAAGACAGATGGGTTTTGGATATCATTCACCACGGTTACAGGTTTTATTTCCATACTTTGCCCCCTTTCAAAGGCATGCCAGACGTTCCTCCTCCACAAAGGAAAGAGGCTGTAAGCAAATTTCTCTGTTACTCCAAATAGGGGCCATTCAGCCAGTCCCTGTACCAGAAAGGGGCCTAGGATTTTATTCTCGCCTGTTCCTAGTACCAAAGAAGGGGAACACGTGGAGACCAATTTTGGATTTATCTATCCTCAACACTTATCTGGACATTCCCAAGTTCAAAATGTTGACGTTACAACAGCTTTTACCTCTGCTGGGCAAAGATCACTGGATGGTAACTTTAGATCTCAAGGAAGCTTACCTTCATGTGCCTATAAGACTAAGTTGCAGAAAGTATCTGCGTTTTCGAGCTGGAAATTCTCATTATCAGTTCTCTGCATTGCCCTTTGGCTTATCTACTGCCCAGAGTATTCACAAAGGTTCTGGCTCCAGTGATAGCTTACTTCAGGCTAAAAGGAATTCAAATCTATCCTTATTTGGACGACTGCCTGATTCTGGCTCAAGAAAAGGAAGACCTTCTACAGCATTTGGAATATGTCATAGCAGTGCTAAGATGCCTAGGGTATTCTGTGAACGAAATAAAGTCCAGTCTAGTACCCTCTCAAGACATGTGCTTTCTGGGTGTGAGACTGAATACAGCAGTCCAGATGGCCTTTTTAACCCCGGACAAACAAAAGAATCTCTCCAGTTACTTCCATCATCTATCTCTTCAGTCCGGGCTGACTGCAAGGACAGTCCTTCAAGCCTTAGGGTTCATGGCATCTTGTATTCTGGTACTTCCCAATGCCAAACTGCATATGAGGAAGCTACAATGGTATCTCAAAAATCTGTGGACACAGCACTGCCAGGATTTGGACACTGTCATTCAAATAATACCTTGCATTCAAAAGGAATTTTTGTGGTGGGCTCAGGAATGTCACCTAAACAAGGGACTCTCTGTGACCCGGCCAGAGGCAAGTCAGATTCTAACGACAGATGCCTCAGATGTTGCTTGGGGAGCTCATCTAAATGGAAAGTGGATACAAGACAAGTGGCCTGCCAGACTTCAGCATCTACATATCAACATGAAGGAGATGTTAGCAGTCCAGTTTGCATTGATGGCTTTCAAGGAGTTACTTCTTCCAGGGCAGGTGTTGATTCTAACAGACAACACAACTGTCATGTGGTACATCAACAAACAAGGGGGAACACATTCTTATCCTCTATGCAGGCAAGCAATGATTTTATGGGAAACTGCGCTCAGCTTGCAACTAACTCTACAGGCAAGGTTTCTGCCGGGAGCACAGAACTCCTTAGCAGATGTGTTAAGCAGACAAATCATGGATCCCCACGAGTGGAAACTGGATCTTCATGTATTTCAGAAATTGACAGTGTCATGGGGAACTCCAGACATAGATCTGTTCGCTTCTCCACTAAACCACCAGCTGCCAAAGTTTTGCACAAAGGGGTTTCATCACACAGCTTGGAAAGTGGATGCTCTTTCTTTCAGTTGGAAAAATCTTCATGTGTATGCCTTTCCACCTCTGCCTCTTCTTCCAAAGGTGCTCCTAAAGGTCAGACAAGACAAGCCAAGGATGATTTTAATAGCTCCAGATTGGCCTCGGCAACACTGGTACCCCCTACTAAGGAGTCTGGTAAGGAAGCCTCCATGGCCTTTGCCTTTGATTCCTCATCTGTTATCTCAGAAGGACGGTCACCTGCTCAATGTCAAGCTTCACTCTCTTCATCTAACAGCCTGGCATATTCTGTTCTGAAACACAGCAGGTCTCAACTTCCTCAACAAGTTTTAAATGTGATTATGGAAGCCAGAAGACCTAGTACAAGGAAGGTGTACGCAGAAAAATGGAAGAGATTTTTATTTTGGAGTGCAGCACAGAATTTGGAGATTTCTGAGCCTAATTTGAGTGTGGCTCTTCAATATCTTACTGAGTTATTGGACAAAGGTTTGTCCTTCTCTTCCATTAAGATTCATGCTGCAGCACTTTCAGCTCACTATGATTGTGACCCACCATTGTTTTCGCATCCTTTGTTCAAGCAGTTTCTTAGAGGGGCAAAGAATATAAGACCCCCACGTAGAGCTCCTACTCCTGCTTGGGATCTCAATTTTGTGTTGGAAAAACTTACTCTACAACCTTTTGAGCCTGCGGCTACTGCTGAATTGAAATACTTGTCATGGAAGACTGCTTTTTTGTTGGCTATTACTTCTGCAAGAAGGGTTTCTGAGTTGCAGGCCCTTATGGCAGTAGAGCCCTTTTGATTTTCCATAAGGATAGGGTATCATTACGTACTAATCCTTCCTTTATGCCTAAGGTGGTTTCTAGTGTGGCTTTAAACCAAACTATTCATTTGCCTACTTTCTATGCAGATCCCCAAAATAAGGGGAAAAGATTTTGCACACTTTAGATGTACATAGGCAGTTGCGTTATTATTTAAGCAGGACTAAGGATTTCAGGCAGTCTCAGCAGTTGTTTGTTTCTTTTGCTTTGAGTTCTCAGGGCAAGCCTGTGTCTAAGCAAACTATTTCTAAGTGGATTGGGTTTTGCATTTCATTTTGTTATTCCCATCATGGCAAGGAGATTCCAGCTGGGATTAGGCCTCATTCCACTAGGGCTACTGCCACTTCAACAGCATTTCTAAGGGGGGTGGCATCTAAGGATATTTTGGAGGCAGCTACTTGGAGTTCAGTGCATACTTTCTCTAAGCATTACCATCTTCCTCTCTACTCTAAATCTAGGGCTGGTTTTGCCACAGCTATTTTGCAAGGCATGTTGACAGCTCCTACTTCCTTATGATTTGCCAGCCTCCCTTAACTCTGCTTTGGGATTCTACCCAATGGTTAGGACTGCAGCAATGTGGAATGAAGAACATAGTACAGTTTTGTACCTACCATAAATGTAGATGTTCGAGGATCCACATTGCTGCAGTCCAATTTACCCTCCCTCCTTCCCCTCTGTGTTTAGGGGTGGTGGTGTGGGTTAGGATCTACTCTTGTACATTTGTATATATTGGTTATATGTTTGGTGCAGGGTTTTTTGGTTTTTTGGTTTGGGCCTTGTTTTTTTTAGGGTCTTCTGACATCTGGGGCAAGAAAAGACTGAGGATATGACGTCGGTCATGCGCATTAGTACCCTGACGTCCTGACAGTCTAATGCGCCTTGACCGACGTCAGCCATATACTTTGGTATTCGGGCCGACTGGACAGCGGACTACCCAATGGTTAGGACTGCAGCAATGTGGATCCTCGAACATCTACATTTATGGTAGGTACAAAACTGTACTTTTTTTCTTGCCTCAGTATTTAACCGGATGTCAGAAAAAGTGAATAACTGTATTTCTTGTGGGAAACAGATACCTCATAGGGATTACCATACTTTGTGTATACCTTGTTTAGGGCCTGAGCACGACGTTGTTGGATGCCGCTCTTGTGCTAGATTTAACAAACGCACTATTAAGAGAAGGTTAGACTGTGCCAGGTTAGTGTTTGGGAAGCGTTGTAATTATAAAATGCCGTCGGAT
Source organism: Protopterus annectens (assembly GCF_019279795.1). Taxonomy (NCBI): domain Eukaryota; kingdom Metazoa; phylum Chordata; order Ceratodontiformes; family Protopteridae; genus Protopterus; species Protopterus annectens. The sequence goes on from NC_056731.1 coordinate 271,943,408, forward strand.
GCTCCGACGCCCGCTTCAGCCAAAAAGCGCAAGGACAAAGCAGCGAAGCCTAGAGGGGAAGAACCGACAGTCCCGGACGTCGGTTCTTTAGAGGGCTCAGTGGAGCCTGAGGTTCTGCCAGGAGTTTCTTTGGAGTCTCAGGGAGAAACTGTATTGTTGCAGGATGTGTCCTCTCAGGAAGTAGGCCAGGCTGAAGGGGCTTCTCAGGTGGCTGTTCTTCCTTCTCTTCCTAAGGTGGTTAGGGCCTCGCCTTCTGTTGCCAAGGCTTCTTTAAGAGGCAGGCCTACTTTAGCTTCTGTGGGGGTTTCTCCTAGTGTTTCAGGGTCTTTGCCTAAGAAGCATATGCAAAAATGGCAGAGGATTTGATTACTATGATTAGAGGTTCTATGCCCCCTCCTGATAAGAGGCCTAGGGTGGAACCTGAGTTTGAGAGTTTTGAGCAATGTTCGGAGGCTTCTGAGTCTTCTGCTGAGGACTTGCAGGAGTATCCTCCTTATTCTGATTCTGATGTGGATGATTCTACTCCTTCAGCTTCCTCCTGAGGATTTTTCTTTTCAGAGACCCTGCATTCCATGAGGGAGCATTTTAAATGGGAAGGTCAAGATTTCTCTGATTCCAGGAAGAGGCTTAGAGAATTCTTGTTTTACCCCAGCATAGGCCTTTAGCTATACCTCCTGTTCTGAATGTTGTAGAAGATGTTTTTGCAGAGGCTTCACTAAATCCTGATTCTTTACCTCCTGCCCCAGTTAAACCGGATAGGTACTATAGGGTGCCTGAAGCCCATAAGTATCTTTTTAAGAGTCCTAGGGCGGACCCAGAAACTGTCTCTCAGGGGCCTAAAGGTGTGAAGGCTTCTGTGGTTAAAAATCCTGTTCCTCCTGATAAAGAGGCAAGGGCTTTGGATAGATGGGGAAAGAAAGTGTACACTTCTTCCACTTTAGCCATGAGGGCGTTGAATTGTCAGTTTCATATGTTAAAATATCAGAATTATCTCCTTTCACAATTGACGTCTAAGGTGGATGCTCTGGCTGAAGGTATTGAGTGTAAAGAGCTGCAGGATTTAGTTCATGTTTCTGAACAAGTGGGAAAGCATTCTTTGCAGTGTGGTTTTGATGCTGTGCAGGCCTCCTCGAGGGTGGCTGCCACTGGTTCTGTTCTTCGTAGGCACGCCTGGTTGAGAGATCAGAACTTAGCTGAGCATGTTAAGACAAGGATTTTGGATGCTCCTTTACAGTCTGATGTGTTGTTTGGTTCGCCTGTGGAAGCAGTTTTAAAGAAAATGGAGGACAAGGCTAAGTCTATGCAAACTGTTAAGGATTTTTTGCAGGTGCAGCCTCCGAAGTTTAGTAGAAATTGGCCTACTAAGGGGTGGACTTATCCTGCTTATGATTCCCAGTCTAGGGGTAGGTCTAGACGTGGTAGGGGCAGAGCTCAAGGTTCTTTTAGGCCTAGGACAGGGAGTTCACCTGCTCAGACTTCTGGTGAGGGCAGGGGTCAGTCCTTTCGTAAGCAGACCCAATGACCTGCCTTTTCAGCTACCAGTACATTCTCGCCTGGCGGCACCTCTAGGAGGAAGACTGTCTCTTTTCAAAGAAAATTGGGATTTAATTACCCAAGACAAATGGGTTCTGGATATCATTCACCACGGTTACAGGTTTTATTTCCATACCTTGCCTCCTTTCAAAGGCATGCCAGACATTCCTCCTCTACAAAGAACAGAGGCTCGCAAACAAATTTCTCTGTTACTCCAAATAGGAGCCATTCAGTCAGTTCCTGTGCCAGAAAGGGGCCTAGGATTTTATTCTCGCCTGTTCCTGGTACCAAAGAAGGGGAACACGTGGAGACCAATTTTGGATTTATCTATCCTCAACACTTATCTGGACATTCCAAAGTTCAAAATGTTGACGTTACAACAGCTTTTACCTCTGCTGGGCAAAGATCACTGGATGGTAACTTTAGATCTCAAGGAAGCTTACCTTCATGTGCCTATAAGACTAAGTTGCAGAAAGTATCTGCGTTTTCGAGCTGGAAATTCTCATTATCAGTTCTCTGCATTGCCCTTTGGCTTATCTACTGCCCAGAGTATTCACAAAGGTTCTGGCTCCAGTGATAGCTTACTTCAGGCTAAAAGGAATTCAAATCTATCCTTACTTGGACGACTGCCTGATTCTGGCTCAAGAAAAGGAAGACCTTCTACAGCATTTGGAATATGTCATAGCAGTGCTAAGATGCCTAGGGTATTCTGTGAGCGAAATAAAGTCCAGTCTAGTACCCTCTCAAGACATGTGCTTTCTGGGTGTGAGACTGAATACAGCAGCCCAGATGGCCTTTTTAACCCCGGACAAACAAAAGAATCTTTCCAGTTACTTCCATCAATTATCTCTTCAGTCCGGGCTGACTGCAAGGACAGTCCTTCAAGCCTTAGGGTTCATGGCATCTTGTATTCTGGTGCTTCCCAATGCCAAACTGCATATGAGGAAGCTACAATGGTATCTCAAAAATCTATGGACACAGCACTGCCAGGATTTGGACACTGTCATTCAAATAATACCTTGCATTCAAAAGGAATTTTTGTGGTGGGCTCAGGAATGTCACCTAAACAAGGGACTCTCTGTGACCCGGCCAGAGGCAAGTCAGATTCTAACGACAGATGCCTCAGACATTGCTTGGGGAGCTCATCTAGATGGAAAGTGGATACAAGACAAGTGGCCTGCCAGACTACAGCATCTACATATCAACATGAAAGAGATGTTAGCAGTCCAGTTTGCATTAATGGCTTTCAAGGAGTTACTTCTTCCAGGGCAGGTGTTGATTCTAACAGACAACACAACTGTCATGTGGTACATCAACAAACAAGGGGGAACACATTCTTACCCATTGTGCAGGCAAGCAATGATTTTATGGGAGACTGCGCTCAGCTTGCAACTAACTCTTCAGGCAAGGTTTCTGCCGGGAGCACAGAACTCCTTAGCAGATGTGTTAAGCAGACAAATCATGGATCCCCACGAGTGGAAACTGGATCTTCATGTATTTCAAAAATTGACAGTGTCATGGGGAACTCCAGACATAGATCTGTTCGCTTCTCCACTAAATCACCAGCTGCCAAAGTTTTGCACGAAGGGATTTCATCACACAGCTTGGAAAGTGGATGCTCTTTCTTTCAGTTGGAAAAATCTTCATGTGTATGCTTTTCCACCTCTGCCTCTTCTCCCAAAGGTGCTTCTAAAGGTCAGACAAGACAAGCCAAGGATGATTTTAATAGCTCCAGATTGGCCTCGGCAGCACTGGTACCCATTACTGAGGAGTCTGGTAAGGAAGCCTCCATGGCCTTTACCCTTGATTCCACACCTATTGTCTCAGAGGGACGGTCATCTGCTCAATGTCAAGCTTCAAACTCTTCATCTAACAGCCTGGCATATTCTGTTTTGAAAGACAGCAGGTCTCAACTTCCTCAACAGGTTTTAAATGTGATTATGGAAGCAAGAAGACCTAGTACAAGGAAAGTGTACGCAGAAAAATGGAAGAGATTTTTATTTTGGACTGCAGCAAAGAATTTGGAGATTTGAGCCTAATTTGAGTGTGGCTCTTCAATATCTTACTGAGTTATTGGACAAAGGTTTGTCTTTCTCTTCCATTAAGATTCATGCTGCAGCAATTTCAGCTCACTATGATTGTGACCCACCATTGTTTTCACATCCTTTGTTCAAGCAATTTCTTAGGGGGGCAAAGAATATAAGACCCCCGTAGAGCTCCTACTCCTGCTTGGGATCTCAATTTTGTGTTGGAGAAACTTACTCTACAACCTTTTGAGCCTGCAGCTACTGCTGACCTGAAATACTTGTCTTGGAAGACTGCTTTTTTGTTGGCCATTACTTCTGCAAGAAGGGTTTCTGAGTTACAGGCCCTTATGGCGGTTGAGCCTTTTTTGATTTTTCATAAGGATAGGGTATCATTACGTACTAATCCTTCCTTTATGCCTAAGGTGGTTTCTAGTGTGGCTTTAAACCAAACTATTCATTTGCCTACTTTTTATGCAGATCCCCAAAATAAAGGGGAAAAGATTTTGCACACTTTAGATGTACACAGGCAATTGCGTTATTATTTAAGCAGGACTAAAGATTTTAGACCGTCTCAGCAGTTGTTTGTTTCTTTTGCTTTGAGTTCGCAGGGCAAGCCTGTGTCAAAACAAACTATTTCTAGGTGGATTGGGTTTTGCATTGCATTTTGTTATTCCCATCATGGCAAAGAGATTCCAGCGGGGATTAGGCCTCATTCCACTAGGGCTACTGCCACTTCAACAGCATTTCTAAGGGGGGTGGCAACTAAGGATATTTTGGAGGCAGCTACTTGGAGTTCAGTGCATACTTTCTCTAAGCATTACCACCTTCCTCTCTACTCTAAGTCTAGGGCTGGTTTTGCCACAGCTATTTTGCAAGGCATGTTATCAGCTCCTGCTTCCTTATGATTTGCCAGCCTCCCTTACCTCTGCTTTGGGATTCTACCCAATAGTTAGGACTGCAGCAATGTGGAATGAAGAACATAGTACAGTTTTGTACCTACCATAAATGTAGATGTTCGAGGATCCACATTGCTGCAGTCCAATTTACCTCCCTCCTTCCCTCTGTGTTTAGGGGTGGTTGTGTAGGTGAGATTATATTCTGGTACCTTTGTATATATTGTATATATTTTTGGTGCAGGTATGTTTGGTGTGTTTTGGTTTTGGCCTTGTCTTTTTAGGGTCTTCTGACATCTGGGGCAAGAAAAGACTGAGGATATGACGTCGGTCATGCGCATTAGTACCCTGACGTACTGACGTCAGTCTAATGCGCCGTGACCGACGTCAGCCATATACTTTGGTATTCGGGCCGACTGGACAGCGGACTACCCAATAGTTAGGACTGCAGCAATGTGGATCCTCGAACATCTACATTTATGGTAGGTACAAAACTGTACTTTTCTTGTCTACTGTAAGCCATAGGTGTCTTACTGTATCATCTAAAAGGACAGCCTTACTACTAGATGCTTAAGGGTAAAATAAATTGCTGTCTCCAAAATGTATATCTCAATTCTTAATATTGAAATCTATATTAAGCTTAGATCAAACCTCTGTTTTATCCAAGTAACCCTGTACACACTTGCACACAACCGCTCCTCCTTTGGTGCTGTCTGCAAATTTACTAATGCACATTCACTGCCGATTCAGAAAATCTGGCACAAATTAAACTCTGATCCCAGTAAAAAACCCTGGGGTAGTCTTCCTGTTAGTGATCAGATCTCTGACAAAGAATCTGACTCTTAACTCTGCAAGATAGCTCACTCAACCAATTGCCTATCCATCTGCTAATAAACTCATGAAAGTCATGTTGTCTCATAACTCTCTCAGCCTCATTATGGGGTACTGAATCAAATGCCTTGGCAAGTTCTAGGCACTAAACGTCTTCTGACAGTCCTTGATATAACACCTCACATAATGACTAACAAAAAATAACTAAATTTGTTAGGCATAAGTGTCGAACCGTGAAGCCATCCTGATATAAATTAAGATCTTGAGTTCAGCCATCCAGTCATCAGTTCACACAGGATATGCTCAGACATTTGCCTAAGGTACATGTCAAGGTAACAAGCTAATTGGTTAATTGTCTACTAAAGTTGTATTCCCCCTTTTGAAATGGGAATAATAACATTTTCCTTCCAAGATGCTGGAATGACCCGTATTCTGATATAAATATTTAAAACCATAATCTTTTATTTTTGTGATGAAGAAAAACATTTAGCCCATCCAGCCCAGCCATTGTATTAGGCCTAATTGTACTAAGGGCTTTTAACATATTTATTTTGTGTTGTAAGACAAGAGTCCAACTTAATGCAGTTGTGCCAGTCCTTCCTAAGCAAACACTTTTTTGAGAAATCTGTAAATTTCTCAGCAAATGTATTTGAGTTGTTTAGAATCAGACAACAAAACTTCACTTATTCTCAACATATACCGGAGTCTCTAGTGCCTTTATAGGTTCATAGGTAGGTACTAGGCTATCTGCCCGAGGGCATTTATAAGCCTAGCCAGAGTGTGTCGGCTGTTGCCACCCTATTGATTAATTAACTGATCCTCTGTCAAGCAGAGCCAGTGAAGTGATCTCAGGGGTGTATTTGCTGTTACCCATCCACTCTTCAAGGTTTCTCTTGAAGAGTGTTAGTGAGGGGCTCTACCTGATGTAATTTGGAATTTTGTTCCAAAGCATGGGGAGTCTGTGACAGGAATCTACCCCTCCAGCATGTTCTATTTATTGTTGTGGCGAGGTTTAGCTCACCACAGCACGTGGCTCGCAGTGACTTGGATTTCTTTAGGTGGAGCATGTCCATCAATTCTGAGTTGGACATGGCTTTGTAAGTCAGGCAAAGATCACCTCTGAGTAAGCGATATGCCACTGAGTACAGCCGGAGTTTTTTCAGTCGGGCTGCATAGGACATATGTTTGAGACCAGTAATCCTCTTGGTGAGGTACTTTTGTGGTCTTTCCAGCTGTTGGAAGTGTCTTGTGAGGTACATCCCAAATGGGGCATTGTACTCTATGATGGGTCTAATGAGTGACTAGTAGAGGGGCACTATAACTTCTTTATTTCTAGATGTGAACCCTTTAGTAATTAGATGGGCCACATAGAAGGATTTCCTAACTACTGTGGCACTATGATTGTCAAAGGAAAGATTACTATCTACCTGGGTCCCCAGATCTCTTATTACCTCTTCTGTATTAAGGGGGCTGCCACCTATGTGGTAATTCGTGGGTGTTTTGTTTTTCCCAAATGGGATGACTATGCATTTTTTGGCATTTAGCTTGAGGTCATGACTTTGACACCAGGTGTCCGTCTCAGTAAGGCCCTTTTGGAGGATTTCCGTGTCAGCCGGAGAGTTAGTTATGGCTCCCAGTTTGCAGTCATCGGCAAACTTGGTTAGCTATAGTTCTCCTGTGTTTGCCTGTACTTCTGAGAAGTATATGCTAAACAGTAGGGGTCCCAGGACCGAGCCTTGCGGGACACCACTTGTGACTGGTTTAGAGTCGGACCTGGAGCCCGCTATTCTTACCGTGTGAGTTCTGCCTGTAAGCCAGTTGGCAACCCATCTTGTGACTTAAGGGGTTTATGTTCAGGCTGGTGAGTTTTTCTGTAATACCCAAGTGGGGAATGGTGTCGAAAGCCTTGGTGAGGTAAAGGTAGGCTTTGTGAACCACCTTTCCCTCATCTATGGCCTTGGTGACTGTCTCAAAGAAGTCAACCAGGTTTAGTAGGCATGATCTGCCCTTAACAAAGCCGAACTGGGTCAGGTCAAGTGTTTGGAGGTTCCCAATGTCTTTGTTAATGAGTTCCATGATGGATACATTCAATAGCCTTGCAGACCAGGCTAGTCAGGCTTATGGGGCGATAGTTACCTGGGTCAATTGTGGCCCCTCCTTTGTGGAGAGGAGTAATGTTGCTGTGTGCCATTCTATGGGCAGTAGACTGTGGAGAGGCTGAGGTTGAACAGCGTGTTTAGGTGGGGGGGTTAGTTCGTTCTGTAGTTCGTGCAAGACGCAGCCTGGGACACCATCTGACTTTTGAAAGGGCTGTTTTCACCTGTGCGTCTGTGATTTTTGGGACACTACACTTTTTCGGTATTGTTGTGGGCCCTTTTGGAGGTGAGAGGAGGGGTGAAGTTTGCACTGAATCTATCTTCCAGGATGTTGGCAATATCAGTAGGTTCAGTATATTTTGTGCTATTTTATACTAGTTCAGTGCATATCTGTGAGTTGCCACTTAGATTCTTAGCATAGCTAAAGAAAGCTTTGTGGTTATCTTTTGAATCCTTGGCTATTTTTCTTTTGAAGTTAGCCTTGGATGATTTCATGAGGGACCTTAGTTTCTTACTGATACTGATCAGGGATGTCTTTCCTTCTTGGGGTTTGCTTTTATTCTGAACTAGTTTCTGTTGTATAGCCTGTTTATTGCAGGGGTCTACCAAACTGGTTTCCTTTTTTAGAGGAGTGAGTCTTGGTTTTGCTAGGAATAGCACAATCCATGCATCCTTGTAGGTGCTCATAGAATGCATTTGTAAAGGTTTCTGCATCTTGGGCAGCATTATCCTTTAGTGTGGGGGCTGTGAAACTTACCACCTCTGTCTTAAGTAAGGTGAAGTTTGCTTTAGAAAAGTTTTTTACTGTGGTTTCCTTAGTTGGGGGTGGGGTGGGGTGTGGACATAGAGTGATTAGTTTATGGTCTGATCTAACCAGTGACTGGTTGACCTCCTTTGTGGAACACCTGTCGCCCATGTTGGTGATGACCAAGTCCAATATGTTTTCACCTCTGGTAGGGGAGTTTACCAGCTGATCCAGGGCATTTGAGTTGATGAATTCCAGGAAGCGCTGGGCCTGAGAATTTGTACTCTAGTAGTTTTCCCAGTGAATGGTAAGATAATTGAAATCACCCAATATTAAGGTGTTTGGTAGGACCTTCATGTTTTCCAATGTCTCCAGAAAGGTAGAGTGGTGGTCCTGGGTTATGGAAGGTGATCTGTAGCAGACCACAATTTGCATTGCAGATTTGCCCGGTGTTAGTTGCACATGGATGACCTCAGAGGTGTCATGCTACGCCACTAACCTGTAGGTGTAGGTATCCTTGATGAATATGTATACACCCCCTCCTTTTGTGTTTCAGTCCGTGTTCTGTGGCCAAAACGTGTGGTATGAGTTGTAGCCCGGTAGTGCCGGGTGCTCTCTGGAGCCTTGAACCAGTTTTCAGTTACTGCACAGATGTCGACATTCTCCATACTGAGGAGTGCTTTGAGCACGTGCATTTTGAGATTTAAACTCCTGGCGTTGAGTAGCATAACCCTAATTTTTTTGTCAGTTGTGCTGTTTACAGAGGTGGGTTTGACTTTTGAGCCTTGCCTAAAAAAGGCACTATGGGGGCAGCAAGAGCCTTGGCCAGTATTCGAAAGTTTAGGGGGTGACAGGTGCAGGCCGTCTCTTGCGAAGCAAAGCGGCTTGTCGAGCATGTCGTCCCAGGCTGAAAAACACTGGATCCCCTTTGAATGACACCAGAAGATTAGCCAGTTGTTGAAATTAATCCATTTTTTCTTTATACTGAGGTATCATTCTTGGTGAGGGCAGGATGCTACTCAGGGTCAGGGTCATACCAGCTTGGGGCTACATGATCAGAGAGCTCTTCAGGTCTCTTTTCATGTAGTCCAGGGAGGTACGTCTCCGGTCATTCACACCAACATGAACAATGACAGAGTTATATATGTACTTGTTCTGGAGTGACCTGAGTGCTTGTGTTATGTGGCGGATTCTGGCTCCCAACAAGCAGCTAACAGTAACCTTCTGCTTGTCCAGCCTAGTGAATGGGATGTCAGTGTGCCTGACTATAGTCACCTATCACTAGTGTGTTAGGTATATTATTTCGCCTTAAGGGCTGTGATTGTGCGGCACACTGATTTTGTGTTTTATGCGTTGCCTGGTTTGTGATGGGAAGTGCAGGTTGTTTGGGTGTCTGCTTTGGAGGTCTCTGATGCTTTTGCAGGTTTTTATTTAGAGCCTCCCAAGTATGATTTTGTGTATTTATGTGTATTTTTTGCCAGTGCTGTTTTAGTAGGTCTGTGTGCGGCTGGAGTTGTGGTGCAAGTGTGAACCTTCTCCTCTTGACTGCCTGTTCCAGTCTTGGGTGGAGACAGCTTAGCTTCCAGTTTGGCTGTATAATTGCATCTCTCGCACATGATGTTCTTCAAGGATGCATCTGCAGTCATCACATATGAGGTTGTCCTGCCTCGGGCAGCCCTTCGGTCGGCCGGATTCCAAAGTCTGGGTCCGGCGTCGGCTGATGTCGCCCTTTCCCCGACGTCAGAGCGCCTGGGGTATAAAAGCATCAGCTGATGCCATCTTCCTCCATCTTTCTTGCCGCGTGGTGCCCGAAGCAGAAGCAGTTTGCAAGTGCCGGTTGGCCAGCTCCTGTAATTCAGCTACCGAAGACTTCAAAAAGCTAAGTACCCCGTTGGGGACTCTTTCTTGCCTCAGCCGATGTCAGATAAAGTTAATAATTGTTTAACTTGTGGGAAACAAATACCTCATAAGGATTTCCACTCTTACTGCCTACCCTGTCTAGGCCCAGACCATGACGTCTCGGCCTGTTCAGCCTGTGCTTCCTTCAACCGACGCACTCTTAGACGTTGGGCGGAGTTTGCAGAGGAATTTTTCGGGGCTAGTTTTTCGTACAAGATGCCGTCGGAGACTCCGACTTCTCATTTAGTTAAGAAACGGAAGGACAAGGACCAACACACGTGGGCTGCGGTTTCGTCTGAAACCACAGCCAGGCCTACCGCGAGTGTCTCGGTCTCGGCTGAAACAGAGTCCTTGGTACTTCCAATTACCGAAACCGCTCAACCGACTACCTCGGTCCCGGAGGCCCCGGTTGAGTCTGTTATTGAATTTCCAACAGAAACTGGTGTCCTGGAACCTTCTGACACCATACCTTTAGACAAATCTACACCAGCACGTGGTGCAGCCAGGCCTCCTGCATCCATGTCCATTAAGGCATTCTCCAGGGCTAAAGCTGCTAAACTCTCAAAAGCTTTACCTCCCAAGGTAATCCCTCAGGGACCCTCTACTGGTTCACAGATTCTAAGCTTAGCAGAGGATCTTATCTCCTTAATTAGGGGCTCTCAACCTCATCCGGACAGGGGCTCTCAACCTCCTCCAGACAAAAGGCCCAGGGTTGAGCCCTCTGATCCCCACTCCTCAGATGAGGCCTATGATGGTTCTACTCTCTTGGACCACCAGGAGGTGGCTTTTTCGGCCTACGAGGATTCTGATGCAGAGGAATCTATTCCCTCGGCCTCCCCTCCTGAAGAGTTTTCCTTTGGGGAGACACTACACTCCATGAGAGAGCATTTCCAATGGCAGGGCCAGGAATTCTCTGATTCCAGGAAAAGATTAAGGACCTTTTTACATTTGCCTCAGCATAGGCCTTTAGCTATTCCTCCTGTTTTGAATGTCATTGATGATGTGTACTCTGACTCTAGCACAACCCCTGATCCTCTCCCTCCGGCTCCTGCCAAACCCGATAGGTACTACAGGGTCCCGGACTCGCATCTTTACCTTTACAAGGCCCACTCTGCTGATCCAGAAACTACTTCCCAGGGCCCTAAAGGGGTTGCAGCTGCCACTGCTAAAAATCCTCTCCCCTCTGAAAGGGAGTCCAGAGCTTTAGAGAGATGGGGTAAAAAAGTGTATACTTCTGCTACTCTTTCTATGAGGGCATTAAATTGTCAATTTCATATGATACAGTACCAAGAGTATTTGTTAGATGAATTGCATAAAAAACTGTCTTCACCTGACCCCCTAGACCGCAAGTCACTTCAGGATCTGGTACATAACTCACAACAAGTTAGCAACCATTTCTTGCAATGTGGTTATGATGCATTGGAAGCTTCATGTAGGTCAGCTATGACTGGCGCAGTCATACGCGTAGGCATGCTTGGCTGAAGGAACAATCTCTGCCAGACCATGTTAAAGCAAAGCTGCTGGATGCTCCTCTGGAAAAGCAAAAGTTATTTGGCTCCACGGCTCAGGAGGTCCTAAAGAAATTTGAAGAAAAGGCAAAATCCGTACAAACAGTCAAGGATTTTTTCCAAGTACAACCACCAAGATTCAGCAGGAATTGGCCTTCCAAGAATTGGTCCTTTCCAGACACAGAGAGGTTTCAGAGAGGCAAGAACAGGCGTGCCAGAGGTAGAGGGCAAGCTAGAGGCTCCTACAGAGGACGTCAATGGCAGCCTCCCAACCAGAGAGGTAGTGCAGGACCTTCAACTGCTGCACAAGGACAGGCTGAATGACTTTACTTTGACACCGCCAACCAGGGCTCAATTAGAAGCACCTTTGGGCGGAAAGCTTTCTTTATTCTCAGAAAATTGGCACAGTATTACAAGGGGCAAATGGACACTACAAATAATAGACAAAAGGATACAGGTTTCATTTCCACACATTACCAAAAAGAAAGGGCATGCCAGACCTGCCACCGAATCAAAGGGCAGAGGCTTTGAAACAAATTTCCAGCTTAATGCAAATGAAAGCTATAGAAAAGGTTCCTCTCTCAGAACAAGGCCAAGGATTTTATTCCAGACTATTCCTTGTTCCAAGAAAAGAAAAACAATGGAGGCCTATTCTCGACTTGTCCGCACTGAATACTTATCTCATTGTGCCAAAATTCAAAATGCTGACTCTACAGCAGCTCCTTCCCATGCTGGGCGCAAGGGGTCTTGGCTGGTTACTCTAAACCTCAAGGAGGCATACCTGCATGTCCCTATCAGACAAAATTGCAGAAGACACCTCAGATTTCTTGCAGGGTCAGAACATTATCAATTCTCAGCATTGCCCTTTGGCTTATCTACTGCGCCCAGAGTATTCACGAAATGTCTGGCATCAGTAATTGCACACTGCAGACTTCAGGGGATTCAAATATACCCATATCTGGACGACTGCCTTATACAAGCGGACAGCCAACAAACTTTGGTAAAACACTTAAATTATGCCATCCACCTACTTCAGGCCTTGGGATATACAGTCAACTTTCACAAATCAAGACTTGTTCCATCCCAAAGAATAACCTTTCTGGGTGCAGATCTAGATACAACCACCCAAATGGCCTTCCTCACAGAAGAAAAACAAAATCAACTACCAGATTACTTCAAAAATCTGACAAGACAAACCCAGCTGACTGCAAGGAAAATCCTGCAGGCCCTGGGTTACATGGCTTCTTGCATCCTTCTGCAAGCAAGACTACATATGAGGAAACTACAATGGTACCTAAGGAGTTTATGGACTCAGCACAGTCACAGCCTGGAAACTTTGATACCACTCATTCCATGCCTTCAAAAGGAATTTCTGTGGTGGGCTCAAGCAAGCCAGTCAAACAGGGGTCTGCCTTTCAGCAAACCAATAGCCAGCCAAACCATTACAACAGACGCTTCGGACTACGGATGGGGAGCGCACATGGAGGGCAGATGCATTCAAGGTCTATGGTCACAAAAAGAGCTACACATGCACATAAACCAAAAGGAAATGCTGGCAGTGATACATGCAGTTGAAGCCTTCAAACCCTTTCTGCATCATGGCCATCTTTTAATAAGGACAGACAACACCACGGTTATGTGGTACATAAACAAGCAAGGAGGCACCCATTCCTATCCTCTTTGCAGGCTGGCAATGAATCTATGGGAACTTTCCTTGAAACTCAATATACAGCTACAATCCCAGTTTGTGCCAGGGAAAGACAATATACTGGCGGACAGCTTAAGCAGAAATGTCATGGATGCACACGAATGGATGCTGCACCCAGACATCTTTCTGCAGATAACACAATCATGGGGGAGGCCGGACTTAGATCTTTTTGCCTCCCCCCACAATCATCAACTGAAGAAATTCTGTTCAAGGAAATACCACCCACAAGCATGGAAAGTGGACGCCCTCCCTTTCAGCTGGAGAACTCTAACAGTGTATGCATTTCCACCTCTCCCATTAATGACCAAGGTTTTACTGAAGATCAGGACAGAGCAGCCAAAAGTGATTCTGATAGCTCCGGACTGGCCAAGACAGCACTGGTACCCACTGTTAAAGAGCCTGTCACGCACAAAACCATGGCCTCTTCCTCTATGGCCACTTCTACTGACACAGCACAATTACAAAACTCTGCATTCCAACCTGAAAACCTTGCAACTAACAGCCTGGAAAATACCTTGACTCCTCCTCAGGACACGCTATCCCAGAGAGTGAAAGATATTATTATGGAAGCTCGCCGGCCTTCCACAAGAAAGGCATATTCAGCAAAATGGAAAAGATTTCACATTTGGAACACCACAAAGGGTCTAGATGCGACAGTGATGAACATGGCACATATCCTGGAATACTTGGCAGAAATATTCCACAATGGTCTGTCTTACTCTTCAATTAAAATTCATGCTTCAGCAATTTCAGCAGAGTACAATGCTGATCCACCTGTCTTCTCTCATCCTCTCCTAAGACAGTTTCTAAGAGGAATCAAAAACATCAATCCTCCAAGGAAACCACCTCTACCTACTTGGGACCTCAACTTCGTGTTGAAAAAACTAACACTGCCTCCCTTTGAACCAGCAGCATCTGCAGAACTACAGTTCCTGTCTTGGAAGACTGCTTTCCTTCTGGCCATAACCTCAGCAAGAAGAGTATCTGAGTTACAGGCCCTTATGGCAGTACAGCCATTCCTTATTTTTCATCAGGACAGAGTTTCATTGAGAACCAACCCTACATTTATGCCAAAGGTAGTATCCAGGGTTTCATTAAATCAAGTAATTCACTTGCCTACCTTCTTTCCAAATCCACAAAACAAAGGGGAGAAACTTCTGCACACCCTGGACATACACAGACAGTTGCGCTACTACTTGGACAGAACTAAAGGTTACAGAAAAACTGACCAGCTGTTGGTAGCATATGCTGCTGGTACACAAGGAAAAGCAATTTCCAAACAGACAATTTCAAAATGGATAGGGAATTGCATTCGTTTTTGTTACTCCTTTCATGGAAAAACGGTGCCAGCTAACATTAGACCTCATTCCACGAGAGCCACAGCCACCTCCACAGCCTTCTTAAGAGGGGTGGCTACCAAGGACGTTTTAGAAGCTGCTACATGGAGCTCCATGCATACATTTGCCAAGCATTACAATTTACCTTTATATTCCAGATCCAGAGCAGGCTTTGCTATGGCAGTCCTGCAGGGCATTTTAGCTACACCATCCTTTACATAGTTCCTCCACCCCCAGATTGACTATGGTATTCTACCCATATGTGATGACTGCAGATGCATCCTTGAAGGACATAGTACAGTTTTGTACCTACCATAAATGTAGATGTCCGATAGGTATGCATCTGCAGTCAGGTTTACCCTCCCTCCTTCCCCTCTGTGGTATTTCTTGGGTACTTACCCCTCTTATAGCTAGCTGGGGGGATCTATTATGGTGTATTTGTTTTTATATTATTGTGCATGTTTGGATTTTTAAATGCATCTCTCCAAATTTAGCCTTCCTTAGAGGGCACCTGGCATCTGGGGCAAGAAAAACTGAGGAAGATGGCGTCGGCTGATGCTTTTATACCGCAGGCGCTCTGACGTTGGGGAAAGGGCGACATCAGCCGACGCCAGACCCAGACTTTGGAATCCGGCCAACCGAAGGGCTGCCTGAGGCAGGACAACCCCATATGTGATGACTGCAGATGCATACCTGTCGGACATCTACATTTATGGTAGGTACAAAACTGTACTTTAGTGTTTTGTGGTAGGAGGAGGATGTCTGTGTACATGAGGCAGTTGTAACATTGCCTCAGGATACTCTGATTCACCAGCTAGACTGGAGAGTGCACCTGAAGTTGCCCTTTGGTCATTCCTGAATATTAGTGTGAGCTGCTTAGTCGCTTGGTTGGTGAGGGGTGAATAAAGAGCCTTGCCCTGCTGGGCAATCAGTGCCAGGGTATATTAGTGCTTGCTAGTAGGTCTGAGCAAGTGCTGGGCTTTAAGATGCTTTTTGAGTGCTTAGGTTGAGAGACTAGTTTCAAGGGAAAAACTGAAGAGGAGACTTAAGGGACCGTAGTTAACCGGCACTGCCCGGTGCGCAAAACCATGCAAACGTGGTTTTTATAGTAGGGAAATGAGCGAGATAGAAATTAGCCTAAAATGGCCAGTAAACTACTAACTTCTGGGCTGGAACCACTCCTCCAGGGACAGATAGGTTGCTCAAAGCTCCCCTCTCTCACAGGTGAACAGAGAAACTTTCTTCTATCCAAGTAAGGTATGGGCAACTCAGAAACTAGTATCACAGCGCTGAATTCAGCACTAGCCTGAAAACTGGACTATACTAGCTTAGAAAGGCAGGAAATAAGGATTTTTTTTGTTTTTTTGAAAGGATAAGGCAAAAACGGTAAAAAATACACTTAAAACAGCTTTAAACGACTACAAATTATCAGAAAAGGCTATCGCACTTTAGTGTGTAGCCTACAACAGTTAAATTATTTAAACAAAAAACAACTTTTTAAAAGTGCAGGCAGTCAAATAAGTACAATATGTGAAAAAAGCAAGCTTTTATATCACAATAAATGCTGCAAAATCTGCGTTTAGGTGGAAAACAGTTAAGTACAGCAAGAATGTACAGAAAACTAATACTTAATCACTCCAAAGTCTCTCTCCAAAGCTAGAAGGCATGTATCAGTTTAAGGCTTTCTAGTGCTACCCAATAAACTAACAATTTCTGGGCCAAGAACCTCTCCTCTCATGGTAGACAGGCTACCTAATGGTTACCACTCCCACTGATAAGCTAGAAGGCTTTCCTCCAACACAGAAAGGCTTGCGGGGCTCAGAAGCGTACCAACAGTCCTGGATACAGCAACTCTGTATATGGACTAGGCTAGTTACAGGAAAGGTGGGAAACAAGCGCATGTGTGGCTTTTAAACCAGAATGTTAAAAGAGATGGAAAAAAAACTGCCCAAATGGCCAATAGCTGGGCCAAGAACCACTCCTCTTGTGGTAGATAGGCTACCTAATGCTTACCACTACCCACTGATAATCTAGAAGGCTTCCCTCCAACACAGAAAGGCTTGGGGGGCTCACAAGCTTACAAAGAGTTCTGGAATACAGCAAATCTGTACCTGGGCTAGACTAGTTACAGGAAAGGCGGGGAACAAGTACAAACATAGGCTTTTAAGCCAGCAAGTTGAAAGAGATGGAAAACTACCCAAACGGCCAAATAAACTACAATTTCTGGGCCAAAACTCACTCTTCCCGTGGAGGATAGGCTACCTAGTGCTTACCACTCCCACTGATGAGCTAGAAGGCTTTCCTCCAACAGAGAAAGGCTTGGGGGCTCAGAAGCTTACTAACAATCCTGGATACAGCAACTGTGTAACAGGACTAGGCTAGTTATAGGAAAGGTGTGAAACAGGCACAAATGCGGCTTTCAAACCAGAAAGGTGAAAGAGATGGAAAAAAAACTGCTCAAACAGCCAATAGCTACAATTTCTGGGCCAGGGACCACTCCTCTTATGGTAGATAACAAGAAAGGCAGGAAACAAGCGCAAACACAGGCTTTTAAATCAGTAAGAAGCTGAGATCCCTCATAAAATCCTACAAAGCTAGTTACGAAAATAAAATTGCCGAAGATTCCAAAGAAAACCACAAGGCATTCTTTAACTATGTCAAGAATCTAAATGGCAATGTTCAGAACTGCTCTGAGCTACATCAGAATGGCATTAAATATACTGATCCCAAGGATATTGCCAATATCCTGGCAGATCGATTCAGTGCCAACTTCACCCCCTAAATGGCCCATCTCAGTACCAGAAGATTGCCAAATTCTGGTAATAATGGCCACACAGGTAAAAAAGCACTCTCCAAGGCTAAGAATACAGCATCCATGGGACCAAATGACATCCTGGGCTGTGTACTACATGAACTACTAAATGAACTGGCACCTCACCTAAGTGTCATGTTTAATCATACCCTCACCTCAGGCTTCATGCCCACTGACAAGCGCACAGCTGTAGTTATCCCACTCCACAAGGGGGGGATCCACATTGGATCCCGGGAACTACCGCCCCATCAGTCTGACGAGCCTGATCTGCAAGGCCATGGAACGCATTGTCATGGAACTTATAAACAAAGGCATTGGCAACCTTAAAACACTGGACCCCACCCAGTTTGGATTCGTGAAGGGCCAATCTTGTCTCCTGAACCTGATTGACTTCTTCAAATCAGTCTCCAGAGCCGTGGACGAGGGTAAGGCAGTCCACACAGCCTATCTGGACTTCGCCAAGGCCTTTGGCATCATCCCCCGCTCTGGAATCATAGATAAACTTACTAAGCTGGGCATGAATCCCTATGTCACTCTATGGGTTGCTAACTGGCTTACTGACAGAACTCACACTGTAAAAGTAGCTGACTCCAAATCCGGCTCCAGACAAGTGACAAGTGGAGTACCTCAGGGTTCAGTCTTGGAACCTCTCTTGTTTGGCATCTGGGTCTCTGAAGTACATGCCAATGTTAAGGGACTCTGGCTAGCAAAGTTCGCAGATGACTGCAAACTGGGAGCCATTATTGAATCCCCAAATGATGTTGATACTCTACAAAAGGGCCTTACAGAAAAAGATGCTTGGTGCCAGAGCCATGGGCTCAAGCTCAATGCCAAGAAATGTATAGATGTTCTTCATTCCACATTGCTGCAGTCCTAACTATTGGGTAGTCCGCTGTCCAGTCGGCCCGAATACCAAAGTATATGGCTGACGTCGGTCAGGGCGCATTAGACTGACGTCAGTACGTCAGGGTACTAATGCGCATGACCGACGTCATATCCTCAGTCTTTTTTGCCGCATGGTCCGATGCAGAAGCAATTTTGCGAGTGCAGGTTGGCGTTCTGAAAATTTCTGAAGTCAGAGTTTCAGACCGAATCAAAGTTGGCTAAGTACCCCGTTGGGGAATATTTTGGTTTTTTCTTGCCTCAGTATTTAACCGGATGTCAGAAAAAGTGAATAACTGTATTTCTTGTGGGAAACAGATACCTCATAGGGATTACCATACTTTGTGTATACCTTGTTTAGGGCCTGAGCACGACGTTGTTGGATGCCGTTCTTGTGCTAGATTTAACAAACGCACTATTAAGAGAAGGTTAGACTATGCCAGGTTAGTGTTTGGGAAGCGTTGTAACTATAAAATGCCGTCGGATGCTCCGACGCCAGCTTCGGCTAAAAAACGCAAGGACAAAACAGCAAAGCCTAGAGGGGAAGAACCGACAGTCCCAGACGTCGGTTCTTTAGAGGGCTCAGTGGAGCCGGAGGTTTTGCCAGGTGTTTCTTTGGAGTCTCAGGGAGAGACTTTACTGTTACAGGATGTTTCCTCTCAGGAAGTAGGCCAGGCTGAGGGGGCTTCTCAGGTGGCTGTTCTTCCCTCACTTCCTAAGGTGGTTAGGGCCTCCCCTTCTGTTTCCAAGGCTTCCTTAAGGGGCAGGCCAAGTTTTGCTTCAGTGGGGGTTTCTCCTAGTGCTTCAGGGTCTTTGCCTAAGAAACATATGCTTAAAATGGCAGAGGATTTGATTACTATGATAAGGGGTTCTATGCCCCCTCCTGATAAGAGGCCTAGGGTGGAACCTGAGCTTGAGAGTTCTGAGCAAGGCTTCTGAGTCTTCGGCTGAAGACTTGCAGGAGTTCCCTACTTATTCTGATTCTGATGTGGATGATTCTACTCCTTCAGCTTCTCCTCCTGAGGATTTTTCATTTTCAGAGACTTTGCATTCCATGAGGGAGCATTTTAAATGGGAAGGCCAAGATTTCTCTGATTCCAGGAAAAGGCTTAGGGAGTTCTTGTTTTTACCCCAGCATAGGCCTTTAGCTATACCTCCTGTTTTGAATGTGGTGGAAGATGTTTTTGCAGAGGCTTCCCTGAATCCTGATTCTTTGCCTCCTGCCCCAGTTAAACCGGATAGGTATTATAGGGTGCCTGAAGCTCATAAGTATCTTTTTAAGAGTCCTAGGGCAGACCGAGAAACTGTCTCTCAGGGGCCTAAAGGTGTAAAGGCCTCAGTTGTTAAAAATCCTGTCCCTCCTGATAAAGAGGCAAGGGCTTTGGATAGATGGGGAAAGAAGGTGTATACTTCTTCCACTTTAGCCATGAGGGCGTTGAATTGTCAGTTTCACATGTTAAAATATCAGAATTATCTTCTTTCACAGTTGAAATCTAAGGTGGATGCTCTGGCGGAAGGTATTGACTGTAAAGAGTTGCAGGATTTAGTTCATGTGTCTGAACAGGTGGGTAAACATTCCTTGCAATGTGGTTTTGATGCTGTGCAGGCCTCCTCCAGGGTGGCTGCCACTGGTTCTGTTCTTCGTAGGCACGCCTGGTTGAGAGATCAGAACTTAGCTGAGCATGTTAAGACAAGGATTTTGGATGCTCCTTTGCAGTCTGATGTGTTGTTTGGTTCGCCTGTGGAAGCAGTTTTGAAGAAAATGGAGGACAAGGCTAAATCTATGCAAACTGTTAAAGATATTTTACAGGTGGAGCCTCCGAAGTTTAGTAGAAATTGGCCTGCTAAGGGTTGGACTTTTCCTGCTTATGATTCCCAGTCTAGAGGTAGGTCTAGGCGTGGTAGGGGCAGAGCTCAGGGTTCTTTTAGGCCTAGGACAGGGAGTTCCCCTGCTCAGACTTCTGGGGAGGGCAGGGGTCAGTCCTTTCGTAAGCAGACCCAATGACCTGCCTTTTCAGCTGCCAGTTCATTCTCGCCTGGCAGCACCGTTGGGAGGAAGGCTGTCTCTTTTCAAAGAAAATTGGGATTTAATTACCCAAGACAGATGGGTTCTGGATATTATTCACCACGGTTACAGGTTTTATTTCCATACCTTGCCTCCTTTCAAAGGCATGCCAGACATTCCTCCTCTACAAAGACAAGAGGCTCACAAGCAAATTTCTCTGTTACTCCAAATAGGGGCCATTCAGCCGGTTCCTGTGCCAGAAAGGGGCCTAGGATTTTATTCTCGCCTGTTCTTAGTACCAAAAAAGGGGAACACGTGGAGACCAATTTTGGATTTATCTATCCTCAACACTTATCTGGACATTCCCAAGTTCAAGATGTTGACGTTACAACAGCTTTTACCTCTGCTGGGCAAAGATCACTGGATGGTAACTTTAGATCTCAAGGAGGCTTACCTTCATGTGCCTATAAGACTAAGTTGCAGAAAGTATCTGCGTTTTCGAGCAGGAAATTCTCATTATCAGTTCTCTGCATTGCCCTTTGGCTTATCTACTGCGCCCAGAGTATTCACAAAGGTTCTGGCTCCAGTGATAGCTTACTTCAGGCTAAAAGGAATTCAAATCTATCCTTACTTGGACGATTGCCTGATTCTGGCTCAAGAAAAGGAAGACCTTCTACAGCATTTGGAATATGTCATAGCAGTGCTAAGATGCCTAGGGTATTCTGTGAACGAAATAAAGTCCAGTCTAGTACCCTCTCAAGACATGTGCTTTCTGGGTGTGAGACTGAATACAGCAGCCCAGATGGCCTTTTAACCCCGGACAAACAAAAGAATCTTTCCAGTTACTTCCATCAACTATCTCTTCAGTCCGGGCTGACTGCAAGGACAGTCCTTCAAGCCTTAGGGTTCATGGCATCTTGTATTCTGGTGCTTCCCAATGCCAAACTGCATATGAGGAAGCTACAATGGTATCTCAAAAATGTATGGACACAGCACTGCCAGGATTTGGACACTGTCATTCAAATAATACCTTGCATTCAAAAGGAATTTTTGTGGTGGGCTCAGGAATGTCACCTAAACAAGGGACTCTCTGTGACCCGGCCAGAGGCGAGTCAGATTCTAACGACAGATGCCTCAGACATTGCTTGGGGAGCTCATCTAAATGGAAAGTGGATACAAGACAAGTGGCCTGCCAGACTACAGCATCTACATATCAACATGAAGGAGATGTTAGCAGTCCAATTTGCATTAATGGCTTTCAAGGAGTTACTTCTTCCAGGGCAGGTGTTGATTCTAACAGACAACACAACTGTCATGTGGTACATCAACAAACAAGGGGAACACATTCTTACCCATTGTGCAGGCAAGCAATGATTTTATGGGAGACTGCGCTCAGCTTGCAACTAACTCTTCAGGCAAGGTTTCTGCCGGAGCACAGAACTCCTTAGCAGATGTGTTAAGCAGACAAATCATGGATCCCCACGAGTGGAAACTGGATCTTCATGTATTTCAAAAGTTGACAGTGTCCTGGGGAACTCCAGACATAGATCTGTTCGCTTCTCCACTAAACCACCAGCTGCCAAAGTTTTGCACAAAGAGGTTTCATCACACAGCTTGGAAAGTGGATGCTCTTTCTTTCAGTTGGAAAAATCTTCATGTGTATGCGTTTCCACCTCTGCCTCTTCTTCCAAAGGTGCTTCTAAAGGTCAGACAAGACAAGCCAAGGATGATTTTAATAGCTCCAGATTGGCCTCGGCAGCACTGGTACCCATTACTGAGGAGTCTGGTAAAGAAGCCTCCATGGCCTTTACCCTTGATTCCACACCTGTTGTCTCAGAGAGACGGTCACCTGCTCAATGTCAAACTTCACTCTCTTCATCTAACAGCCTGGCATATTCTGTTTTGAAAGACAGCAGGTCTCAACTTCCTCAACAAGTTTTAAATGTGATTATGGAAGCCAGGAGACCTAGTACAAGGAAAGTGTACGCAGAAAAATGGAAGAGATTTTTATTTTGGAGTGCAGCAAACAATTTGGAGATTTCGGAGCCAAATCTGAGTGTGGCTCTTCAATATCTTACTGAGTTATTGGACAAAGGTGTGTCTTTCTCTTCCATTAAGATTCATGCTGCAGCAATTTCAGCTCACTATGATTGTGACCCACCATTGTTTTCACATCCTTTGTTCAAGCAATTTCTTAGAGGGGCAAAGAATATAAGACCCCGTAGAGCTCCTACTCCTGCTTGGGACCTCAATTTTGTGTTGGAGAAACTTACTCTACAACCTTTTGAGCCTGCGGCTACTGCTGACTTGAAATACTTGTCATGGAAGACTGCTTTTTTGTTGGCCATTACTTCTGCAAGAAGGGTTTCTGAGTTGCAGGCCCTTATGGCAGTGGAGCCTTTTTTGATTTTTCATAAGGATAGGGTATCTTTACGTACTAATCCTTCCTTTCTGCCTAAGGTGGTTTCTAGTGTGGCTTTAAACCAAACTATTCATTTGCCTACTTTTTATGCAGCTCCCCAAAATAAAGGGGAAAAGATTTTGCACACTTTAGATGTACACAGGCAATTGCGTTATTATTTGAGCAGGACTAAAGATTTTAGGCAGTCTCAGCAGTTGTTTATCTCTTTTGCTTTGAGTTCGCAGGGCAAGCCTGTGTCTAAACAAACTATTTCTAGATGGATTGGGTGTTGCATTACATTTTGTTATTCCCATCATGGCAAGGAAATTCCAGCTGGGATTAGGCCTCATTCCACTAGGGCTACTGCCACTTCAACAGCATTTCTAAGGGGGGTGGCAACTAAGGATATTTTGGAGGCAGCTACTTGGAGTTCAGTGCATACTTTCTCTAAGCATTATCACCTTCCTCTCTACTCTAAGTCTAGGGCTGGTTTTGCCACAGCTATTTTGCAAGGCATGTTGTCAGTTCCTGCTTCCTTATGATTTGCCAGCCTCCCTTACCTCTGCTTTGGGATTCTACCCAATAGTTAGGACTGCAGCAATGTGGAATGAAGAACATAGTATAGTTTTGTACCTACCATAAATGTAGATGTTCGAGGATCCACATTGCTGCAGTCCAATTTACCCTCCCTCCTTCCCCTCTGTGTTTAGGGGTGGTTGTGTAGGTGAGGTTATGATCTGCTAATTTTGTATATTTGGTATATATATATATATATATATATTTTGGTGCAGGTATGTTGGCAGTGTTTGGTTTTGGGCCTTATCTTTTCAGGGTCTTCTGACATCTGGGGCAAGAAAAGACTGAGGATATGACGTCGGTCATGCGCATTAGTACCCTGACGTACCTGACGTCAGTCTAATGCGCCCTGACCGACGTCATCCATATACTTTGGTATTCGGGCCGACTGGACAGCGGACTACCCAATAGTTAGGACTGCAGCAATTAAGGTTAAGGAACCACAAATTAGAAAATGCTCTCGCAAAACACATTGAAAAATACCAAGAACATAAATTTAGATTCATGGGAATAGACCATTTATCAAATAACACTAGAGGAGGACCATTATCACTTATGCTTGAATTAAAAGAGCTTGAATGGCAAATAAAACTAGATGCGTTTAATAATCCTGGGTTAAATGAGAACTGCAACATCTCAGTAGTTCTCAAAATGAGAAGCTATTTTAGGTAAACCCATTGGGTATTGAGGTACATTTGTAGGTAATTATGTAAATATAAATATATTTTAATGTATCATATGTTTGATGTTCACAGTATTTTTTCATTTCATATTGAATAACTTTATATAAATTTTTATATGATATTTTATTGTATTTTGCAGTCTCATTTAACAACTTATAAATATGTAGTATCTCCCTTTAATGTGATAATTCTGTGTGGCATTCTCACACTGATTAGGGGATTTTATGGGTTATGATTTTTATTTTTTACTTTTAGACTTGATGTTTGACTGTGTCTTTATCTGGTTATTTACTTATATAATTCATTGTATCTGGCACTTCACAGGAAGTGATGTTTTTTTACACACTTCCTTAATGTATTTAAAAACAGTAGCGCTTTTTATCTGCTTGTATTCTTTCTGAAGAAGCTGCTTTACCTTGTTAGCAGCGAAAACGCTCTTTATTTTATCAAATAAAATTGTGTTCAAGTTATTTTGTTTTGTGCCTGGCTATCACACTTCCACTGATGAGCTAGAAGGCTTCTCTCCAACACAGAATGGTTTGGGGAGCTCAGAAGCTTACCAGCAGTCCTGGATATATAGCAAATATGTACCTGGATTACACTAGTTATAGCAAAGGCGAGGACCAAACGCAAAACAGGCTTTTAACCAGAAAGTAGAAAGAGATGGAAAACTGCCCAAAAGGCCAATGAACTACAATTTCAGGGCCAAAACCCACTCTTCCCATGGTAGATAGACTACCTAGTGCTTACCATTCCCACTGATAAGCTTAGAAGGCTTCCCTCCAACACAGAAAGGCTTGGGGGCTCAGAAGCTTGCCAACAGTCCTGGATATACAGCAAGTCTGCATCTGGACTTGACTAGTTACAGGAAAGGCAGGAAACAAGCTTAGAATTGTTTTTTTTTTTGTTTTTTTTGTTACAGAAAAGCAGCTAAAACAGCAGTAAATACAATTCAAGTTGTAGTGCAGGCCAGCACACCCGAGCGTGTAGCAACACTACGACAAATACAGTTCAAATAAATGCAATTAAATTAACAAATGATTAAAAAAACAAGTGCAGAAGGCAGTAAATTAGAAGGCTACTAACGAGCAGTAATAAGTGCAGAGTAAGAGCGACAGGACAGCTAGCGCGCAGAAGAGCAGCTAACACACTTACAGTATGTGTGTGTATATATATATATATATATTTTTTTTTTTTTTTTTTTTTTGAGGGAAGGAACAGAGCAGGATTAAGAGGCTACAGGGGTTGTCCTTCCCAAATGCTCCCTTTGTACACAGTAGGAGTTCCTGAAATCAGAATATGATCTCACTGCACTCAGTTGAGTGAGCAAATGAGATGGGCCCAGAAGGAGTATCCATATATAAATCTACAAGAGGGGTGGACAGTTTCAAAGCCACCAACATTAATACCAAAACAAGAACAGGGAGGGTGGATGGGGAACTAACTGTAGAGAGATAGCCACAACTTCACTTGAGTTAATATTCAGTGAAAAACACAAATAACTTAAATACAGTACTATATGCAAAAGAGCAGATAAAAGTGTACTTAAATTCACTTATACGTCCAGCTGATTTCAGGTAGATGTTAGCCAGCCAAATACTCCCTTAAATGCCTATATAAAGCTTTTTTGTTGTCTATAGTATAGCTAGGTAACCTTTTTTCAGTTACTTTTTTGTTACTGGTATTAGTTTTCTCAAACTACCTTTAACTTTTTTGATATCTCAGCATGTTTGTCATATTAAGAGCTCTCCTATGTACTTCCCAGTAATGCTTGTTTTTCTCTTCATCTTTTCCAGTTTCTACAAAAGGCAGTCAGGTCTTGCCTGTCTCCACTATCCTCGGCATCAGATGTAAATTGTTTACAGATATATCTTTTCACGAATAAACTAATGCCCCCAACATTCTTTCATTTTTCAGTAAATCCACAAAAACGGTACCAGGACCCCTCTTCACAGGAGAAACAAGTTTAATAGTTACTATTAAACTTGTTTCTCCTGTGAAGAGGGGTCCTGGTACCGTTTTTGTGGATTTACTGGTTGGTGATTCTTCGATATTTCTTGGTTTGTATTCTTTCATTTTTACCCGTCATTATTTCTTCCCACCTCCTTCCCTGAAGCTCATTTACTATTGATATATATTCTGCCTGGTAGTAGGCCTTCTTAGCTTTGCATGCTATCCAGTCACCTTCCCTTTTATTTAAGCATAACACCCATGTCATACAGCAATGATCAGAACTACCAAGATGTCCTTCAAGGATGCATCTGCAGTCTTTACAAATGGGTTGTCCTGTCGTCAGGCAGCCCTTCGGTCGGCCGGATTCCAAAGTCTGGGTCTGGCTTCGGCTGGTGTCGCACTTCACCCGACGTCATTGCGGCAGTTCTTCGGGTATAAAGGCATCAGCCGACGCCATTTTCCTCAGTCTTTCTTGCCGCGTGGCGCCTGAAGCAGAAGCTGTTCGCAAGTGCCGGTCGGTCAGATCCAGAGATTACTACTACCGAATATTACTTCGAAGACTTCTAAAAGCTAAGTACCCCGTTGGGGACTCTTTCTTGCCTCAGCCGATGTCAGAGAAAGTGAATAACTGTTTATCTTGTGGGAAACAAATACCTCATAAAGATTTCCACTCCTATTGCATACATTGTTTAGGCCCAGACCACGACGTAGCAGCTTGTCTAGCCTGTGCTTCTTTTAACCGACGGACGCTTGGACGTCGGTCGGAGTTTGCTGAACAGATTTTCGGCTCCGATTTTGCCTATATTATGCCGTCGGACCCTCCGACAACGCAAATTACCAAAAACCGCAAAGAAAAGGACCGACACTCGCGGTCCGCGGTTTTGGCCGAAACCGCGGTTAAGCAAACCGCGAGTGTCTCTGTTTCGGCCGAAACCGAGCAAGCGGTTCTTTCTTCAGCCGAAATCATGCCTTCTACCGAGGCCTCTTCCAACCTGGTAGAAACGGCTTCTGAAATCCAACCTTCTGTTGCGGTTTCACAGGATTTATCAGACACCATTCCCCTGGATATTTCAACCCCTGCACGTGGAGCTGCTAGGCCTCCTGCAGCTATGTCGATTAAGGCCTTTGCCAGGGCTAAAGCAGCCAAAGCTTCAAAAACGGTGCCTGCCAAACCCCCCTCTCACAGGCCCAGCACCAGCTCCCATATGCTTTCTTTGGCTGAGGATCTTATCTCTTTAATTCGTGGAGCACAGCCTCATCCAGACAGGGCCTCTCTCCCTCCTCCAGAAAAGAGGCCTAGAGCAGAGCCCCCTGAGCCAGTATCCACAGATGATTCCTCTGATGACTCAGAACATACAGACCCTCCTGAGGCTCCTTATTCTCCTTACGAAGACTCTGATGCTGAAGAGTCCATCCCTTCAGCCTCTCCACCTGAGGAATTTTCCTTTGGGGAAACTTTGCATGCTATGAGGGAACAATTTCAGTGGCAGGGCCAAGATTTCTCAGACTCCAGAAAAAGGCTTAGGACCTTTCTACATTTGCCACAGCATAGGCCTTTAGCTATACCTCCAGTTCTTTCTGTTGTTGATGATGCATTTAATGATGCTTGCACTGCTCCTGATTCATTACCTCCGGCTCCTGCTAAGCCCGATAGGTTCTACAGGGTCCCGGACACTCATCACCATTTATACAAGGCTCCTTTTGCAGATCCAGAGACTATCTCCCAGGGCCCTAAAGCTGTAGCAGCTACTTCTACTAAAAACCCTCCCTCTGAAAGGGAATCCAGGTCCTTAGAGATGGGGTAAAAAGTTTACACCTCTGCTACTTTGTCAGCTAGAGCTTTGAACTGCCAATTTCATATGATTCAATATCAAGAGTTTATGCTTGACCAGTTGACTAAAAGCTGTCCTCTGAAGAATCTTTAGATAAAAGTATGTTCAAGAAATGGTACATAACATACAGCAGGTTAGTAACCATTCTTTAAAATGTGGCTATGATGCACTGGAGGCTTCCTTTAGATCAGCCATGACTGGCACAGTTATCAGGAGGCATGCATGGTTGAAAGAACAGGCATTACCAGACCATGTCAAATCAAAGCTTTTGGATGCACCTATGGACAAGGTCAATTTATTTGGTTCCCCTGCACAGCAGGTACTAAAAAAGATGGAAGAGAAGGCAAAATCTGTACAAACAGTGAAAGATTTCTTACAAGTTCAACCTCCAAGGTTTAGCAGGAACTGGCCCTCCAAGAATTGGTCCTTTCCGGACTCCTCTAAGGCACAAAGAGGCAGGAATAGGCGCTCTAGAGGCAGAAACCAATCCAGGGGTGCCTACAGGGGACGCCAGTGGCAAGGTAACAACCAGCGAGGCATGGATGCAGCCACCACCACTACAACTACTCAATCACAGTGACTTGGCGGTGGCACCACCTACCAGGGAACAACTAGAAGCACCCTTAGGCGGAAAGCTAACCTTATTTTCAAAGAACTGGCATTGCATCACAAGAGAAAAATGGATTTTGCAAACTATAGACCAAGGTTACAGGTTCCATTTCCATACTCTACCAGGAAAGAGAGGAATGCCAAACCTACCACCTACTCAAAGGACAGAAGCTCTAAAGCAAATATCTCAATTATTACGAATGCGAGCTGTGGAAAAGGTACCATCTATGGAGCAAGGAAAGGGATTTTACTCCAGACTCTTCCTGGTACCAAGAAAAGAAAACAAATGGAGGCCTATTCTAGACCTGTCCGCTTTAAACACATTCCTCATTGTTCCAAAATTCAAAATGCTGACCGTACAGCAGCTTCTTCCCATGCTGGGCAAGGAGTCTTGGCTGGTAACTCTAGATCTCAAGGAGGCATACCTGCACGTCCCCATACGATCAATTTGCAGAAGATACCTCAGATTTCTTGCAGGATCAGAGCATTATCAATTCTCAGCATTGCCCTTTGGCTTATCTACTGCGCCCAGAGTGTTCACGAAATGCCTGGCATCAGTAATCGCTCATTGCAGACTTCAGGGGATTCAAATCTATCCCTACCTGGACGACTGCCTGATACAAGCGGACAACAAAGTCAAACTAACAGAAGACTTACAAAGAGTCATTTACCTGCTGCAAGCCCTGGGATATACAGTCAATATAAAAAAGTCAAGGCTGATTCCATCCCAAAGAATAACCTTTCTGGGTGCAGAACTGGACACATCAAAACAAATGGCATTCCTAACTGCAGAAAAGAAAGAGCAACTTCCTCTCTACTTCTTGGCATTAACAAAGCAGAACCATCTAACTGCAAGAAAAGTGCTACAAGCTCTAGGCTTCATGGCATCCTGCATAATACTGGTCCCTCATGCCAGACTGCATATGAGAAAGCTACAGTGGTACCTAAAGAATTTGTGGTCCCAACACAAGCACAGCCTAGAAACCAAAATTCCAATAATCCCATGCCTGAAGCAAGAGTTCCTATGGTGGGCTCAGGCCTGTCAATCAAACACAGGATTGCCCTTCTGCAAAAGTCAACCAAGCCAAACCATCACGACAGATGCCTCAAACCTCGGTTGGGGGGCACACATGCTAGGCAAGTGCATTCAAGGCCTATGGACTCAAGACCAGCTGCACCTGCACATAAATCTAAAGGAAATGATGGCAGTAAAATTGGCAATCCAGTCATTCAGACCTTTTCTCCAAGAAGGTCAGTTGATGATAAGGACAGACAACACCACAGTTATGTGGTACATCAACAAACAGGGAGGCACACATTCATATCCTCTATGCCGGCTGGCACTGGACCTATGGGATGTGGCTCTGAGCTACAACATTCAGTTACAAGCAGTTTATGTACCGGGGAAGTAAAACATTCTAGCAGACATATTAAGCAGAACTACAACAGATGCCCACGAATGGATGCTGCATCCGGACATCTTCAAAGCCATCACAAGAGAATGGGGATTACCACAAATAGACTTGTTTGCATCCCCACTCAATCACCAGCTAAAGAAATTCTGCACAAGGACGTACCACCCACTTGCTTGGAAGGTGGACTCCCTATCTTTCAGTTGGAAAAACCTGATAGCATACGCATTCCCACCACTTCCTTTGATGCACAAGGTGCTTCTGAAGATCAAAGAGGAACGTCCGAGGATCATTCTGATAGCTCCAGACTGGCCAAGACAACATTGGTATCCATTGCTGAGGAGCATGTCCCGGGAACAAATATGGACACTACCCCTGATCCCATTACTGTTAACACAGAACAACTACAACATCCTGCATCCAAACCTGAAAACTCTGCAGCTAACTGCCTGGAACATTACATAACAGCAATTAACCCAAATTTATCACAAAGGGTTAAAGACATAATCCTGGAGGCTCGTAGACCTTCTACAAGAAAGAATTATGCAGCAAAATGGAAAATATATCTCATTTGGAGTACTGCAAAGGGGCAAGACGTGACACTGGTGAACATAGCCAACATCCTGGAGTACTTGGCAGAGCTCTTCCATACAGGCCTGCCCTATTCTTCCATCAAGATACATGCATCAGCTATTTCAGCAGAATACAGCTTGGATCCTCCTGTCTTCTCTCATCCTCTGCTCAGACAGTTTCTGAGAGGAATTAAAAATGTGAAACCTCCCAGGAAACCTCCATTGCCAGCATGGGACTTGAACTTTGTGTTAGAAAAATTGACACTTCTCCCTTTCGAACCAGCAGAATTACAATACTTATCCTGGAAGACTGCTTTCCTGCTGGCAATAACTTCAGCAAGAAGGGTCTCTGAGCTACAGGCATTAATGGCAGTGCAACCCTTCCTGATCTTCCATCAAGATAGAGTGTCCATGAGAACAAATCCTACATTTATGCCTAAGGTGGTATCCAGAGTCTCTTTAAATCAGGCTATCCACCTTCCTACATTCGTCCCCAACCCACAGAACAGGGGAGAAAGACTCTTACATACCTTGGATGTACATAGGCAATTACGCTACTACCTGGACAGGACAAAAACCAATAGAAAAACTGACCAGCTTCTGGTAGCATATGCAACAGGAAAGGAAGGAAAACCAATTTCAAAACAGACAATCTCCAAATGGATAGGAAATTGCATTAGATTTTGTTACTCCTTCCATGGAAAGAAAACTCCAGAGAACATCAGGCCTCACTCCACAAGGGCTACAGCCACTACCACAGCTTTCTTACTAGGAGTGGCTACCAAGGACATTATAGAGGCTGCTACTTGGACCTCCGTGCATACATTTGTCAAGCATTATAATTTACCTCTATACTCTAGATCCCGAGCAGGTATTGCCACTGCTGTTTTGCAAGGGATCCTAACTACACCATAATCTCTACTCATTTCCTCCTCCCCTAGTTTAGCTATGGTATTCTACCCATTTGTAAAGACTGCAGATGCATCCTTGAAGGACATAGTACAGTTTTGTACCTACCATAAATGTAGATGTCCGATAGGAATGCATCTGCAGTCAGGATTACCCACCCTCCTTCCCCTCTGAGGTACTCCTAGGGTATTTGCCAACGTTCAGCTAGCTTGGGGGGGATCTATTATGGTGTATTTGTTTGTATATATGTACATACATGCTTATTTTATGTGTTTGCTCTCTACTATTTGGAAACTTTGGCATTTATCCAAATTTAGCCATCCAAGAGGGCACCTGGCATCTAGGGCAAGAAACACTAAGGAAAATGGCGTCGGCTGATGCCTTTATACCTGAAGAACTGCCGCAATGACGTCGGGTGAAGTGCAACACCAGCCGAAGCCAGACCCAGACTTTGGAATCTGGCCGACCGAAGGGCTGCCTGACGACAGGACAACCCATTTGTAAAGACTGCAGATGCATTCCTATCGGACATCTACATTTATGGTAGGTACAAAACTGTACTATCTGCTTTTTTTTTTCAGGTCCATAACTAATATGTCCTCTTAAACCCGTATGTTATTTCTTGTAGGTTTGCTAGCTATCTGAACATACTCTTGCTCCAAATTAGTTCTTAGACTTACTTCTGTTCATAAGTCTTTGATGTTATGTTGTCCTATCTCACCTTCATTCTTACTTGGATGGGTTCGGAGCCAATCCTTGGTTCGACTCGGGTGAATACACAGCCTGAAATCTCAAACTTGGCTTGTGGCAGGTAGGTATCCCATGATGCAGTGGTGCAACTCTCCAGATCTCATTTGCCGCTTTACGAGGTTGGATGTGCTCTTCTTGGCTGTGCCTAAGTTTTTTGTCTTTTTACACTTTACTAGCTTAAACATTTAGGATTCATACATTAGTAGTGTTTTTTGTGTGCTTAGATGGTTAGATTTAATGTGTAGCTTACTTTATCTCCTTTCTACTGTTGTATGCTCTTCTTTGGCAGTCATTTTTCGCAGGCCTACTTGTATCCCGTAGTTAATTATTGTAGTGGTGTGTTGTTTTAGTCTACACTCGTAGTTAGTTAGTTTGTCATTTAGCTCGTTTAAATTAGAGAGCTAATTGCCCGTTTTAGTTAGAGAGCTTGTAGTGTTATTGTTAATGTGTGTGTTCTGTCCTTGTTATCTAGGTCCATTTAAATTAGAGGTCCTACTGTGCTCGCCTTTAGTCAGAGCAAGTTAGTTTTCAAATACATCTCTAATACTTCTTAGATGTGCAGTGTTTTTTAGCTTACAATGTGCTTATATATGTAGCACTGTACTGAGTTATTTGCTATTTGTAATCCTTTTGGGAACTTCTCTCTTCTGTCATGTCTAAAGACACAAAGGAGAAAGAGCGTAAGCCTTCGGGCTTTAAAAAATGTCAGAAATGTACCCAGAAAATGTCAATTACAGACAGACATGTCATTTGTCTATATTATCTAGGGGCTGTGCATCTACAGGAGAATTGCACTTTCTGCCACTCCTTTAGTGCACGTGTGTTACAGGAGAAGAGAAACAAATTGATAGTTAAGGGACTCTTAAAGCCAACCTTTGAGGAAGCTGTGCAGAGTGCTTCTTCCTCTTCATCCTCTTTTTTTTCTTCTTCTAAGAGGGACAAAACATCCAAAAGGCCATCTCCTGTCTCTTCATCTCAGTCTGAGCCCCCAGAAAAATTGTCAAAGCTTTGTAAGCCATCTACTTCCTCGGCTCCACAGGCCTCGGAACCGACTGAGGTCATCATTATTGACAAGCCTGGTTCTTCGGCCTAAGGTCTTCGGAGCCACAAGATACTGTGTCTCAGACGCGGTCCATTGACACTCCACCAGTCTCCCCTACCTTGAAATCTCCCATTTTGGAGAGGTCTCATTCACCTTCTCTATCCTCCAGGTCCACTAGGTGCCTGTCTGATGATGACGTGGAGCGGATGGTGCACAGACTCTTGAAGTCGCCGGCGCTAGCTAAATTGTTCTCGGCTCCGACTCATCAGGTCTCAGAGCCTTCCAAGACTCTTGCATCCACTGTTGTTCCTCTTATGAACCAAGCTGGATCTTCAGAGCTGGAGTGCCTGGTACCACTTACTGTAGAACCGTCGGTTCCGGGA
This sequence comes from Protopterus annectens, assembly GCF_019279795.1. Taxonomy (NCBI): domain Eukaryota; kingdom Metazoa; phylum Chordata; order Ceratodontiformes; family Protopteridae; genus Protopterus; species Protopterus annectens. The sequence goes on from NC_056731.1 coordinate 271,976,806, forward strand.
CCCCCTTCGGAGATAATGGAACCAACATCTGCATTGATACTGTCAGCACTGTCTGGAGGGTCTGGGAGCTGGGGTTTTCCGGCCGGCCATGGGGAGGATGCTCGGACCCGAACTTCTTCAGTTCCGAGGCTACCCCTTGGTGCGTTGGCTCTGGTGAGCTCTGCTCCTACATCCATCTCAGAGCTGGTTTCTCTGGGGCTGGGGGTGTCCTCTGTCTCCTCAGAGCTGGAGATATTCTCAGAACTGGTGGGATCTTTTTTCGAGCTGATGAGGAGTGTGCTGTCTTCCAATACAGCTTTACATAGGGGTACCGGCATTCATCCCCCCAAGGCACCGGCTACTGTCTCGGCACGACCCCATCCCCAGGACAGCAGAGATCCAGATCCTCTGGATCCTCCATTGGGCAAGCCCCTCTCTTCTGAGGCTTCCCCAGAATACCCTTTTGAGGAGCCCCCTTGATAGAGGACATGCAAGAGGAAGCATATAGACTCCCCTGATGAGTCCATCACGTCAGACACTGACCTCGAAGAGTCAGAAGGGTCCCCACGGTTGTCCTCTGATGATATGTCATTTACAGATATCCTGGAGATCCTAAAGCAGAGGTGGCTGGAAAACCATCACCCCTTCTGATGAGGAGTCTGTGTACCTGAAGGCCTTTGGATCTCAACCTTCAGTCTCCTGGGTGTCTCCACCTTTTGATGAACTAATGGACTTGGTCGTCGAAAGGAGTGGGGGTCACCTGACACTTATGGAACCAGTCCCTCGGAGGCCAAACAAGGTTTTTGTCAGCCCCTGCTGGAAAAGAGTTTGTCACAGAGGGTGTACCTGTAGATGCTATGGTGGTGGCAGCAGCCACCAAGAAGGAACTTTCTGAGATATCCCCATCTGCTCATCCTCCAAACAAAGATTCTCGAACGTTGGACAGATACAGGAAGCATGTCCCTTCATCAGCGACTTTTAGACTCCGAGTGCTGAACTACCTCACTCACTTTACTAGGCTGCAAAGAGATGTTCTGAAAGAGTTAGGAGATGCACTACAAGATGTTCATCGTATTTCACTTTTGCAGTCATTACTTTTGGGTTATCCTGCTGGCAGGCTACCAGCAGTCGGCCTGAATTCCAAAGTCCTGGTCCGGCGTCAGTTGCTGTCACCTCTTCCCTGACGTCAGTGCGCCAGGGGTATAAAAGATGCAGCAGACGCCATTTTATTCACTCTTTCTTGCCGCGCGGTGCCCGAAGCAAAAGCAGTTTGCAAGTGCCAGTCGGCCGACTCCTGAGTGGGGAACCCTGCTTACCATGAGGGAGCATTTCCACTGGGAGAGCCAAGATTATTCAGATTCTAAGAAAAGGCTCAGAGACTTTCTTTTAATACCTCAGCACAGACCTCTTGCAATTCCTCCTGTTTTAGACATAGTTGATGATGTATTTTTATAGTCCGGCCTGTCTCCAGATTCGTTACCTCCTGCACCTGTTAAGCCAGACAGATACTACAGGGTCCCAGATTCCCATAACTTTTTATATAAAAACCCTGCTGCGGACCCAGAAACCATCTCCCAGGGTTCCAAAGGGGGTGAAAACTGCTACTGCTAAAAACCCTGTCCCCTCAGATAGAGATTCTAGGGCTCTGGGCAGATGGGGGGGGGGGAGTCTACACTTCTGCTACCTTGGCTGTAAGGGCTTTAAATGGTCAATTTCACATGCTCAAATATCAGCAATATTTAATGTCTTTGTTAAAACAAAAATGTTGACAAAATCTGAATGTTCTGAGAACAAAGATTTGCAGGATTTATTGCATACAGTTGAACAAGTGGGAAAACATACTTTGCAATGTGGTTATGATTCACTGCAGGGCCGCTGTTACAGGTTCTGTTATTAGAAGGCATGCTTGGTTAAAAGAACAGAATCTGCCTGATCATGTTAAGGCAAAATTATTGGATGATCCATTACAGCATGATACTTTGTTTCGTGTAAAGGCAGAAGAGGTGTTAAAGAAAATGGAGGATAAAGCTAATTCTATGCAGACAGTAAAGGATTTCTTACAGGTGCAACCACCCAGATTTGGCAGGAACTGGCCTTCTAAGAATTGGTCCTTTCCAGCATCAGACAGGCCACAAAGAGGAAGATTCAGATGCCCTAGAGGCAGGCAACAACCCCAGGGCTCATACAGGCCCAAACAATGGGGTGATTCTACCTCCAAAAGCGGAGAAAACAAATCACAGCCTTACAGGAAACAGTCCCAATGACTTCCCTCTGCCAATGCCAAGCACTTACCTTTTGGCAGCACCCTTAGGGGGAAAGCTAGCACTTTTTTCACAAAACTGGCACAGGATCACACAGGACAAATGGGTCTTAAATATAGTTTCTCTCAGGGCTACAGGTTCCACTTTCACACCCTTCCAAAGGCAAAAGGTATGCCAGACTTGCCACACAATCAATGGGCAGAGGCACAAAAACAAATTTCATTTCTCATGGACATGAGGGCTATTCAGCCTGTGCCACAACAAGAGCAGGGACAAGGATTTTACTCAAGACTTTTCTTAGTGCCAAGAAAGGACAAAGCCTGGAAACCAATTTTGGACCTGTCTATTCTAAATACTTTTCTGGACGTTCCAAAACTCAAAATGTTGACTCTGCAGCAACTTCTGCCCATGTTAGGCACAAAGGCTTGGCTTGTAACTTTGGACCTCAAAGTGGCGTACCTGCATGTTAGCTGCGGGGGTAAATGAGAAAGTCTCCTCCCAGCAATCCACCTTAAATTCTATCATCAACTCCTCCATAAGACTGATATCTTATGCAGCGGATGGAGCGAGTAGGGCAGCGGGTTCAGGAGTTTCCTTGAGGAGACACTGCTGCATGCTCTTGTGTAATTTTTGTGGAACTTTTTAAGTCTACCTTTACTAACGCCCCCTTTGATGGTTCCTCACTTTCTGGACCCAAAGTAAAAGACACACTCACCAGATGTGAGCAGGAAGGGAAGACTCTATCTGCCGTTGGACTATATTTTTCTGTACCTTCAAGACCTTACCCTAAAGGTCAGAAGAGTGGAAAAATGTGGTTCAAAATATCCCAGGGAGCTTTCCAAGTTGCACGAGGTGAATCCTTCTCCAGGGACAGAGGGGGAGGCAACAATGGTAGACATCATCCTAGAGGTAGAGGGGGTACGCAAAACCAGGATGACCTTGATTCCTTTCAAGGGCATCCCTATCAGCACTCCTGAAAGGAGGCCTGCCTGCTCTACTCTGGAGGCAGTCGGGGGACATTTGTCTTTGTACCCAGAAGCCTGACAAAGTATCACAAAAGACAGGTGGGTGCAAAGCATAATATCCAGAGGATATTCCATTCCCTTTTAACACCCTGTTCCACAAATCAGAACAATCCAGGATATTCCACCCGGTCTAAGGGAGCAAGCAACTATAGAAATCCAAAAGTTGCTGGACAAAAGTCACCCAAGAAGCCCCCACAGGCCAAACAGGATTCAGAACTTACTCAAGATTCTTTTTGATGACAAAAAGAACAGAGGGGACTGAAGACACATATTGGATCTCAGCAAGTTAAACGAATCTGTCAAAAAGTCAAAATTCCGAATGGTGACCCTACAGTCAGGTGACACTACAGTCAATACTTCCCTTCTTGGGGAAGGATGATTGGATGTGCTCAATAGACTTCCAAGATGCATACTACCACATAAAAATGGACAGAGCATCGAGGAGTCATTTATGCTTCTGGCTGGGAGCCAGTCATTATCAGTTCCGAGCTCTGCCCTTTGGTCTCACTGCAGCCCCCAGAGTGTTCACCAATTGCATGGCAGTAATAAAGGCTCACTTGAGACGCCTTGGATTCCAAGTGTTTCTGTATCTGGACAACTGGCTCCTAACTGCCACCACCAAGCATCTGCGTCAACAAGCCAGGTATGCGACATTGGAAATCTGTGCTCAGTTAGGCGTAACAGTCAATTTACAGAAATCTGCCTTGTTGCCCTGTCAAGATATTACCTTCATTAGGTGCAAACCTAGACAGGGTTTCCAGCAAATAGAATTTCAATTCTCATTCAGCAAATACTTCACCTTCTTCCTGCAGTAAAGGGAGAGGTAGATGTTCTTTGTGTTTCACTTTTGCAGTCATCACATTTGGGTTGATACCCAAAGCCAGGGTAGCCCTCGGCCGGCCCGAATATCAGAGGCTTAGTATTTCTGCGTCGGTTGCTGTCACTTCAGGACTGACGTCAGTTCGTCAGTAGTATAAAGTAAAGTAGCTGACGCCATTACATCAGTCTTTCTTGCTGTGGAGCCCAAAGCAGAAGCAGTTCGCATGAGGGCCGGTTGGCTGCTACCTGAGTTTCATCTTCCAAATTGAAGCTGAAGTCGTACCCCATTGGGGATCCTTTTTTTTTTGCACTAACTGATGTCAGAAAAACTTAACAATTGTCTCACATGTGTAAAGCAAATACTACACCGAGACTTTCATTCTTACTGTGTGTCATTTGCTTAGGCCCAGACCACGGCATCCCCCGCTGTCGCTTTTGTGCTTTGTTCAATGCCAGAACTATACATCTTCGGGCCCTTATTGTAGCTAGATATTTTTGCTTACAGTCCTCGATTTCCTATATGGCTTCGGTAAGCCATCTGACAGCAGATCTTCCAAACAAATATAAGGTTAAAGACCGAGGCAGACTGCACAAGTCCAAACCTACCAACAATGCTTCCGTTAAGCTAGTCATCAGTTCTCCGGTCATCAGTGAGGCACTTTCGCAGCCCCTGATGCCCACTTCTTTGGATTTGCAGGACGCTAACGAGACCCTTTTGGAGTCCGGTATGCCACAGAACTCTTCGACTAAGGATCCTGCGGTTGTATCTCCCTTGGATGGGTCCGGAGCCGCTGAGTATGCAGCGGCTCCCGAGGAAGTACTTCACACTACCGATTCTTGCACAAAGTGACGACTTCTTCGTGTTCACTGTTCTTTCAAAAACTACCAAGTTTCTAAGGCCCAGGGTATGAACTACACCCAAGAAACTGACAACCCAAGCTCAGGCACCTGCTTCCTTGCCTCAGTCTCAAATGCTTAAAATGGCAGAAGTTCTTATCATGCTGATCAGGGGAAGCCAAGTTACCCCTTCCAAAAGAAAAAAAGATCTGTCCCCAGTAGTTTTGTCTGAACAGGAGTCTGATGACTCTGATGCATTTGAATATGAAGACATGCAACCCCACTCTGCTTATGAGGATTCTGATGCAGAGGATTCCATTTCTTCAGCCTCTCTGCCTGAGGACTTTTCCTGTGGGGAAACCCTTCATACCTTAAAGGAGCATTTCCAGTGGGAATGTCAAGACTACCCTCAGTCTAAAAAGAGACTGGGAATTCTTAGATCTTCCACAGCACAGATCCCTGGTCATTCCCCCAGTCCTGGATGTTGTGTTTTCCTGGAATCCAGTTTGACTCCTGACACCCTCCCTCCTGCACCCAGAAAACCTGACCGGTATTAGAGTCCCTGACTCACACAAATTTCTTTTCAAAAGTCCTACTGCTGACCCTGAGGTAATTTCTCAAGGGCCTAAAGGAATTAAAGCAACCTCTGCTAAGAATCCCACCCCCTCAGATAGGGATTCCCAAGCACTAGACAGATGGGGTAAAAAAGTATACACCTCTGCTACTCTTGCTATCAGAGCACTAAATTGCCAATTCCATATGCTAAAATTTCAGCCAACATACCATGGAACTCCTCAAACAAAATGTGTCTTCCTTTCTTGCTTGTGCAGAATCTAAAGAGTTACAAGAGTCGATGCATTCTGCAAGTCAAGTAACTAAGCATACCTTGCACTGTGATTTTGATGCCCTAGAAGCTTCTTGCAGGGCAGCAATCACTGGTTCTGTCCTTAAAAGGCATGTATGGCTTAAGGAACAGCCCTTGCCAGACCATGTTAAATCGAAAGTATTGGATGCACCCCTGCACAAAGACAGCTTATTTGGCACTAAGGCAGAGAGGGGTCTTAAAAAGATGGAAGAAAAAGCTAAATCTGTGCAAACAGTTAAGGATTTCTTACAGGTCCAGCCACCCAGGTTCAGCAGGCATTGCCCTTCCAAGCATTGGTCCTTTTTTGCTCCCACCAGGTCAGTTCAGCCCAGACCCCGGGGAAGCAGACCCCCCAGACAGCAGTAACAGGGAATGCAGAGATCAAAACAGTGGAATTCCTCCACTTCAAAACCAGGGAGTTCTAAGCCACCCCCTCCTGGTAAGAACTCACAATGACTCTCCTCGCCCACCCCCTTCCACTGCCCACCTTCACTTACCCCTAGGAGGAAAACTCTCCTTTCAAGCAAGCACCTGGGCCACCATTACCAATGACTGCTGGGTCCTCAACATAGTGTCCCAGGGATACAAATTTTCTTTCCACACACTTCCCACCCCAAAAGGGTTCCCAGATCTACCTCTAAACCAATGGGCAGAGGTGCAAATGCAAGTCCTTTCCCTGCTCTCTGTGAGGGTAATAGAGCACTTTCCTACAGAACTGAAAGGCCAAGGTTTCTACTCCAGACTTTTTCTGGTACCCACAAAAGAGGGCACCTGCTCCCCATCCTCGATCTATCCATTCTAAACACCTTCCTGCTGATACCAAAATTCAAAATGCTTACCCTCCAGCAACTGCTACCCATGTTCTCCAAGGATGTTTGGCTAGCCACCCTAGACCTAAAGGAGGCCTACCTCCACATTCCTGTCAGGGAATCATGGAGGAAATATCTACGTTTCAGAGCAGGATCTCTGCACTTTCAGTTCTCTGCACATCCCTTTGGCTTATCTACTGCTCCCAGAGTTTTCACAAAATGTCTGGCTCCTGCTATTGCCTTTTGCAGACAAAGGAATATCCAAATTTACCCATATTTAGATGAATGCCTAATTCAGGCAGACAGTCAGGGAAAGCTGCTCAAGCATCTGGCCTTTGTAAAGTCCCTACTGAGCTCCCTAGGGTACACCATCAATGAAAAGAAATGCAAACTAGTACCTACCAAAGGATTACATTCCTGGGAGCAAGCCTAGACACAGCATCCATGATGGCATTCCTTACACCAGAAAAGCAAACTTACCTGATAACCTACTTCTCTCAACTAGCCACCACACCCCAGTTATCTGCAAGGAAAATCCTGCAAGCTCTGGGGTTCATGGCATCTTGCATTCTACTCATTCCATATGCCAGACTGCATATGAGGAAACTTCAGTGGTACCTAAAAAACCTTTGGTGTCAACACTCTCAAGACCTGGAAACTCTTATACCAATGATAGCTTGCCCCAGGAAAGATTTTATTTGGTGGGCAGCAGCATACTCCCACAACAAGGGACTACCTTTCTCACCACCCCCTGTCACCCAGACCCTCAGCACAGATGCAGCAGACTGTGCCTGGGGTGCACACCTGGAAGGCACGTGCATACACAGCCAATGGAGCCACAGAAAATCTATCTGCACATCAACTAAAAAGAAATGTTAGCTGTCCAGCATGCATTGACAGCTTTCAGGCCCCTTCTCTCCCCAGGGGCTCTCCTCATCAAAACGGACAAACACCACTGTGATGTGGTATATCAAAAAGCAGGGAGGGACTTATTCCTACATTGTATGCTGGCTGGTCATGACCCTTTGGCACACAGCCTCTGCCATGCAACTCCACCTGTTAGCACAATTCCTGCCAGGTTGTCTAAACTCTCTGGCAGACCACTTAATCAGAAATCTTGTGGACCCACACGAGTAGCAGCTAGACAAAAGAACCTTCACCTTAATAACTCAAAAATGGGACACCCCGAAGGTCGACCACTTTGCCTCCCACACCAACCATCAGCTCAGCAAGATGTTCATCGTGTTTCACTGTTGCAGTCATTACTCTTGGGTTATCCTGCTGGCAGGCTACCCACAATCGGCCTGAATTCCAAAGTCCTGGTCTGGCGTCGGTTGCTGTCACCTCTTCCCTGACATCAGTGCACCAGGGGTATAAAAGATGCAGCCAGCGCCATTTTCTCCAGTCTTTCTTACCGCGCGGTGCCTGAAGCAAAAGCAGTTCACAAGTGCCGGTCTGCCGACTCATGAGATTTTCAAATCCGAATTTCAGAACCAAAGTCTTCATTAAAGCTAAGTACTCCATTGGGGAAACTTTTCTCTTGCTCCAGACCGATGTCAGAAAAAGTTAACAATTGTATTGCTTGTGGGAAGCAAATACCTCATAAGGATTTTTATTCTTACTGTATTCCTTGCCTAGGCCCGGACCACAACGTTGCCAGCTGTCGGTTTTGTGTTAGATTTAACCAACGCACTAAGCGTTGGTTCGATTTTGCATTTCATTACTTTGGCCGAAGATTTAACTGTATAATGCCATCGGAACAGCCGACGACCAGAGTTTACAAAAAACGCAAGGATAAGGAAAAGGATAGGCATCCGAGGTCCAAAACCGATGACGAGGCCTCTGTTAGGCCAGTCGCCGGTTCTCAGTGAGGCCCCTGACTCCCGCTACCTCAGAGCCACAGACCGCTTCCGACTCCCACATGGAGCCGACTGGGCCTCTGGATACTCCAGCTATTGGACACTGGGAAACCATTCCCTCAGATGGGTCCGGAGCCGCTGAGCAGGCATTAGCTTCTGAGGGTGTCTTCAGACCTACACTGTTATATGTTAAGCCAACTTCAGCTTCAAAGGCAAAGACTAAAGCAGTTCTAAAGACAAAGAAAGAAGTACAACATTCTCCTACTCAGACTTCCATGCCTAAAAAACAGGTGCTTAAAATGGCCGAATACCTAATTACTTTGATCAGGGGTTCCCATCCCCCTCCAGATAAGAGGCCTAGGCAAGAGACAGAATATGATTCTTCTGATCAGGTGTCAGTTTCCTCTGATTCTTCTTCTGAACAGGGATACTCTTTTCCTCCCTACGAGGATTCTGATGCTGAAGAATCCATTCCTTCAGCCTCTCCTCCTGAGGGTTATTCTTTTGGGGAAACCCTGCATACCATGAGGGAGCATTTTCACTGGGAGAGCCAAGATTACTCAGAATCTAAGAAAAGGCTCAGAGACTTTCTTCTACTACTTCAGCACAGACCTCTTGCTATTCCACCTGTTGTAGACATTGTATGTGATGTATTTTCAGAGTTCGGCCTGTCTCCTGACTCTTTACCCTCTGCACCTGCTAAGCCAGACAGATACTACAGGGTCCCAGACTCTCATAAATTTCAATATAAAAACCCTGCTGCTGACCCAAAAACTATATCTCCAGGTCCCAAAGGGGTCAAGGCTTCCACTGCAAAAAACCCTGTCCCCTCTGATAGGGATTCTAGGGCACTGGACAGATGGGGGAAAAAAGTCTATACTTCTGCTACCGTGGCTGTAAGGGCTTTAAATTGTCAGTTTCATATGCTTAAATATCAGAAGTACTTAATGTCAGTGCTTAAACAGAAAATGTTGACAAATTCTGAATGTTCTGATAATAAGGAAATGCAGGATTTATTGCATGCAGCTGAATAAGTGGGAAAGCATACTTTGCAATGTGGTTTTGATTCACTGGAGGCCTCATGCAGGGCCGCTATTATGGGTTCTGTCATTAAAAGGCATGCTTGGCTAAAGGAACAGAATCTGCCTGATCATGTTAAAGCAAAATTATTGGATGCCCCATTGCAGCATGATACTTTGTTTGGTGTTAAGGCAAAAGAGGTGTTGAAGAAAATGGAGGATAAAGCAAAATCCCTGCAGACAGTTAAGGATTTCCTACAGGTACAGCCACCCAGATTTAGCAGGAACTGGCCTTCAAAGGATTGGTCCTTTCCAGTGTCAGACAGGCCACAAAGAGGCAGATACAGACGTCCCAGAGGCAGATCTCAGCCCCAAGGCTCATACAGGCCTAAACAATGGGGTGCTTCTACCTCCAAAAGCAGAGAAGACAAATCACAACCATACAGGAAACAGTCCCAATTACGTTCCTCTGCCAGATCCAAGCACTTGGGTCTTGAACATAGTGTCCCAGGGATACAGGTTCCACTTTCACATCCTGCCAAGGGCAAAAGGTATGCCAGATCTGCCACACAATCAATGGGCAGAGGCCCAAAAGCAAATTACATCCCTCATGGATATGAGGGCCATTCAACAGGTACTACAGCAAGAGCAGGGACAAGGATTATACTCAAGACTTTTCTTGGTGCCCAGAAAGGACTGGAGACCAGTACTGGACCTGTCTATACTAAACACGTTCGTGGATGTTCCAAAATTCAAAATGTTGACTCTGCAGCAACTTCTGCCCATGCTGGGCAAGAAGGCTTGGCTCGTAACTTTGGATCTAAAAGAGGCATACCTGCATGTCCCAATCAGACAATGTTGCAGAAGATACCTCCGATTCATAGCTGGCTCAATGCACTACCAATTCTCTGCACTACCCTTTGGCTTATCTACTGCGCCCAGGGTCTTCACAAAATGCCTGGCACCAGTAATTGCATTTTGCAGACAAAGAGGAATTCAAATATATCCTTACTTGGACGACTGCCTTATTCAAGCAGAGAACAAAGACATTCTTCTAAAGCATCTGGCATTTGTAAAAAGATTACTAATTTGCCTAGGGTACACAGTAAACGAAAAGAAATCAAAACTAGTACCCTCTCAAGAGGTAATATTCCTGGGCACAAGCTTAAATACAACTGCCCAAATGGCTTATCTCATGCCAGACAAACAAAGGCAACTGACGTTCTTACTTCAAAAAGTTGGCAACAAAGACACAGTTATCTGCAAGGAAAATCCTGCAGGCCTTGGGCTTCATTGCATCCTGCATTCTGCTAATTCCATATGCCAGACTGCATATGAGGAAACTACAATGGTATCTAAAAAGTGTTTGAACTCAATATTGCCACAGCCTGGAAACATTAATTACCCTCATTCCCTGCCTGCAACAGGAGTTTCGATGGTGGGCACAGGCCTGTCACCACAACAAGAGTCTGTAATTCACTTTACCCACAGCCAGGCAGACACTCACAACGGATGCATCAGATTATGCCTGGGGGGGGCCCACATGTCAGGAAAATGTATTCAGGGCACATGGCCCGCAAGCCAGATGCATCTTCATATCAATCAAAAAGAGATGCTAGCTGCTCAGAATGCCCTGACAGCTTTCAAGGATCTGCTTCATCCAGGGCAACTACTGATAAAGACAGACAATACTACAGTCATGTGGTACATAAACAAGCAGGAAGGCACACATTCCTACCACTTATTCAGACAAGCAATGACTTTGTGGGACACAGCATTGACTTATCAAGTTAACTGCAAGCACAATTCCTGCCAGGAAAAATAAATACTCTGGCAGACGAACTAAGCAGAAACCTCATGGATCCCTACGAGTGGAAACTGGATCTTCAAGTCTTCAGCATGATAACAAGGAAATGGGGATGCCCAGACACAGATCTATTTGCCTCCCCTCACAACTGCCAATTACAGAGATTTTGCACAAGGATTTATCACAAACAAGCATGGAAAGTGGATGCCCTATCCTTCAGCTGGAAAAACCTAACAGTATATGCCTTTCCTCCACTGCCTCTCCTTCCCAAGGTACTCCTAAAGGTCAGACAAGAGAAGCCAAAAATGATACCGATTGCCCCAGACTGGCCATGCCAGCACTGGTACCCAATCCTAAAGAGCTTGTCTCACGGTCTAGCATGGACATTGCCTCAAACTTCTGACTTACTGACCCAACAAAACAATCTGATCCTGCACAGCCAACTCAGGACCCTAAATCTGATAACATGGCGGATAATGTAGCCATTCAGAAGACTTCTCTTTCAAAAGCTGTTATGGATGTTATCTTGGAGGCCAGGAGACCCAGTACCAGAAAATCTTATGCAGAAAAATGGAAGAGATTCTGTGCTTGGAACCAGGAACAAGGCATTGACACGTATGTACCAAATATTCCTCAGAATTTACAATACTTAACTGAGATGCTGGACAAAGGCCTTTCCTTTTCATCAATTAAGATTCATGCCTCTGCCATTTCAGCCCATTACAATGCGGAACCACCTATCTTTTCTCATCCTTTAATAAGGCAGTACCTCAGAGGGGCCAAAAACATCAGGCTTCCTAGGAGAGCACCAATACCTACATGGGACCTCAATTATGTCTTGGAAAAACTCACACTGCCTCCTTTTGAGCCAGCCTCAACAGCTGATATAAAATTCTTATCCTGGAAAACAGCTCTGCTCCTAGCAATAACCTCTGCAAGACGAGTCCCGGAGTTACAGGCACTCATGGCTGTGGAACCTTTTATCATTTTTTCATCCAGACAGGGTTTCTCTGAGGACAAACCCTACATTTATGCCTAAGGTGGTGTCCACAGTGTGGCCCTCAGTCAAGCCATTCACTTGCCTACCTTTTATCTAAACCCACAGAACAAGGGTGAGACACTTCTGCATTCTTTGGACATACACAGACAGCTACGCTTCTACTTGGGCAGAACTAAAGCTTTCAGAAAGACTGAGAAACCTTTAGTGGCATATGCTGCAGGATCACAAGGAAAGGCTATCTCAAAACAGACTATTTCTAAGTGGATATGTCATTGCATTCGTTTCTGCTACTCACAGCATGGCAAATCAGTGCCTATGGGCATTAGGCCACATTCTGCCAGAGCAGCAGCCACTTCAGCAGCCTTCCTCAGAGGAGTACCAACCAAAGACATCTTAGAGGCTGCAACTTGGAGTTCAGTGCACACCTTTACAAAGCACTACCACTTACCTCTCTACTCTAAATCCAGAGCAGGCTTTGCCACTGCAGTTCTGCAGGGCCTCATAGCCTCTCCTAATCCTATTTAGCCCAGCCACCCATCCTCTGCTTTGGGATTCAACCCAAGAGTAATGACTGCAACAGTGAAAGATGATGAACATAGTACAGTTGTGTACCTACCATAAATGTAGATGTTCGAGTGTATTCACTGTTGCAGTCCAGGTTACCCTCCCACCGTCCCCCTTTTATTTGCTGGGTTTTATCTGTACTTTTCTATTCTATACAACCTATGTGGTGTATTGGCTTTTAGATGAAGGAAATGTTACTTTAGTGCATGTATATTTATTGGCATAATTAGCCTACCCTTTTGGGGGCACCTGACATCTGGGGCAAGAAAAACTGAAAAAAATGGCGTTGGCTGCATCTTTTATACCCCTGGCACACTGACATCAGGGAAGAGGCAACAGCAACCGACGCTGGACCAGAACATTGGAATTCAGGCCGACTGCGTGTAGCCTGCCAGCAGGATAACCCAAAAGTAATGACTGCAACAGTGAATACACTCACAACATCTACATTTATGGTAGGTACACAACTGTACTTTCTGCACCAGGGAGCATCACAGTATGGCTTGGAAAGTGGATACCCTGTCCTTCCCCTGGGTCAATCTATCGGTCTGTGCCTTTCTTCAACTATCTCTCATCACTAGGGTACTGCTGAAAATAAGGGAGGAAAAACCAAGGACAATTCGTATTGCTCCAGACTGTTCTCGCCAGCACTGGTACCCACTGCTGCGCAGCCTGTCCCCACTGCCACCATGGTATCTCACTCAGACCCCAACCCTCCTGACCCAGAGGGAAGGAGAATTCATGCATCCCCAATTGCAGACCTTCAGTTTTGCAGCTTGGCTTATTCCCGGACCACTGATAAATCTACCAACCTCAGTAAACAGGTTGTAGATGTTATACATGACGCCAGATGCCCTAGCACTAGAAAGTCTTATGCTGACAAATGGAAAAGGTTCTGCACCTGGATTCAGGCTAAGGGAGCCGATACAGCACAGCCCTCGCTACCTCTCATCCTGGATTACCTAGCTCACCTGCTACACAGTGGTCTCTTTTTCCTCTATTAAAATTCATGCCTCTGCTATCTCTGCTCATTTTCCCACTGAACAGCCCCTTTTCCTCACACCCTCTGATCAAACAATTCCTAAGAGGGGGCTACCTACCCCAGATTGGGACCTTAACTTTGTGTTGGAAAAGCTCACCCTGCCCCCCCCCCCTTTGAACCACCATCTTCAGCAAAGTTAAAATTTCTCTCCTGGAAGACCGCTTTTCTTCTGGCCATCACTTCTGCCAAGTCTCCGAGCTACAAGCACTCATGGCTGTGGAGCCCTTTATCATCATCCATGCTGGTAGGGTTTCCCTCAGGACTAACCCATTCTTTCTGCCCAATGTGGTGCCCACTGTGGCTCTCAACCAATCCATTGCCCACCTTTTCCCTAACCCACAAAACAAGGGGGAAAGTATCCTGCGCACTCTAGATGTGCACCAACAGCTCAGATTCTATCTAGACAGGACTAAATCATTCAGAAAGTCTGATCAATTATTGGTTAGCTTTCTGCATGGGCAGAGGGCAAAGCCATCTCCAAACAAACAATTTCCAAATGGATAGCACACTGCATCCATTTCTGTTCAAGCAACACGGAAAGCCTTCCCCTAAGGGGGTCAGGACTCACTCCATCAGAGCAGCCTCCACCTCTGCAGTTTTTCTCGGAGGAGTCCCCACCAGGGACATTCTGGAGGCTGCCACCTAGACATCTTTTCACACTTTCACCAAACATTACCACATGCCTATCTTCTCGAAATCCAAGGCAGGCTTTGCCACTGCAGTCTTGCAGGGCATGTTAGCCAGCCCCTAGTCTCCTTGACTGCCTCCACCTTTTTCCTCAGCTTTGGGAATCAACCCAAATGTGATGACTGCAACAGTGAAACATGAAGAACATAGTACAGTTGTGTACACTTACCATAAATGTAGATGTTCGAATGTATTCACTGTTGCAGTCCTGGTTTCCCTCCCTCCATCCCTCTCTTCTTTCTCTCTCTCCTTATAAGGGACATTTTGGTATTTACTTTCTACTGGTGGGGTTCTTTCACCATAACCTGGCTCCCACTTCGGGGCTCCTGACAGGTCAAGAAAAACTGATGTAATGGCATCGGTTGCCTTACTTTTATACTAATGATGACCTGACGTCAGTCCTGAAGCGACACCAACTGATGCAGAAATACTAAGCCTCTGGAGTTAGGGCCGGCCGAGGGCTATCCTGACAGGGATAATCCAAATGTGATGACTGCAACAGTGCATACAATCAAACATCTACATTTATGGTAAGTGTATACAACTGTACTTTCTGAAACTCCTAGGGACAATGGCTTCAACCATAATACTAGATGTTCTTCGTGATTCACTGTTGCAGTCATCACACTTGAGTTATCTGCCTGCAGATAGCCGTCAGTCAAGTCGCTCCAGGACTGACGTTCGGTCATCAGGGGGTATAAAAACAGGCAGCCAATGCCATTACATTAGTCTTTCTTGCCGAGGAGCCCGAAGCAGAAGCAATTCGCAAGTACCAGTCGGCCAGTACCTGAATTTTCGTTTTAAGATTTGAATAATCCTGAAGTCTTCTAAAGCTAAGTACCCCATTGGGGATCCTTTTTTCTTGCTCTAACCAATGTCAGAAAAAGGTAACAATTGTTTTGCCTGTGGAAAGCAAATGTATCACAGAGATTTTCATTCTTACTGCATCACCTGTTTAGGCCCAGACCACGGCATCCCTCGCTGATGGTTTTATGCCTTATTTAATGCCCAAACCATTTGTCTTCGGGCTCTCTGTCAGTAAATTCTTTCACTCTCAATCTCCGTATTTTGAAATGGCTTCAGTAAGCCATCCGACTACCGATATTCTGAAAAAACATAGGGATAAAGACTAAGACAGACCGCATAGGTCCAAAACTGACGATGACGCATCATTTAAGCTAGTCGCCACTCTGCCGGCACTCAGTGAGGCACCTTCACAGCCCCTGATGCCCACTTCATTGGATTTGCAGGCCTCTACTGAGACCCATTTGAAGTCTGGTATGCCATGAGATGCTTCCTCGACTATGGGACCTGCGGATGCCGCTACCTTGGATGGGTCTGGAGTCGCTGTGCAGGCACCGGCTTCTGAGGCAGATGTTCTTCATGTTTCATTGTTACAATCATCACATTTGGGTTATCTGCCTGCAGATAGCCCTCAGTCGGCCTGAATACCAGAGTCTAGGGATTTCTGCGTCGGATATTATCGCTTCTTCTATGACATCAGGATGTCATGGGTATAAAACATGCAGCCAACACCACTACATCAGTCTTTCTTGCCTTGCAGTGTCCGAAGCAGAAGCAGTTCGCAAGTGCCGGTCGGCCGCCTCCTAAAGTTTTCGTTTTTCGGGGTTCAGACCTGAAGTCTCTAAAAGATAAGTACCCCGTTGGGGATCCTTTTTTCTTGCTCTAACCGATGTCAGAAAAAGTTAATAATTGTCTGGCCTGTGGAAAGCAAATACCTCACAGAGATTTTCATTCTTACTGTGCCATCTGTTTAGGCCCAGACCACGATACTCCTCACTGTCGGTTTTATGCCTTGTTCACTGCCCGAATTATTTGTCGTCTGGCTATTTTTGTCGCTAAAATCTTTCGCTCTTGTTCTCCATATTCTAAAATGACTTCGATAAGCCATCCGAATACCGATCTTCTGAAAAAACATAAGGATAAAGACAGACAGCTCAGTGAGGCACCTTCGCAACCCCTGATACCCACTTATACAGATTTGCAAGCCTCTGCTGAGACCCTTTCAGAGTCCGGTAATGCCGCAAGTTGCTTCTTTGACTATGGATCCTGTGGATGTCTCTACCTTGGATGGGTCTAGAGCTGCTGTGCAGGCACCAGCTTCTGAGGGTGTATTCCAACCTTCTGATATTCGTATTAAACAGACATCTTCGTTTTTGTCTAAAACTACAGAGTTTCTCAGGCCTAGAGTTCGCACTTCGCCTAGAAAACCGATGACCAAAGCGCATGCTCAAGCTCCCATGCCACGGAAACAAATGCTTAGAATGGTGGAAGACCTCATAACTTTAATTAGGGGAAGCCCCCCCGAGTCAAAGGATTGAATTTCCTTCCGATTCTACAGACCGTGAGCCTGATGACTCTGATCCCGCGGATTAACAGGATGTTCCCTTATCTACCTATGAGGATTCAGATGCAGAGGATTCCATCCCCTCTGCCTCCCCTCCAGAGGACATTCCTTTGGTGAAACCTTGCATACCTTAAGAGAGCATTTCAGCTGGGAATGCCAGGACTACCCACAGTCCAAAAAGAGACTCAGAGAATTTTTAGACTTGCTTCAGCACAGGCCTCTAGCTATACCCCCTTTTCTGGAGATTGTAGATGTCTTCTTGGAATCCAGCTTTACCTCTGATACGTTGTCTCCAGTGGCCATGAATCCTGACAGATACTACAGAGTACCTAACTCCCTCAAGTTTCTCTTTAAGAATCCTACTACGGTTCCAGAGACCAATTCCCAGGGACCTAAAGGCGTTAAGGCTACAATAGCCAAAAGCCCTACCCCTTCGGACATGGACTCTAGGGCTTTAGATAGATAAGGTAAGAAGATATACACCTCTGCTACTCTTGCCATCAGGGCTTTAAATTGCCAGTTTCATATGTTAAAGTATCAGCAACATATTATGGAGCTAATTAAACAGAAAATTATGTTGATTCCTGATTGTGCAGAACATAAAGATTTACAAGAGTTAATGCATTCTGCTAACCAAGTCGGAAAACATACTTTGCAATGTGGTTTTGATGTCTTAGAAGCATCTTGCAGGGCTGCTGTCACTGGGCCTGTTCTTAGAAGGTATGCTTTGCTTAAGGAACATATCTTGCCAGACTATGTCAAAGCAAAATTACTAGATGCACCACTAAATCAAGAATGCCTGTTTGGCAATAAAGCAGAAGTCCTCAAAAAGATTGAGGAAAAAGCTAAATCTATGCAAACTTTTACTTATTTCCTACAGGTACAGCCAACTAGGTTCAGTAAGCATTGGCCTTCAAATAACTGGTCCTTTCCAGTCCCAACCCAGGGGCAGCATACCACCACAATTACAGTCTCAGGTTATGCACAGATCGAAGCAATGGAGTGCTCCGACCTCTAAAACAGGGAGTAGTAAGCCAACATCCTATGGTAAAATCTCACAATGACTTATCCTTAATTCTTCCAAGCCTTGCCCAAGTACTTGCACCCTTCGGAGGAGAACTTGACCTACATGCAAAAAACAGGGAGTACATCACCCAGGACAGATGGGTATTGAACATTGTTTTCCATGGATACAGATTCCACTTCCACTCACTGCCAACCCCAAGCAGATGGCCAGACCTCCCCCAAACCAGTGGGCAGAGGCCCAAAGCAAGTACTTTCTCTTCTCAGTATCAAGGCTATTCGACCTGTCCCAGCAGAGCATAGGGGACAAGGTTTTTACTCCAGACTGTTTCTGGTCCCCAGGAAAGAAAACTCTTGGTGCTGTATCCTGGATCTGTCTTTTCTCAACACCTTCCTGGTGGTTCCAAGGTTCAAGATGCTTACTCTCCAACAGCTGCTTCCTATGCTAGCCAAGGACTCCTGGCTAGCCACCCTAGCCTTAAAAGAAGCTTAACTGCACATCCCCATAAGGAAATCTTGCAGGAAATACATACGTTCCAGAGCAGGCTCTATGCATTATCAATTCTCTGCACTTCCCTTTGGCTTATTTACTGTGCCCAGGGTATTCACAAAATGCGTAGCTCCAGCCATTGCATATTACAGGCAGAGAAAATTTCAAATTTACACATACCTGCACGATTGCCTGATTCAGGCGGACAGTCCAGAATTGCTACTCCAGCACCTGACATTTGTAAAGAGTCTTCTAACTTCACTGGGGTACACCATCAAAGAAAAGAAATCACATCAGGTACCCAGCCAATAGATTGTATTCCTGGGAGCAAGCTTGAACACAACTTCCCAGATGGCATTCCTCATTCCAGAAAAACAAGTATATTTGACAAACTGCTTCAATCTACTGGCCACCAAAACCCAGCTATCTGCAAGAAAAATACTGCAAGTCCTAGGGTTCATGGCCTCTTGCATTCTACCAATTCCATATGCAAAACTGCATATAAGGAAATGTCAGTGGTACTTAAAAAGTCTCTGATGTCAACTTTCTCAGGATCTGGAAACCATGATTCCTATCATTTCTTGCCTAAGGGCAGAGTTTCTTTGGTGGGCAGAAGCCTGCTACCACAACAAAGGACTCCCTTTTACTCTACCCCCTGTCGCCCAAACCCTAACAACAGACTATGCATGGTGGGCTCACATGGCAGGACAAAGGTATTCAAGGCAAGTGGAGCCCAAAGCAAATGCACCTGCATATCAATCAAAAAGAAATGTTAGCTGTACAGAATGCTCTGATAGCCTTCAAACGCCTTATTCTTCCAGGGCAACTATTGATAAAGACAGACAACACCACAGTTATGTGGTACATAAACAAGCAGGGAGGAACCCATTCCTACCCACTCTGCAGGTTAGCTGTGACTCTGGGGGACACGGCCTTGAGCACCCAAGTGCACCTACAAGCTCAATTCCTGCCAAGCAAACTAAATTCACTGGCAGATGACTTAAGCAGAAATCTAATGGACCCGTATGAGTGAAAACAGGAACCCAAATAATTCAAGCTGCTGATCCACGGGTGGGGGGCATCAGAGGTGGACCTCTTCGCTTCCCCTCAAAACTTTAGATTGAACAAATATTGCACCAGAACTCCCCAGAGCCAAGCATGGGAAGTGGATGCTCTGTCCTTTACATGGGAAAACCTCTCAATCTATGCTTTTCCCCCTCTGCCCCTTCTCTCGAAGATTCTACTAAAGATCAAAGAGGACAAGCCAAGGACAATCCTGATTGCACCAGACTGGCCTTGCCAGCACTGGTACCCACCTTTGCGCAGTCTGATAGTACTGCCACCTTGACACCTGCCTCAGACACCCTCCCTGCTGTCTCATTTACAAACCCTGAACCTAGCAGCCTGGTTCATCCCCTGAACCCTGAGTAAACAGGTGCTGGATGTCTTCCTGGAGGCAAAAAGACCTACTAGTAGAAAATCCTGTTTAGAAAAGTGGAAAAGATACTGTTCTTGGAGCCAGTCTCAAGGAATGGACAGAAATGTGCCCAGCTTACCTCATGTACTAGAGTACTTAACAGAAATGTTCCACAAAGGCCTATCCTTCTCCAAGTAAGATTCATGCCTCTGCCATATCAGCTCATTATAATACTGAGCCACCCCTCTTCTCTCATCCTCTGGTCAAACAGTTCTTGAGAGGAGCCAGAAATTTAAGACCTCCCAGGAGAGCTCCCAGTCCAGCCTGGGACCTTAACTTGGAAAAAATTCACGCTTCCACCCTTTGAACCTGCTGCTTCAGCAGAGTTAAAATCCCTCTCCTGGAAAACAACTTTACTCCTAGCCATCACTTCAGCAAGAAGAGTGTCTGAATTGCAGACCCGTATGGCCATGGAACCTTTCATTATCTTCCATGCGGACAGGGTTCCCTCAGGACTAACCCATCATTTATGCCAAAGGGTGGTATCTAGTGTGGCTTTAAACCTATCCATTCATTTGCCAACCTTTTTTCCCTAGTCCTCAGAATACAGTGGAAAGGATCCAGCACTCCATGGGCGTGCACAGGCAGCTTAGGTTCTACCTGGACAGGATTAAACCTTTCTGAAAATCTGACCAGCTGCTAGTCAGTTTGACTACAGGGGCAGATGGCAAACCATTTTTACATGGATAGCACACTGCATCAATTTCTGCTGCAAACATCATGGGAAACCTGCTTCACCAAGCATTACCACTTTGCCTATCTTTTCTAAATCCAGAGCTGGATTTGCTACAGCAGTCTTACAGGGCCTGCTTGCCAGCCCTAATGTTTCTTGACTGCCTCCACCCAACCTCAGCTTTGGGAGTCAACCCAAATGTGATGACTGCAACAGTGAAACACAAAGCACATAGTACAATTGTGTACACTTACCATAAGTGTAGATGTTTTAGTGTATTCACTGTTGCAGTCGTGGTTACCCTCCCTCCAGCCCCCTGACTTCTCTTTACTTCTACCTATCCTTTTTGTTTGGCATACCATATATCTTTGGTATTTGCTTTTTGCTGGGGGTGTTCCACACCATGTAATTGCTTCCTGTTTAGGGGGCTCCTGACATCTGGGTCAAGAAAAACTGATGTAATGGCGTCGACTGCATGTTTTATACCCATGACGACCTGACGTCAGTCCTGGAGCGACAACATCCGATGCAGAAATACAAAGTCTCGGGTATTTGGGCAGACTGAGGGCTACCTGCAGGCAGATAAGCCAAGTGTGATGAACTGCAACAGTGAATGCACTCGAACATCTACATTTATGGTAAGTGTACACAACTGTATTTTCCTCTCGCCAGGATACATATGAGAATCCTTCAATGGCTCCTGTTCTCCCAATGGTCGCTTCAAGAGCTTCCTATGTCCCACCTGATCAGAATAATAGAGTCATGCAAAAAGGCCCTACGGTGGTGGATCCAGTCCAACCATGTGACTATCGGGACACCCTTTATTCCACAACATCCTGTTGCTACAGTGACCACGGAAGCTTCCCAGATAGGGTGGGGGGGGGGCATTATCTGGGAAGGATGGTCTAAGGTATATGGCAGGACCACGAGGCCCACTTGCATATCAATGTTCTAGAGATGAGAGCAGTGCTTCTGGCATTGCAAGCAGTCCATGACTCTCTTCCGCTGTGGATAATTGCTATACAGTCAGACAATATGTCGGTGGTTTGGTACATAAACAAACAAGGAGGAACCAAATCATACCCACTTTGTCATGAGGCTCTGAGAGTTTGGCAATTTCTTCCCAATGCTTTCTAGTAGCAATGCACATCCCTGGGAGATCCGCGATAGCCGACAAGCTCAGCAGGGCAATATTAATGCCTCACGAGTGGTCTTTGAACCAGAACATAACAGAAGAGATTTTCCGGAAATGGGGTCAGCCTTGCTGCAATCTTTTTGCCACTCCCATGAATGCCAAGTGCAGCAGCTGCTTTGCTCTAATCCCCCCACTGGGGGAGACACCTTGGCCCTCGGGACTTCCTTATGCCCCCCCCCCCCGTTTCCTCTCATACCTAAAGTCATCCAGAAAGCAAATTCCTTGGGAAGCAGGATGATTCTCATTGCCCCATATTGGCTTCTGCAGATTTGGTTCCCCTTCCTCTGGCTTCATCTTCAGGAGATGCCGTGGACTCTGGACCAAGTTCCAGACCTTCTGACATATGTCAGGTGCACTTTAAATTGGGAAGTGAAGGTGTAGACAAAAGAATAGTCAGGCTTCAAAACTTTACTCCTGCAGTCAAACACATATTGATGTCCTCTCATAAAGTTTCTACTCGAAGACTATATACTAGCAAGTGGAAAAGATTTTCTCACTGGGCACAAAATAGAAACACTGACCCTTTTTCTGTGCCAATTCAGTCCATTCCAGAATTTCTGGCAGAACTCTTCCGGCAAGGCTCGGCTGCAGCAACTGTTAGGGTCCACCTAGCTGCAGTTTCAAATTTCCACATTGGTGACCATTCTCCTAACTTAATGTCACACAGACTGGGTAAAGCGCTTCCTTATTGGGACCTCCTTTTAAAGAGCCACTTCCTCCTTGGGATTTAAATTTTGTCCTATCTCAACTTACATTGCCACCATTCGAGCCATCATCTTGTGACCTCAAATTTCTTTCCTGGAAGACCATTTTTCTAGTAGCCGAAACATCTGCCAGAAGAGTCTCAGAGTTGCAGGCACTGTCAGTCAAACCTCCATATCTGATCTTTTATAAGGATAGGGTATTGTTGCGAACTAATCCATCCTTTATACCTAATATTTGTTCTCAATCCAATATCAGTCAGTCCATTGAGCTCCCAGTGTTTTTCCCCAACCGTAGCAACAAGACAAGAGTATAAACTCCATCAGTTGGATGTGCATAGACAGCTCAGATTCTGTTTGCATAGAACTAAAGATTTCAGGAAATCTGATCAATTATTCTTCTCCTTCTCTGAGGAAAAAAAGTATGCCAGTTTCTAAAGTCACCCTTTCAAATTGGCTCTCTTTGCATCACCTTTGTCTATACCTCCAATAACACAGAGCTGCCATTCAGAATTAGGAGTCACTCAACCAGAGCATTAGCTACATCATCTGCTTTTCAGGCCAGAATGTCTATGTACAGTATTTGTGCTGCAGCTACGTGGGCCAATCATCATACGTTTATCGCTCATTTCAAAGTGGATTTGACCTCCAGGGACAGGGCCTCCTTTGGTTCCACTGTGCTCAAAGGTGTACTCTTGTGAGCCACCCGGGGAAAAAGGTGCTAGGGAAGCTGTCTTATCCAAGTAAGAATGAAGGCGAGATAAGACAACATAACATAAAGAAGTTATGTACTCACCCTAACGTTCCATGTTTGTTGTCCATCTCACCATTCATTCTTACGACCCCTCCCTCCTTCCCCCGTCCAAGGACTCCTAGAGGGCCTGGTGGTTATCTTTCCTCTTTATATGAGCTCCTTGACTCAGTTACTCATTAGTATGTTAGCAGCAAACAAGATCTGGAGAGTTGCACCACTGCATCATGGGATACCTACCTGCCAAGAGCCAAGTTTGAGACTTCCAGCTGTGTATTTGGCTGAGTCTAAGCAGAGGATCAGCTCCAAACCCATCCAAGTAAGAATGAATGGCGAGATGGATATCAAACACGGAATGTTATGGTGAGTACATAACTTCTTTTTTTTTTTTTTCTTATTCTTAAAGTAAAATAACCTTATTCTTCCCTCCCCTTCATAACCTTCTACCTTATTTAATTACACAGTCCTTTTATAGTGGAACAGTTCATTTGTGGGTTTGAAGGTTCAATAGTATATCTGTTTAATAACACTAATTTTTAAGTTAACTGCTGCTTAAATGCTTATCTGCTCCGACTTTTACCTCATGGTGCAAGACTTTGAGTAGATGTTGTATAAGGGCAGGGGTGTTGGGACTAGTAGGCCAAAGCACCATGGAAATATTGGGTTACAGACAAGTCAAAAAGAAGAGATCTGATATTGTGATGATCCAGCTGTATAACTGATATAGGACTTGCATCAGACATGTTTGGACTGCATTGACGTGTAAGGGTTTAACCAAAGCACAAAACATGTAACTTTCTTACCAAAATAGCAAAATGTCACATGCTCAGGAATATAGCAACAGTTAGTGTAAAAAAGAAAAAAAAATACTAGATGGCCTTAGGGTCAGATTTATGTGCATTTATATGATGTGAATAAGGTGGTTTGTAATGCTGTATATAAGCATTCAGTTCAGTGCAAGAATTATAGGAAGTTTCTTTTTTCCGTAATTGTTAAAGTGGTGAAAGATGAAAAAGGGGTGATAGTGAACACTTGTTGGAATGCAAAGAAGATCTGGCAGTTGAAGCTGAATGCGGCTAAGGAACCTGGCATTAATGATTGGCTTTCTGTTTTGAGTGTTTTAAAATCTAGGACAACGAAGATGCGAGTCATGTATTTTTTTAAATGTATTTGAAGACATTTGGTGTCAATTGTTTGGTATTTATAATATTAATATATTAGTTTTTTTTACATTGAAAGTAAGTGTAAGTTTAAAATGATAAATTGGCATTAATTATTCATGATATGGTGAACTTGATTGGTTGCTGTTTTTGTTTCTGTATTGAACATTGAACTAATTTGACTGAAGAAGCCCTATTCATTGATAGAGGGTGAGAGCCAAGTTTATTTACTTTAAATGTTGCTGTATTTCTCAGTGTGTGACATGCAAGTGTTTTCGAGTCTTTTGACTCGACCCTGTGCAGTAATGCTTTGCTTCTTTGTGTCCCTGTGTAAAAAAGTTGTGGTGCATAATAGTTAGCCCCAAGTTGTTGTTAGTGTTATTTTTGATGAATTTCAGATTTTTCTTATTAAAGCAGGTGAGAAATTTCATTTTCTTAATTTACATTGCTTCATTACAAAAACTGAGGTGGTGGTGCTGCGGTAGTGTTGTCGCCTCACAGTAAGACGCTGTCCGGTTCGATTCTCAGCTAGAGCGTCTTCTGCGTGGAGACATGCGTGAATGGGTATACCTTCGTTGAAGGTTGTGCGTCAGAGCTGGCAACTCTGCACGTAAAAATCTACTGCCAGTCATTAGCGGACCGGAGTTCTGCTGTGGCGACCCCTAACCGGGAAAAGCCGAAAGACACAACAACATTGCTTCATTACGATTTTCACTTCTTCAAGGCCATGATTTGTCAGTTTTATATCAGGGTTATTTTGCAGGCTTTGGCACAGTCACTCTGTGCTGAAATTTCTTGACTCAAAATGTCATTTCCAGTGCACTGAAAAAAAAGACTAAAAATACAGGAGAAGAGTGGCAGGCCCCCTGTTAAATATATTCAGAGAAATGGTAATCTTGGACTTGGTGTATATAAGTCAGGATTTTTAGCCATTCCATTTCACCAAAACCTTTGCAAAACAACTCCAATCAACAGACAAATTGTCTTATTTATATTTATACTTCAGGGTGTTCCATCTGAATGAAATTTAATGGCAACAATTTTTAGAAATTTGTCTCATGCTCCAATTAGTTAAGGGCCACAGCTGCAGCAGTACTTTGTTCCTTTGACCAGGACCCTGACCAGGATTATTCAGTTAACACTAAAGAAAAACAAGCACAAGTGAGAAGCATCTCTCAAATCTCCATGTATTTGAGAAAAGGTTGGAAGGAAAGAGCATTGATTCCTCTCACAGATCTTAGAAAATTGAAGTTAAGAAAACTGTGGAGTTCAACGGTGACTTCTTCAGCCTTCATTATTACTTTTGGCCCTACCTTTTCATATGTTCCCATGGTTTCTTGTCCTTTTCCAGTCAAGTCTATTATTATTTTATGTATTGATTATGGCCTGCTGGTTGCAGCCATAAAAGCAAATCTTTTCATGTTTGTGTTTGTACAGTTTTGTTGTACTTGTTTGTTTTTTTATTGTCCTTTTGCTGCTTTCTTAAAGCATCCTGTTCACCAGGCATGTGTTAGTACAATACGTGCTTGTTTGACATAAGTGTTGCAGGTTCTATAGTCTGTCCCCACCCTAAAGTGAGTTCTACAGCTGCCAGCCTTACAAACATCTGCATACCAAGCAACAGTTTACCTGGCATCAGCCTTCTTGTGCCATATGCTTTGCCAGTCTAGGAAAGTTAGTGGGCCCAAGGGTGCAGTGCAAAACCTCCCGCAGTCCATCTTTTACTTCTGAAAGCCCAAACCTTTGGAACCTACTGCCTGTCTAGCCAAGGGAACGTCTGGCACTAAGGTTTTAAGTGGTCATTTAAAACCTGTTTATGTAAATTGGTACTTGCATCATTCTTGCTGGTCTTTGCTTGTATGTTTTGTTGTAGTCATCATTGCAGTTTTCTATCTTGTTATTAATGCTTATTACATGTTATTTGCTTGTAAAGGGCTTAAGATTAGGCACTTGAATAAACCTGCGTTGAGGACTGGCAACAACTTGGATGGAATCCCCTAGCCATTGTGTTTATTGCCTGCATTCCTCACCTGCCTGGATATTGAGAGAGCTATCAAGTGTTTTTTTCCTCCACTGGAGTGCCAGAGGAGCTGTCCGGAAGGATTAAGCCAGTGTGAGGCTGAAAAGGAGCAGTCAATAAGATGGAAACTGTGCGGTTCAGGATGTCATAGAGGTCTAACTGAACTGTAGGTGTGGAGGGACAGCGGGAATGTTAAGAAAGGGGGCTGCCTCTGTACTCCAAGTTAATCATTTGTTGAAAGAGAATCTCTCAGTTATATTCATATGTTAAGTAATTGCATATCTGTACTTTCCTGTTGGAACAATTTATGCATTTTTCCTATTTTTTTTCTCTTTCACCCTACAGTTATATCTCATCTGCCAGTACAGTGTGAAGACGATGTGGAGCAGAATTGTAAAGTACAAATGACCGGTTCTGTTTTCAGACAACCTTACACGACTTTAAATGAAGGCAATGTGCTGTTTAGTGCAGTAACCCTTCCCTTGAAGTTGGATGCAATAGCCATGACTCCAGATGAAATCTTCAGCCCATGGACAGCTCCGAGACCAAATCCTGTTGGGAGTGCTACTTTCCAGGAGCACAATTCATACCATAGGAGTTCTTTGGATGACAATTCATGGGTTGTTCCTAACCCACCAAAACCAAGTGACATCCAGTTTTGGGAAACAAGAAGTAACACAACACCTAGTCCAGTTAATTTTATGGACTAAGAAGCAAAATTATTTGAAATGTGTATAATATGTACATGCATATGTAACATTCATCATTGGTTGTGGAATTTGCAAAACAAAAATGTAGGTAATAAACTGTTGGCTAAATAGTACATTTTATTTTGCAATCCCTAAAGTTATTTTTCGTTTGTTTTCTTGTTAACATTCCATCTCTCTACATCTGTGGTCGTCTTTGCAGAGTGGGTGTTGAATGAGCAAGGATATTTACGCACATACTCCATCTAATTTATAAAGTGACTGCACATGCACTGTAGTCTAGGATGATGTTAAAAGTAACTTTCCCTCACTTCCAAACATAACGGTGGAGGTTTGTTCAGATTATTCATTTAATGTGCATCTGTTTGGAAATTATTTTATTAGCTAATGAAACTTAGTAATCAAAGAAAATTCCTGCATTCCTGGTAGAAATGTGCTGAAAAGGTTGGACTCATTGGTTTGCACCCAGTGTGCAAAAATATGTGGCATCTGCCATATCTTTTTTGGAAGAAAGTAAAATATGTGGCTTCTGCAAGCCCTGTTTTGTAAGAGAGCAAAAATGTGTGGCCTGTGCAAGCCCCTTTTAGAGGAGAGCAAAATAGTCTTGAAAATGGTCTGTGGACCCACAAGTTAACAACAGTATGTAGAAAATTTATGGTGCTTTCCCTGCACCTCAGGACAAAAATAAAATGATGTCTGTAAACAAAAGATTTTGGAAACAAAGCTGGGAATGGTATGTATATGTGTTGGGGAAGGTGTTCAACAAATATTTCAGGAGGTGCTTCACAGAAAGAGCGGTGGATACCTGAAGTAATTTTTCTTTAGTATGCATATTAGGGAGCATAACCACAAGGAACTGTTCTATACTGCGGTGGTGGTGCTCCGGTAGCGTTGTCGCCTCACAGTTACACGTTGCCCATTCGATTCTCAGTTAGCGTGTCTTCTGTGTGGCGACATGCGTGAACGGGCGTTCCTTCGTTGAAGGTTGTGCGTTAGGCCCGGCAAGCCAGCACGTAAAACTCTACTGCCAATCATTAGCGGACCGGAGTTCCGCTGTGGCGACCCGTAACCAGGAAAAGCCGAAAGACACAAACCAAACCCACAAGGAACTGTTTTGTAGGACTCTGTAAATAAAGCAGAAAAGACTGGTCGTATGTTAAATTGTAATGCCATAAGGGGTCTTTATTAGCTGAAACATGAACTGCTCGAGTACCTGTGTCTCATTTCTTATCACTTTAGTCAAGGAATGCTTGTATTTGCCAGCAAGTTTTAAAAAAGTATTTTTTTGCAGGAGGCAAGTCCCCTTACACCCGTAACATGAGGCTCTACATCCACATCTCCCAGACAATAAATATACTGGTTTCAAGGTCACAAACTCTGAGAAAGTATATTTACTGACAGAGTCTGTGTAACCAGGTTTCTAGCACTTGAATGCACAGATGAGTGTTCAGGTACGAGCAGCTAAACCTGGAGGAAATAAGACACCCACGAAAGGAAATTATAGAAGGAATAAAGTTTGTATTTTTTATCCTCCATCAAGTTCTGTGTGGGTTGCTTATAATATAAATTCCTGATGTATATTTATAGAGTGCTGTATGTCATCTTGCAAAATCTATGTATATCTGCACACGGTTGATTTCATCATGTGGTCTGTAAGGTTGGTTTTACATTTCTATTCTCTTGGACTGCTTTATTAAGACTTTATTGCTGAGAACTAATACAGCAGTGCTGTGTACAGTTGATTTACTTAAGACATGATCAACATGAAGTGGTCATGTGATCATTCAACCTTCAGTCTTGACTGCAGAAGGTTTGTCACCTTTAGCAATCCAGCAATAGTGTAAAAGGTGGTGAAGTTAAATGTGTTTTATTACTTTACATCTTCCCTCCTAAATGATGTGCAGATGTACTGAATTTGTCTAATCGTATTCCACTTAAGAAATTTTTCAGGAATTCTTGTTTATCTAAACCAGATCTTTGCTCGCCCAACCTCATTTTTTTAATTGGTCTGAATAATACCTGTAACGTCTCTGGTGTACTCAAAGTAGCAGGCATATCAGAGCTAGTATTCTGTCTTCATACTGCTTATCATTTTCTGTCAGCTTTTGCATGTATTTGTTTATGTGTAGTTAATGGAAAACTATGTCAGATGTTGACTATTGCAATGACCAGTGTGCACATTTGACTCTAGGAAGCATTATCTGTTTAAAATTAATAAATCAACATCATAAATCCAGTAAATCTGAAACACATCCATGGCTGCTTACTGTTGTCCACGTGGGCATTTAGTATTGTAGAAAGCAACAGAAACCTTTTTGCTTGTATTATTTAATTTCAGGTCTAACATGTGATTTTTTTCCCAGGTTTGCAAATGCTTCACAGACGTTTGCGTTAATGTATATTTTTGCCATGGCTGCAGTAAAGGTTTCAGTATGTTAATAATGTACTTTACTTAAAATTGACTATAAACAAGTTGTTTATTTTGAATAAACTATTTTGATTGTAATATTTCTCTTCTGTTGTCAGTGCTTATGTTAACAGATTTATTTTGGAATGCTTAGGTTTTTCTACAAAGTATTGATATCTATATGCTTCATTTTCATAAATAGCTTTCCAAAAAGAATTGTCTAGTATATTATAGAGTTTTAAATGATTCCATAATTGATTACAGCATATATTATCATATGCCCTTTTAATGTCACATGACATCAGTTCACCGTCATTTTTGGTTTTATACAATTTATTACTTCCTTTTCTATAACCACTATATCGCTACTATCCTGTCCTTTCATCCCATATTCTCTGTTACCTCTTTTATGACATTATTAAGCCTTTGTTTGAAAAATCTTAGGTATTTTTAATCCACATTACATATTCGTATGGATCTCCAGTTACTTGATTTATTATTACCCACTCGCATGTTATTTTCTGTAGAATGTGTAACCAATACCATCTTCCTCAGTGCAGAGTCAGTTTTCTCTCTACATATACTTTTGAGAACTTCTTCAATACAAATTTCTCTGCTCAGTAAATCCACTGTTTCTTTAGAAATGTTTTAACCCCTTGTTCTACATTATGTATGACCTGTTTGCATGCATGTATTGCTTCAAAAAAATCTATTGTTTTAATTTTCTTGTTTATTAGCTTACACCTTTCTGATTCTGTACCACAATTAGTATACCTTCATTATACTTTATTTGCCTATTTAAATGGGATTAATGTCTTCCTTTCTACCTTTTGACAACATATTTTTGCCTTAACGCCTGTCCTTCATTCAACATAAATATTAACTTTTACTGTGGTGGTGCTGCGGTAGCGTTGTCGCCTCACAGTAAGACGCTGTCTGGTTCGATTCTCAGCTAGAGTGTTTTCTGCGTGGAGACATTCGTGAATGGGTGTACCTTCATTGAAGGTTGTGCGTCAGGACTGGTAACTCGTCACGTAAAAATAAACTACCAATCATTAGGGGACCGGAGTTCCATTGTGGTGACCCCTAACCGGGAAAAGCCGAAAGACACAAACAAACTGTGTCATTCCCTTATTATTACATCATATAACCTCCTCTAATGTGTGACATTCTTTCTCATAAATTTTTTCCTCTTTAATCATAAACATTCCACAAGGTAGTTTTTTGATTTCTTTAGTAATCAGTCTAACCAGTTCATTTAAAAATGTCTCCTTTGTAAATATTCTGTAAATAATGTCTGCCTTTCATCTTGTAACATCAGTAATTTTGAGCAGTACCCAGTTAATTTCTTACACTGGTGCAGTGGTTAGCATTGTCGCCTCACAGCAAGAGGTTCTCCCATTTGATTCTCGGCTGGAGCGCCTTCTGTGTGGAGTCTGCATGTCCTCCCCGTGGTCGAGTGACATATAAAGACATGCAGGTAGGTGCGTGTGTGAATGGGTGTGCCTTTGAAGGTTGGGCATCAGGCTGGCAACTCGGCACCATAAAAATTCACTGCCAATCATTAGCGAACCAGAGTTCCACTGTGGCGACCCCTAACCGGGAAAAGCCAAAAGATATTAATTTTACTTGTCTTCATTAATAAATTGTTGTGTCCAAAAACAACCCGTACTGCTATGTGATCTGAAAATCAACAGTGACATTATTAGCTTCTATTAATCTCCATAAGAATACAAAAAAGTTAATTTCTGCCTTTGCCTTTCCCTTCATATAAATGTATTCATGTCCCTGCCCTATGGTGTAGCTGTAATTTAAAAAAAAATGTTAAATACTTTAACTTCTCTCCATTGCTTTCTGTTTCTTCCTTTACTGTATGAAATTAGAACAGTTCAGCTGTGGTTTTGCTTCTACCAATCCTTACGAGCAAAATAAATAAGAAACGAATAAGTAGAAAAAGCGCTCACTTTATTAGCAACAACAAAGCTTTCGGGAATCTCCCTTCTTCAGTGTTCAGTTAATTAATTAAGACCATTATATTATATATAATTAAAACAATAAACCACATGACACAGCCATCCAATGTGGAAACAAACATCATTAATGAAACAAGCTTAAGATTTTTTTAAAACCATATCATCATATAAAAATATATTTCCATATATACTTATATTCATACATAAAATAAAAACTGGAATGAACCTTGCATCACATTTCCCAAAGAAAAAGAAGAATATTATGCATATAATCTAAAAAACTATATTGCATGCTACGCTTCTATTTTTACCCTAAACAATGATATGGATATTACCATATTACTTTACCCATACATATATATATATTTGTCTATTTCTGAAGTAAATTGACATATAGAAACAATAAAAAACTACCATTTTAGCAGTAAGTGAATCTAACTACTCGTACTGCTTCTGTTTAAAATCTAACATAGGTTTGATTGTTACCTTATTGTTTAATCCAGGTATTCTATCTGCTTCAAGTCTTACTATCCACTTATATTCAGACATCTCCAATCTATTATTCTGATCACCCAGTCTCAAATTTCTATGTATAACTTCTAATACTTTAAATTTAAAATTATGTGAGCAACCCTTATTGGTTATATGTTATGCTAAGGCATTGGATGGAACATTCGCTTTTTCTACTTATTCGTTTCTTTTTTGTTTTTTTCTTCCCTTACTGTCCCAGTTAGTCTCCCAAAGTCATTATATTCATGTTGTTCAAATTTTTTTTTTAAAATCTTGAAAACGTTGTATTCCTTTAGTATCTGATGTAAGTGCGTACACTATCATGTGTTCTCCCAAGTCTTTTAATACAATAATCTAATATCATAACCTTCCTGTACAAAGAATACTAACTTCATATAGTGTTATAATTCAAAAATATTATGCTTCCAGAATATAAATAATTACCCAATAAGCTTATGATCTTCCCATAATTGTTTTAACTGTTCTTTATTTAAATGTATATCAAATAAGCTTATTACATCATATTTTAACTGTTTACACCATCCTTCTTCAGCAAATAAACATTTTTATTTTCACATTAAGGGAAAAGGCAGAAAATTATTCATTACTTTCTCTAACTTGATTATTTATATTAATATTTTTATATTGCTTGTTTTATCCTTTTCTGTCTCTCTAGCTTTTTAACATCTTTTTTTTTCCCATAAAACCAGTTATTCTTTATCATTTTCATCATCTAGAGAAACACCCCCCCCCCCCGTTGTGACCAGGTAGTCCTACTTTACCATTTAACTTAGTTTGCACAGTTTGTTAAATGTTTTCATTTTCATCATTTTTACTTTAACACTGTTATGCAACCAGTATTAATTAGATTTATATTACTTTCAGTATGATTTACAGTTTTTAGCTGTATGGCCTACCTGTCCAGTCACATTACATTGCCATTTCATATATTCATTAATAAAATTATCTTCTGCAACACAAAAAAAATACACTTTAGGCTGTCCCAAATATATAACCGTTACTAAGATTCAGTTATTCAATTATGTATTTTGTATGCTATATTTATATTTTAGATATTTTTTTATGGTGAGTAGTGGATAAAGGAATGTGCTGCTTTAAGGAAAGGGGTGTGTTTGGATTGACCAATGGGATTGCTTTTGAGTGTATTTAAACAGGGAAAACATGTATAGGAATATCGGATGAAGTTCGTAAGAAGTGAAAGAAAGTGCTAATCTTTTTTATTTTGTGTATATTAAAGTTCAATAAATTATAGTTTTACCATGGATCCACCTGAGCCAGCTTTTGTTTGGACTCTACATACAGAAATATGTCCATTAATTCAAATGTCTCAAAAGTTAGAATACAAAACTCCTTTCTAAAATGTATTAGAGAGAATTTGTGATCTAGTAAATGGTAATTGCTGTATTTTGTTCCAGATACCATGCCTGCGTATGACCTAGCCATTTTTGAAGAAATGTTTACTGTAAGATTTATTTTTTGCTTAATACTCTGAGCGTCTTCTGTGTGGCGTCATGCGTGAATGGGCATTCCTTCGTTGAAGGTTGTGCATTAGGCCCGGCAAGCCAGCACGTAAAAATCTACTGCCAGTCATTAGCGGACCGGAGTTCCACTGTGGCGACCCCTAACCAGGAAAAGCCGAAAGACACAACAACAACTCTGCTGTTCTTCTCTCTTAGCAGCTGCCAACACTGCATATGTTCTCTCTATAGACACTTCCTCTCTGACTTCCTATGACCATGAGTGTGGTATTTGTGAGTCACATTCCAACTGTACAGCTTCTTCCAAGGTTCCATCACTTTCATTTTCCTGGACCAATTCAACGACCTGCAACCACGGAATCTCAACACTGTCCCCTGGTTCATCTTCACTCAGTCATCGTAAAATAGTTTTCCAAATCTCCTCTTGCAAATACTGTAACCACAGGCTCCACTCTCTCCTCAGCATTTTCCTTGGCAACAGGCAAGTTTGCTGACTCAGTTGCATTTACAACTGCAGGCCCCAGCATTTTTTCTATGCATCATTCTTTGATCTGCTGCATCTTGCAGCATTTATCATGCTACTCCTCCATCTCAGATGTTCTTAGTGTTTCACTGTTGCAGTCATCAAATTTGGGTTATCCCTGCCAGGGTTGCCCTCAGTCGGCCCGAATACCAGAGGCTTAGTACTTCTGCATCGGTTGCTGTCGCCCCAGGACTGACGTCAGGTTGTCAGTGGTATAAAATCAGGCAGTTGACACCATTACATCGGTCTTTCTTGCCAAGGAGCCTGAAGCAGAAGCAGTTTGCACCAGTGCCAGTCGGCCGCTACATAAGTTTTTCATTTCCGAATTGAAGTTGAAGTCTTCTAAAGCTAAGTACCCCATTGGGGATCCTTTTTTCTTACTCTAACTGATGTCAGAAAAAGTTAACAATTGTCTCGCCTCTGGAAAGCAAATACCACACAAAGATTTTCATTCTTACTGCGTCACCAGTTTAGGCCCAGACCACAACATCCCCCCGCTTTCGCTTTTGTGCTTTATTCAGTGCCAGAACTGTACATCGTCAGGCCCTAATTGTAGCAAGATATTTTCATTCTCAGTCCCCAAATTCCGAAATGGCTTCGGTAAGCCATCTGGCAACTGATCTTTTGAAAAAACGTAAGGATAAAGACGGAGACAGACCGCACATGTCCAATACTGCTGACGACGCTTCCGTTAAGCTAGTCGTCAGTTCTCTGGTCCTAAGTGAGGTGCTTTTGCAGCCCCTGATGCCTGCTTCTGTGAATTCCCAGGCCGCTACCAAGACCCTTTCAGAGTCCAGTATGCCACGAGACTCTTCTTCGATGAAGGATCCTGTAGATGTCTCTACCTTGGATGGGTCTGGAGCCGCTGAGCAGGCACCAGCATCCGAAGAAGTACTTTGCACTATCGATACTCTACACAGACCGACTTCTTTTGCATCTTTAGTTCTTTCCCAAACAATGGAGTTTCTAAGGCCCAGGGTACGAACCACACCCAAAAAACAGACCCAAGCTCAGGCACCTGCTTTCTTGCCTCAGTCTCAAATGCTTAAAATGGTGGAAGACCTTATAATACTTATCAGGGGAACCAGGCTACCCCTTCCAAAAGAAAGAGACTTGTACCCAGTAGTTTTATCTGACTAGGAGTCTGATGACTCTGATGCATCTGAATATGAAGATATGCAACCCCTCTCTGCTTATGGGGAATTCTGATGCAGAAGAATCCATCCCTTCAGCCTCTCCACCAGAGGACTTTTCCTTTGGGGAAACCCTGCATAACTTTAAGAGAGCATTTCCAATGGGAATGTCAGGACTACCCTCAGTCAAAAAAGAGACTCTGGGAATTCTTAGATCTTCCACAGCACAGACCTCTGGCCATTCCTCCCATCCTGGATGTTGTGGATGATGTTTTTTCTGGAATCCAGTCCAACCCCTGACACCCTACCTCCTGCTCCCAGGAAACCTGACAGATATTATAGAGTCCCTGACTCTCTCAAATTTCTTTTCAAAAATCCTTCTGCTGACCCTGAGATCATCTCTCAAGGACCTAAAGGAATCAAAGCAACTTCAGCTAAGAATCCCACCCCCTCAGATAGGGATTCCCGAGCATTAGACAGATGGGGTAAAAAAGTATACACCTCTGCTACTCTTGCTATTAGAGCATTAAATTGTCAGTTCCATATGTTGAAATATCAGCAACATAGCATGGAACTCCTCAAACAAAAAGTATCTTCTTTCCCTGCTTGTGCAGAAAATAAAGATTTACAAGAGCTAATGCATTCTGCAAGTCAAGTAACTAAGCACACCTTACAACGTGATTTTGATGTTCTAGAAGCATCTTGCAGGCCAGCAGTCATTGGATGTTTATCGTGTTATACTGCTGCAGTCATCATACTTGGGTTATCCTGCTGTCAGGCGGTCCCGCAGTCAGCCGAATCCCAAAGTCTTGGTCCAGCGTCGGTTGTCGTCGCTTCTTCCCTGACGTCAGTGCGACACGAGGATAAAAGAGGCAGCCAACGCCATTTTCTTCAGTCTTTCTTGCCGCGCGGTGCCCGAAGCAGAAGCAGTTCGCAAGTGCCGGTTGGCTAGCTCCTGAGATTTTCGAATCGAATTTCTGCCCGAAGTCTTTTCTAAAGCTAAGTACCCCGTTGGGGAAACTTTTCTTGCCTCAGACCGATGTCAGACAAAGTTAATAATTGCATTTCTTGTGGGAAGCAAATACCTCCTAAGGATTTTCATTCTTATTGTATTCCTTGCCTAGGCCCAGACCACGACATCTCTGGTTGTCTGTTTTGTGCTAGGTTCAACAAACGTACAATCAACCGTCAGGCAGATTTCGCCCGACATTATTTTGGCAGAAAATTTAACTATAGCATGTCGTCGGAGCAACCGACATCAGCAATGAGTAAAAAATGCAAGGATAAGGACAGGCAACCAAGGCCAAGACCAGATACCGAGGCCACAGCAAGGCCTGCCGCCGGTTCTCTGGTTTTCAGCGACGCGCCTGCGCAGCCCCTGACTACCGCTGAATTAGAAATTCTGATGGCCTCCCAGACCGAATCAGCTGAGCCTCAGGAGCCGGTTCCATCTCACCCCTCGAACGCCAACCCTGACGGTGATCTGGAGATTTTGGACAGGCCTTCGGTGTCTGAAGGTGTCTTCATACCGACAACTATCTCTATTAAGTCTTATGCTAAACTTAAAGCCCCCTTAAAAGTTAGGAAACTGGGTCCACAGACTCCCCCCACAGGCCCCTATGCCTAAAAAACAGATGCTTAAGATGGGTGAGGATTTAATTACCCTTATCAGGGGTTCACAACCCCCTCCTGACAAAAGGCCTAGACTGGAGGAAGATTATCCTTCCTCTGACCAAGCATCCATTTCCTCAGCTAACTCTGAGGACCAGGATTATTCCTTCCCTCCTTATGAAGACTCAGATGCTGAAGAGTCCATTCCCTCAGTCTCCCCCCCTGTAGACTACTCTTTTGGGGAAACTTTACACACCATGAGGGAACACTTCTACTGGGAAGGCCAAGATTACTCTGACTCTAAGAAAAGACTCCGTGAGTTTCTTCTTCTCCCACAGCATAGACCCCTTGCAATTCCTCCAGTTTTAGACATTTTGGATGATGTTTACACCGAATCTAGTCTAAACTCAGATTCCTTACCTCCTGCACCAGCTAAACCAGACAGATACTACCGAGTTTCTGATTCTCATAAGTTTCTATATAAAAGCCCTGTTGCAGACCCCAAAACCATTTCCCAGGGTCCCAAAGGGGTTAAGGCCTCTACTGCTAAGAATCCACTACCTTCTGAAAGAGATTCCAGAGCATTAGAAAGATGGGGGAAGAAAGTGTATACATCTGCCACTTTGGCCATGAGGGCCTTAAACTGCCAATTCCACATGCTAAAATACCAGCAGTACTTGATTACACAGTTAAAGCAGAAATGATCCCTCAGACAGATCAACCTGATTTCTAAGAGATGCAGGATTTGCTGCATGCAGTAGAACAGGTGGGAAAGCATACCTTACAGTGTGGTTTTGATTCATTGGAAGCCTCATGTAGAGCAGCTGTCACAGGATCTGTAATACGTAGACATGCTTGGCTAAAAGAGCAAGCCTTACCAGAACATGTCAAAGCAAAGTTATTGGATGCTCCATTACAGAAAGATGTGTTATTTGGTGTCAAAGCAGAGGAAGTTTTAAAGAAAATGGAAGAAAAGGCAAAATCTATGCAGACAGTTAAAGATTTTTTACAGGTACAACCTCCTCGTTTCAGCAGAAACTGGCCACCAAAAAACTGGTCCTTTCCTGCATCAGACAGACCCTAAAGGGGTAGGTACAGACGCCCAAGGGGCAGAGGCCATCCACAAGGTTCTTTCAGGCCTAGACAATGGCATACACAGAGCTCAGAGGTGGAGACGAAAGATCTCAACCCTTCAGGAAACAAGCACAATGACTTCCCTCTTCGCCTGCCAAGCAAAATTGCCCTGGCAGCACCTTTGGGAGGAAAACTGGCTCTATTTCCACAAAATTGGCGCATCATAACAAAGGACAAATGGGTTCTGGATATTATTACCCGAGGCTACAGATTTCATTTTCACACTTTACCACGGATGAGAGGCATGCCAAATCTGCCTCCAAACCAATGGGCAGAGGCACAAACACAAATTTCAGCTGTCATGGATATGAAAGCAATTCAAAAGGTACCTACAAAGGAGCAAGGTCAAGGTTTTTACTTGACTATTTCTAGTACCAAGAAAGGACAAAGCCAGGAGACCCATTTTAGACCTCTCAATTCTAAACACATACCTGGAGGTACCCAAATTCAAAATGCTCACACTACAGCAGCTTCTTCCCATGCTGGGCAAGGAGTCTTGGCTAGTAACATTGGACCTCAGAGGCATACCTGCATGTCCCTTATCAGACAAGATTGCAGAAGATACCTCAGATTTTTGGCAGGTACAATGCGTTATCAATTCTCTGCATTGCCCTTTGGCTTATCTTCTGCACCCAGAGTATTTACGAAATGCCTGGCATCAGTAATTGCACACTGCAGACAACGAGGAATACAAATTTATCCATATCTGGACGACTACCTGATCCAAGCGGACAGCAAGGTCATTCTATTACAGCATCTGGCATTTGTAACAAAGCTGCTAAGTTGCCTAGGGTACACAGTAAACAAAAAGAAGCCAAAGCTAATACCCTCACAAGACATAATATTCCTGGGTGCCAGCTTAAATACAACGGCCCATATGGCTTATCTCACGCCAGACAAACAAAAACAACTGACTCAGTACTTCAAAAAAATGGCAACTTTTACCCAGCTCACTGCTAGGAAAATCCTGCAGGCATTGGGGTTCATGGCATCCTGCATTCAACTAATTCCACATGCAAAGCTGCATATGAGGAAGTTACAATGGTACCTGAAAAGTGTATGGACTCAACACAGGCACAGCCTTGAAGCAAGTATACCTCTCATTCCATGCCTTCAAAAAGAGTTCCTATGGTGGGCTCAAGCATGTCAAATAAACAAGGGTCTTCCTTTTGTCTTACCTCCAGCAAACCAAACTATGACAACAGATTCTTCAGATTATGCCTGGGGAGCACACATGGCAGGACAGTGCATACAGGGCAAATGGTCTGCAAAACAAATGCATCTACACATCAACCAAAAGGAGATGCTAGCTGTGCAAAATGCATTGACAGCCTTCGAGGACCTCTTGCATCCAGGACAACTACTAATGACAGACAACACCACAGTTATGTGGTACATAAACAAACAGGGAGGAACACACTCCTACCCTTTATGTAGACAGGCAATGACCTTGTGGAACACAGCATTGACTTACCAAGTACAACTGCAAGCACAATTCCTGCCAGAAAAGGAAAACATATTGGCAGA
This sequence comes from Protopterus annectens, assembly GCF_019279795.1. NCBI lineage: Eukaryota > Metazoa > Chordata > Ceratodontiformes > Protopteridae > Protopterus > Protopterus annectens. Next base: position 272,016,261 of record NC_056731.1, read on the forward strand.
CGAATTAAGCAGAAATTTGGCAGATCCTCACGAGTGGAGACTACACCCACAAGTATTTTCAATAATAAATCAAAGGTTAGGGCCGCCCAGACATAGATCTATTTGCCTCCCCCAACAATTGCCAACTACAGAAATTTTGCACAAAGACTTATCATTCCCTAGCCTGGAAAGTGGACGCCCTATCATTCAATTGGACAGCATTGACAGTCTGTGCCTTCCCACCACTACCTCTCTTGACCAAGGTATTACTGAAAGTCAGATCAGAGAGACCACAAATGATCCTCATTGCTCTGGACTGGCCACGTCAGCACTGGTACCCATTACTAAGGACCTTGAATCGCAGCCCTCCATGGATCTTACCTCAATTCCCAATTTTGATGACTCAGCAAAACTTTCAGATCCTTCACAGTCAGCTCAGGACTTTAAATTTAGCTGCATGGAGAATACCTTGAATTATCAATCAACACTTCTCTCAAAGGACGTCCTGAATGTCATTTTGGAGGCCAGGAGGCCCAGCACCAGAAAAACTTACTCAAATGGAAAAGATTTTGTGCATGGAACCAGGCTAAAGGCCAAAATCCTTGGATACCAAACATTCCTCAAATACTGCAATACTTAACTGAGATGCTACACAAAGGCCTTTCTTTCTCATCCATTAAGATCCATGCTTCAGCCATTTCAGCTCAATATAATACGGATCCTCCCATATTCTCACACCCTTTACTAAGGCAGTTTCTCAGAGGAGCTAAGAATATAAGACCCCCCAGAAAACCCCCAATGCCAGCTTGGGACCTCAACTTCGTTTTAGAAAAATTAACACTGCCTCCTTTCGAACCAGCCTTCTCAGCAGAACTACAATACTTGTCATGGTAAACAGCTCTGTTGTTGGCTATCACCTCAACACGCAGGGTCTCAGAACTACAGGCACTTATGGCAGTGGAACCTTTCATCATTTTCCATCAGGACAGAGTCTCTTTACGGACTAACCCTACCTTTATACCAAAGGTAGTATCCAGTGTGGCTTTGAATCAGTCCATTCATTTACCCACCTTTTATCCAAACCCCCAGAATAAAGGAGAAAGACTCCTTCACTCTTTGGACATTCACAGACAGCTACATTACTATTTGGATAAGACAAAGACCTTCAGAAAAACTGACCAACTCTTTGTATCCTATGCTGCAGGTTCACAAGGAAAGGCTATTTCAAAACAGACCATCTCCAAATGGATAGCACATTGTATCCGCTTTTGCTACTCGCACCATGGGAAAGCAGTGCCTGTTAATATTATGTCCCATTCTACCAGGGCTACAGCAACCTCAGCAGCCTTTCTCAGGGGGGTTCCAATCAAGGACATTCTGGAGGCAGCTACTTGGAGTTCAGTGCACACCTTTACCAAGCACTACCACCTTCCATTATACTCAAAAACCAGAGCTGGTTTTGCCACTGCAGTTCTGCAGGGCATCCTAGCTTCACCTAACCCAGTTTAGTACCAGCCACCCATCCATAGCTTTGGCATTCAACCCAAATGTGATGACTGCAGCAGTATAACACGATGAACATAGTACAGTTTTGTACCTACCATAAATGTAGATGTTCGAGTGTATATACTGCTGCAGTCCAGGTTACCCTCCCACCATCTCCTCTACATACCAGGGTGTTAGTTATAACTCCATGTACATCAATCTATTGGATGCATGTCTATATGGTGTATTTGCTAACAGCTAGTACTATTGTTTATCTACTAAGGTATTTTTGCATATTTATTTGTATTGCCTTCCTAGTTGGGGGCACCTGACATCTGGGGCAAGAAAAACTGAAGAAAATGGCATCGGCTGCCTCTTTTATCCCCCTGTCGCACTGACGTCAGGGAAGAAGAAACGACAACCGACGCCGGACCAAGACTTTGGGATTCGGCCGAATGCGGGACCGCCTGATGGCAGAATAACCCAAGTGTGATGACTGCAGCAGTATATACACTTGAACATCTACATTTATGGTAGGTACAAAACTGTACTTTCTGCCCTTAGAAGGCATTTTTGGCTTAAGGAACAGACCTTGCCATACCATGTCAAATCCAAATTACTGGACGCACCCTTGCACAAAGGCAACTTATTTGGCACCAAGGCAGAAGAGGTTTTTAAAAAGATGGAAGAAAAAGCTAAATCTATGGAGATAGTTAAAGACTTCTTACAGGTCCAGCCACTGAGGGTTCAGTAGGCATTGCCCCTCCATGCATTGGTCCTTTCCTGCCCCCTCCAGGCCAGCTCAGCCCAGACCCAGGGGAAGGAGACTCCCCCCGGACAACAGCCCCAGGGAATGCAGAGATCTAAGCAATGGAGTTCCTCCCCTTCAAAACCAGGGAGTGTAAAACCACCTCCTTATGGTAAGAACTCGCAATGACTTTGACACTTCCACCCCCTCCCTCTGCCCACCTGCTCTTGCCCCTAGGAGGAAAACTCTCCTTCCACGCAAGGAATTGGGCCACCATTACCAATGATCGCTGGGTCCTCAACATAGTGTCCCAGGGATACAAATTTTATTTCCACAATCTGCCAACCCCAAAGATAGGCCAAGGTTTCTACTCCAGACTCTTCCTGGTACCCAAAAAAGAGGGCACTTGGCTCCCCATCCTCTATCTATCCATTCTAAACACCTTTCTGGTGATAACAAAATTCAAAATGCTCACCCTCCACACACCTTCTACCTATGCTTTCCAAAGATGGTTAGCCACCCTAGACCTAAAAGAGGCCTACCTACACATTCCAGTCAGGGAATCATGCAGGAAATACCTGCATTTCAGGACAGGATCACTGCACTCTCAGTTGTCTGCACTTCCCTTTGGCTTATTCACTGCTTTCAGAGTTTTCACAAAATGTCTGGCTCTTGCCATTGCTTTTTGCAGACAAAGAAATATTCAAATTTACCCATACCTGGACGACTGCCTGATTCAGGCAGACAGGAAAAGCTGCTAAAGCACCTGACCTTTGTAAAGGACCTACTGACATCCCTGGGGTACACTATCAGTGAAAAGAAATCCAAACTAGTACCCATACAAAAAATTGTATTCCTGGGAGCAAGCCTGGACACAGCATCCCAGAATGGCATTCCTTACTCCAGAAAAACAAACCTACCTGACAGCCTACTTCTCTCAACAAGCCACCAGGACAGAGTTATCCGCACGGAAAATCCTGTAAGCTCTAGTGTTCATGGCTTGTTGCATTCTACTCATTCCATATGCCAGACTGCATATGAGGAAACTACAGTGGTTACCTAAAAAGCCTTTGGTGTCAGCATTCTCAAGACCTGGAAACTCTTATACCAATGATACCTTGTCTAAGGAAAGATTTTCTTTGGTGAGCAGCAGCATGCTACCACAAGAAGGGATTTACCTTCTCACAACTCCATGCCACCCAGACCCTCATCACATGGGGTGCACACCTGGATGGCAGGTGCATTCAGGGCCAATGGAGCCCAAATCAGATATCTGCACATCAACCAAAAAGAGATGTTGGATGTTCAGCATGCCCTGACAGCTTTCCAGACCCCTCTCTCCCTGGGGCCTCTACTCATCAAAACAGACAACACCACAGTGATGTGGTATATCAACAAGCAGGGAGGGACTCGCTCTTATCCTCTGTGCAAGCGTGCCATGACCCTTTGGCACACGGCCTCAGCCATGCAACTACACCTGTTAGCACAATTCCAGCCAGGCTCTCTAAACTCTCTGGCAGACAACTTAAGCAGAAGCCTACTAGACCCACATGAGTGGCAGCTAAACCAAAGAACCTCCACCCTTGTAACCCAGAAATGGGGCACCCCTTAGGTCGACCGCTTTGCCTCCCACTCCAATCATTAGCTCAGCAAATTCTGCACCAGGGAACCTCACAGCAAGGCCTGGAAAGTGGATGCTCTAGACTTCCAGTGGGTAAACTTCTCGGTCTATGCATTTCCCCCTCTACCACTCATTTCAAGGGTACTGCTCAAAATAAGGGAGGAAAAACCGAGGGGAATCCTTATTGCCCCAGACTGGCCCCACCAGCACTGGTATTCACTGCTGCGCAGCCTGGCACCCCTGCCACCATGGCACCTAGCTCATATCCCAACACTCCTGACCCAAAGGAATTTAGAATTCATGCATCCCCAACTGGAGACCCTCAATCTGGCAGCCTGGCTTATTCTCTGACCTCTCCTCAGTTGCCAGTCTAAGCAAACAAGTTCTAGATGTTATACATGAGGCCAGATGCCCCAGCACTAGAAATGTTTATGCTGAACAATGGAAAAGGTTTAGCACCTGGATCCAGGCTAAGGGGGCTGAAACGGCACAGCCCTCCCTACCTATCATCCTGGATTACCTGGCAGACCTACTACGTAGGGGTCTATCCTTCTCTTCTGTTAAAATTCATGCCTCTGCCATCTCTGCTCATTTCAGCACAGAGCCACCTCTGTTTTCACACCCTCTCATCAAACAGTTCCTAAGAGGGGCTAGCAACTTGACGCCACCCAGATGACCTCCAACCCCAGCTTGGGACCTAAACTTTGTGATGGAAAAGCTCATCCTGCCCCCTTTGAACCTGCAGCTTCAGCAGAGTTAAAATTTCTCTCTTGAAAATATTAGGGTTCAACCAAACACCCTAATAATGGGTGATTTCAACTACCCCACCATTAACTGGGAAAACTACTCATGTACCAACTGCTTCGCTCAGCGCTTTCTGGAATTAAACTCCAATGCCCTGGATCAACTTATCCACACCCCCACCAGGGGCAACAATATCCTAGATCTAGTCATTACCAACATGAGTGACCGGTGCTCCACACCTGAAGTCAACACCTCATTGGTCCGATCTGACCATAAGCTAATTACCCTAGATATCCACATCCTGCCCCCCACCCCCATTAAGGAAACCATGGTAAAAAACTTTCTCCAAAGCAAACTACATGCATCTTAAGACAGAAGTGATGAACTTCATGCACCCATATGCAGATGGACAATACAGTTACGACTACTGAATCCTACACAATTGCACTTTATAAGCACTTACATGAGTGCATGGATTGTGCTATCCCAAACAGAACCAAAACGCTATCCTCCAAAAAAAGGAAGCCAATCTGGTGGTCCCCTGCCATAAACAAACTGTACAACTGAAGGAAGAAACTGTTGCAAAAGAAAGTAAAATCCCATGAGTGGAGGAGCTCCCTGGTCAGCCTGAGTAAGAAGCTGCGATCCCTAATAAAATCCTCCAAAGCTAGTTACGAAAACAAAATCGCCACTGATTCTAAAGACAACCACAAAGCATTTTATAGCTATGTCAAGAATCTCAATGGCAGCACTCAGATCTGCTCTCAGTTATAGCACAATGGCACTAAATATACAGACCCAACTGATATTGCCAACATCCTGGCAGATAGGTTAATTGCTAACTTTACCCCCCTCTCACCCCATAAAGAGCTCATCTGTGTACCGGAAGAATGCAAAGCTCCTGTAATCATGGCTGTACAAGTAAAAACCACACTCCAAAGCCAAGAACACAACATCCATGGGACCAGCCAACATCCCAGGCTGCGTTCTACACGAACTACAGAACGAACCGGCACCCCACCTAAGTACCATGTTCAATCATAGCCTCACCTCTGACTTTGTGCCTGCTGAATGGCGAACAGTGACGGTTATTCCACTCCACAAGGGGGGAGCCACCACAGACCCCGGGAACTACCGCCCCATTAGCCTGACGAGCCTTGTCTGCAAGGCCATGGAATGTATCATCATGGAACTTATAAACAAAGACATTAGTAATCTCCAAACTCTGGACCCCACGCAGTTTGGGTTTGTAAAAGGCAGATCATGTCTCCTAAACCTGATAGACTTCTTTGAAGCAGTCACCAAAGCCATAGACAAGGGTAAGGTGGTTCACACAGCCTATCTAGATCTTGCCAAGGCTTTCATCACCATCCCCCACTCTGGAATTATAGATAAACTCACTAAACTAGGTATAAATCACTATGTCACAAGATGGGTTGCCAACTGGCTCACTGACAGAACCCACACAGTGAAAGTAGCAGACTCCAAATCCGACTTCAGACCAGTGACAAGTGGAGTACTACAGGGTTCGGTCCTGGGTTCTCTCCTGTTTTGAACTACTTATCTGAAGTACAGGCTAATACAGAAGGTCTTTGGCTAACAAAGTTTGCAGATGACTGCAAACTAGGAGCCATAATCGAAACTCCTAACGATGTGGACATCTTACAAAAGGGCCTCACTGAAACAGATGCCTGGTGTCAAAGCCATGGCCTCAAGCTCAATGCCAAAGAGTGCATTGTCATCCCCTTTGGTAAAAACTCTGCACCCATAAACTACAACATAGGCAGTAGTATACTTAACACCGAAAGTGTAATGAGACCTTGGGAACATAGGTGGACAGTAGTTTCTCCTTTGATAATCACATCGACACAGTAAGGAAATCCTTCTATGTGGCACACCTCATCACAAAAGGTTTCTCATCCAGAAAAAAAGAGGTCATTGTTCCCCTCTACTCATCACTCATTAGACCCATTATATAGAGTACAACGCCCTTTTGGTATGTACCTCACAAGACATCTACAACAACTGGAAAGGCTGCAGAAATACCTCACAAAGAGGATTACCGGCCTCAAACGGATGCCCTACGCAGACCATCTTAAAAAAATTCCAGCTTTACTCCGTCACATATCGCCTACTCAGAGGTGATCTCTGCCTAACATACAAAGCTATGTCAAACCCAGAGCTGTTGGACATGCTCCACTTAAAGAAATCCCAATCCTTCCGAGCTACATGCTCTAGGGACCTAAACCTTGTCACCACAGTAAACAGAACATGCCGGAGAGTTAGATTCCTGTCCTAGAGACTTCCCATACTCTGGAATAAACTACCTATCTATATCAAACAAAGCTCCTCATTAGCACTCTTCAAGAAAAATCTTGATTGGATGGGAAATAGGAAATTCACCCTGGGGATCACCTCTGCTGCTCTGTTCGACAGTGGCACAGGAAAATAATTTTCTTGGGTGGCAAAAGCCAGGATACCTTTTTGGCTAGGCTTTATAGGCACCAGGGCCAATAGCCTAGTACCTACCTAGGAACCTATGGAAGACAGCCTTACTTCTGGCCATCACTTCAGCTAGAAGTGTGTCAGACCTACAATCAGTTATGGCTGTAGAGCACTTAATCATTTTCCATGCTGACAGGGTCTCCCTCAGGACTATCCTATCCTTCATGCCAAAAGTGGTATCCAGTGTGGCTCTCAACCAATCCATTCATTTGCCCACCTTTTTCCCCTAACCCACAAAACAAGGGGGAAAATGATTCTGCATGCTCTAGATGTGCAGACAGCTCAGATTCTACCTAGATGTGACTAAATCATTTAGAAAAACTGATCAATTGCTAGTCACCTTTGCTGCAGGAGCAGAGGGCAAAGCCATATCCAAACAAACAATCTCCAAATGGATAGCATACACCATTCATTTCTGCTACAAACAGCATGGAACCCCCCCCCCCAAGGGGATCAGGACACATTCCACCAAAGCAACCTCCACCTGTGCAGCTTTTCTCATGGGGGTTCCCCACCAGGGACATCCTGGAGGCTGCAACATGGACATCTGTTCATACCTTCACCAAGCGTTACCACCTGCCTATCTTTTCCAAATCCAGGGCAGGCTTTGCCACAGCAGTCTTGCAGGGCATCCTGGCCAGCTGCCAGTCTTCTTGACTGCCTCCACCCTTTTCTTCAGCATTGGGTATCAACCCAAATGTGATGACTGCAACAGTGAAACATGAAGAACATGGTACAGTTGTGGGAGAAAGGAAATTCACCCCAGGGATCACGTCAGTCGCCCTGCTAGACAGGGGTCCAGGAAAGTAAATATGGGAAGAAATAGCCAGGGAATTGTTATGGCTACGCTTGTATAGGCCCTAGGGCTGATAGCCTAGTACCAACCTATGAACCTATGTACACTTACCATAAATGTAGATGTTCGAGTGTATTCACTATTGCAGTCCTGGATGTCCTTCAAGGATGCATCTGCAGTCCTAACATATGGGTTGTCCTGCCTCAGGCAGCCCTTCGGTCGGCCGGATTCCAAAGTCTGGGTCGGCCTCGGCTGATGTCGCACTTCACCCGACGTCATAGCTGCTGTTTATTGGGTATAAAGGCCTCAGCCGACGCCATTTTCCTCAGTCTTTCTTGCCGCGCGGTGCCCGAAGCAGAAGCTGTTCGCAAGTGCCGGTCGGTCAGATCCAGAGATTTCTACTACCGAAGACTTCTGAAAAGCTAAGTACCCCGTTGGGGACTCTTTCTTGCCTCAGCCGATGTCAGACAAAGTAAATAATTGTTTAACTTGTGGGAAACAAATACCTCATAAGGATTTCCACTCTTACTGCCTTCCTTGCTTAGGCCCAGACCACGACATATCAGCTTGACTAGCCTGTGCTTCCTTCAACCGACGGACACTTAGACGTCGGTCGGAGTTTGCAGAGGAGTTTTTTGGTCCCGCTTTTGCATACAAAATGCCGTCGGAGACTCCGACTACTCAATTAGCTAAAAAACGCAAGGAAAAGGACCGACATTCACGGCCCGCGGTTTCGGCTGAAACCATGGTTAGGCCAACCGCGAATGTCTCTGTTTCGGCTGAAACTGAGCCCCCGGTTCTTCCTTCGGCCAAAAGCATGCTTCCGATAGCCGAGGCCTCACAGAGCATGGCTGAATCTGCTACTGAATTTACTGCTACAGAATCAGGCACCCAGGATTTATCAGACACTATTCCTTTAGGCATAACTACCCCTGCACATGGGGCTGCTAGACCCCCTGCTTCCATGTCTATCAAGGCTTTTGCCAGGGCTAAGGCAGCTAAATCTTCTAAGGCCTTGCCTGCCAAAACTCCTTCACATAGGCCTACCTCTAGTTCCCAAATACTCAGCCTGGCTGAGGATCTCATTTCTTTGATCAGAGGATCCCAACCTCACCCAGACAGGGCCTCTCAGCCCCCTCCAGACAAGAGGCCTAGGACTGAACCCCCGGAACCTGTCTCTACAGATTATTCATCGGATGACTCAGACCTTTCAGACCCTCACGAAGGCCCATATTCTCCTTATGAGGATTCTGATGCAGAAGACTCCATTCCTTCTGCTTCTCCTCCTGAAGAATTTTCCTTTGGGGAAACCTTGCATGCTATGAGGGAACACTTCCAATGGCAGGGCCAGGATTTTTCAGATTCAAGGAAAAGGCTAAGGACTTTTTTTACACTTACCACAGCATAGGCCTTTAGCCATTCCGCCAGTACTAACAGTTGTTGATGCTCCTGATTCTCTTCCTCCGGCCCCTGCCAAGCCAGACAGATATTACAGGGTCCCGGACACACACTACCATTTGTATAAGGCTCCTGTTGCAGACCCTGAAACCATTTCACAGGGCCCTAAAGGTGTGGCAGCTGCCTCTGCCAAAAACCCTCTTCCCTCTGAAAGGGAATCTAGAGCATTAGAGAGATGGGGAAAAAAGGTTTATACTTCTGCTACTCTTTCGGCCAGGGCCTTGAACTGTCAATTTCACATGATTCAGTACCAGGAATTTTTGTTAGACCAGCTAAATAAAAAACTATCTTCTCCTGAACCTTTAGACCGCAAGTCCCTTCAGGATTTGGTACATAACTCTCAGCAGGTCAGTAAAAAATGTGGCTATGATGCACTGGAGGCTTCCTTTAGATCAGCTGTGACTGGAACAGTGATTCGAAGGCATGCCTGGTTAAAAGAACAATCCTTACCAGACCATGTTAAGTCAAAACTCCTGGATGCTCCCATGGAGAAACAAAGTTTGTTTGGCTCCCCTGCACAGCAGGTTCTAAAACAGGTGGAAGAAAAAGCAAAATCTGTCCAAACAGTCAAGGATTTCTTACAGGTCCAACCTCCGAGGTTTAGCAGAAATTGGCCTTCGAAGAATTGGTCCTTTCCAGACAACTCCAGAGCGCAGAGAGGCAGAAATAGATGCCCAAGAGGCAGAGGTCAATCTAGGGGTGCCTACAGGGGATGTCAGTGGCAACCTACCAACCAGAGAAGTACTGCCACAGAATCAACTACAACCACTTCCACAGGGCAGACACAATGACTTGGCTCTAATTCCGCCTACCAGGGAACAACTGGAAGCACCCTTGGGTGGAAAACTAGCCTTATTCTCCGACAACTGGCATTACATTACAGGAGACAAATGGACTTTACAAACAATAGACAAGGGCTACAGGTTACACTTCCATACTCTACCAAAAAAGAGAGGAATGCCAAACCTACCACCAAGCCAAAAAACAGATGCTCTAAGACAAATCAACAACTTACTAAGGATGAGAGCTATAGAAGAGGTGCCACCTATGGAACAAGGCCAAGGATTTTACTCCAGGCTTTTCCTTGTACCAAGAAAAGAAAATCAATGGAGACCTATTCTAGATTTGTCCGCACTGAACACATACCTCATTGTTCCAAAATGCTGACCCTCCAGCAACTTCTTCCCATGCTGGGCAAGGAGTCTTGGCTGGTGACTCTAGATCTCAAGGAGGCATACCTGCACGTCCCTATACGACCAGATTGCAGAAGACACCTCAGATTTTTACAGGATCAGAGCATTATCAATTCTCAGCATTGCCTTTTGGCTTATCTACTGCGCCCAGAGTATTCACAAAATGCCTGGCATCAGTAATTGCTCATTGCAGACTTCAGGGAATTCAGATTTACCCATACCTGGACGACTGCCTAATACAAGCGGACAACAAGGCAAAGTTAACAAAAGATTTGGAAAATGTCATACAACTGTTGCAAGCCTTGGGATACACAGTCAACATGCAAAAGTCAAGACTAGTACCATCCCAAAGGATAACATTCTTGGGTGCAGAATTAGACACATCAACTCAGATGGCTTTTCTCACAGAAGAAAAACAAAAGCAACTACCAGTCTACTTCATGACATTAACAACACAAACTCAGCTTACTGCAAGGAAAGTCCTGCAAGCCCTGGGCTACATGGCATCCTGCATAATATTGGTTCCGCATGCCAGGCTGCATATGAGAAAGCTACAATGGTATCTAAGGAATGTATGGTCTCAACACAAGCACAGTCTAGAAGCCCAGATTCCAATAATTCCATGCCTGAAGCAAGAATTCCTGTGGTGGGCTCAGGCCTGTCAGTTGAACAGAGGCTTGCCTTTCCACAAACCACATCCAAGCCAGACCATCACCACGGACGCCTCAGACCTAGGATGGGGGCACACATGGTGGACAAGTGTATACAAGGCCTATGGACCCAAGACCAGCTGAATCTACACATAAATCTAAAGGAGATGCTGGCAGTGAAACATGCGATCCAGGCATTCAGACCACTCCTTCAACAGGGTCATCTGCTGATAAGGACGGACAATACCACAGTCATGTGGTACATCAACAAACAGGGAGGTACACATTCATATCCTCTATGCCGGATGGCAATGGACCTGTGGAATGTGGCCCTGAACCTTAACATTCAACTTCAGGCCAGATTTGTACCAGGAAAAGAAAATTCTCTAGCAGACACCTTAAGCAGAACTACCACGGATGCTCACGAATGGATGCTGCATCCAGATATCTTCAAAGCCATAACAAAGAAATGGGGACTACCACAGATAGACCTGTTTGCCTCCCCACACAATCACCAATTGAAGAAATTCTGCACAAGAGCATACCACCCACTTGCTTGGAGGGTGGACTCCCTTTCCTTCAGCTGGAAAAACCTGACAGCATATGCATTTCCACCTCTTCCCTTGATGTACAAAGTTCTACTGAAGATCAGAGAGGATCAGCCAAGGGTAATTCTGATAGCTCCAGACTGGCCGAGGCAACATTGGTACCCGCTACTGAGAAGCATGTCTCGGACACACGCTTGGCATCTACCTCTATGTCCCTTACTACTAACACAGGACAACTACAAGATCCTACATCCAAACTTGAAAACACTGCACCTAACTGCTTGGAATATTGCATAAAACAAAATAATCCAGGTTTATCTCAGAGGGTTAAGGACATTATCCTGGAGGCGTGCAGACCCTCTACAAGGAAGACTTATTCAGCCAAGTGGAAAAGATTCCTCATTTGGAGTGCAGCAAAGGGAGAAAATGTCTCATTGGCAAACATAGCACACATCCTGGAATATTTAGCAGAGCTGTTCCACAATGGCCTGTCTTATTCCTCCATTAAGATTCATGCATCAGCAATTTCAGCAGAATACAACATGGATCCTCCTGTCTTCTCTCATCCCCTACTCAGGCAGTTCTTGAGAGGAATCAAAAATGTAAAGCCTCCAAGGAAACCACCTTTACCTACATGGGATCTCAACTTTGTGCTGGAAAAGTTAACACTTCCCCTTTTGAACCAGCAGCAACAGCAGAATTACAATTCTTGTCTTGGAAAACTGCTTTCCTGCTAGCAATTACTTCAGCAAGAAGGGTATCTGAGTTACAGGCATTAATGGCAGTACAACCCTTCCTTATCTTCCATCAGGACAGAGTCTCTCTGAGAACTAACCCTACCTTTATGCCAAAAGTGGTCTCCAGAGTATCATTGAACCAAGCAATTCATTTACCTACATTCTTCCCCAACCCACAGAACAGGGGAAAAGACTGCTACATACCTTGGATGTGCACAGACAATTACGCTACTATCTGGACAGAACTAAGACCAGCAGAAAAACTGACCAGCTTCTGGTAGCATATGCAACAGGAATGCAAGGAAAAGCAATTTCAAAACAGACAATCTCAAAATGGATAGGAAATTGCATTCGATTTTGCTACTCTTTTCATGGAAAGACAACTCCTGATAATATCAGACCTCATTCCACAAGAGCTACAGCCACCACTACAGCTTTCCTCGAGGAGTGGCTACCAAAGACATTCTAGAAGCTGCTACTTGGAGCTCCGTGCATACATTTGCCAAGCATTACAATCTTCCCTTATACTCTAGATCCCGAGCAGGTTTTGCAACTGCTGTTTTGCAAGGGATCTTAACTACACCATCTTTATCTTAGTGCCTCCTCCCCAGTTTGGCTATGGTATTCTACCCATATGTTAGGACTGCAGATGCATCCTTGAAGGACATAGTACAGTTTTGTACCTACCATAAATGTAGATGTCCGATAGGTATGCATCTGCAGTCAGGATTACCCACCCTCCTTCCCCTCTGTGGTATTCCTAGGGTATTTACCCCTCTTTTAGCTAGCTGGGGGAATCTATTATGGTGTATTTGTTTGTATATATATATATATGTATATATATATATATATATATATATATATGTATATATATATATATGTATATATATATATATATATATTTTTTTATATATTGTTTGCTCTCTACTGTTTGGAATTATTTGCATTTATCCAAATTTAGCCTTACTAGAGGGCACCTGGCATCTGGGGCAAGAAACACTGAGGAAAATGGCGTCGGCTGATGCCTTTATACCCAATAAACAGCAGCTATGACGTCGGGTGAAGTGCGACATCAGCCGAGGCCAGACCCAGACTTTGGAATCCGGCCGATCAAAGGGCTGTCTGAGGCAGGACAACCCATATGTTAGGACTGCAGATGCATACCTATCGGACATCTACATTTATGGTAGGTACAAAACTGTACTTTTCCCTCCCTCCATCCCGCTTGTCTGTCTCTCTCTCTCTCACAAGGAATTTTTGGTATGTGCTTTCTACTGGTGGTGCTCTTCCACCATAACCTAGCTCCCTATTGGCTCCTGACAGGGCAAGAAAAACTGATGTAATGGTGTCGGCTGCTTGATTTTATACCACTGACGACCTGACGTCAGTCCTGGAGTGACAGCAACCGATGCAGAAATACTGAGCCTCTGGTATTCAGGCCGACTGAGGGCTACCCTGGCAGGGACAACCCAAATGTGATGACTGCAACAGTGAATACAATTGAACATCTACATTTATGGTAAGTGTACACAACTGTACTTTCTTCTTTTAGCCACCCACTGGCTTGGTTACAGGCGAAGATTTTCTGTAGTCTGTGTGAATACCTCCTAGTGTGTCTCCTGAAAAAAAGTCATTGGCCTGCTGGGACTAATACAGTCAGCAAAGTGTAAATAAGATAAAATAAACATTAAAGTGCATTTATTAATTCATTTTCCTGAAAGCAGGAGTTTCTCTAGTTTTACTTGAGTTGTTGCATAGACTTGGTTTAATGGCAGCAGTCTGACTGTGGCATAAGTCTGCTACTGTGCACAGCATTTTGATATCACTAGAATAAAGAAATATTTCTTTCAAGCAGGAAGGATAGCAATGGCATATTAGCCTGAGATTAGCCCTTAGTCTTTTCTGTGTATGTGCCATTAGTTAATAAGAACCAGCTGAATATATGGTGCTGTTACATTTCCACACAATTTTGCAGACTGTTGGGATCCAGTATATTCTTTTATAAGGACCATATGTCATGCATCCTAGTGTGTCATTACTAACATTGATATTAAAGAGTTCATATGAATGCACACCACTAGCTCATGTGCAGTGGATCCACTGGTTCTTCAGAGATAGATTGGTGATTAAACGTGGGATCTGGGATTCTACTTGTCTGGCTTATCCATGCACGACACTAGTGGAGCATTTGAGATATAGTTGAGAAGATAATCTTCCATTGTCATCTGGGCATGTAGGTACTTTTCAGCATTTGACAGAATTTGTCCTAGAGACTGTGACATTGCAACCTTAGGGAGCATGGTTTATTCCAACAGCAAACTCTATGCCCTCTATCACCCTTGGTTGTGTTGAGGAATATGAGCAGATGAAATTCATCCTCGTGCATTTGTGTGAATTAACAGGTGTAGAAGTTATGTATCACATATGTAATATTCTACAGCTGCTGGTATTTAAGGAGCAGCATACAGAAGAGCTTACCATCCTGCATATACATTTTATTTATTTGCATTTATCTACCAGGAAAGTTGACCGGTTAAAAGTAACCCCTTTTCAGCAGAGGCCTGTTAAGAAAAGCTCCAATAAAAATAACAGTAATGATATGAAACACAAGAAGTTAGCTCATTTGCTAAATCTACACAGTATTAACAGTATTACACAAAGGATTAAAGCATTTGCTAAAGCTTCAAAATTAAAATACTGTTTATGTGCAAGTGGTAAACAACAATAATACATTGTGCTAAGCCTAGACTTAAAAAAAAAAAAAAAAAAAAAAAGTGTATGTGTGAAAAAAGTGTATGTGTGTGTGTGTGTGTGTGTATATATATATATATATATATATATATATATATATATATATATATAGAGAGAGAGAGAAGAGAGGATCCGGACACATGCTCGACTAGCATATGTCTGAATCACAAAACATCGAACACACATACACGAAAGCGCTCAACATTGACAAGCGTTTCCATGTATGTGTGCCTGTTTCGTACATCGGACTACAGTGCGGGTAAGGAAAAATTCCCTTTTCCCGACTGTAGTGCAATCTCAGAGTGAGAACAATAAAGTAGGGGTGTGGGGGGCAAAGCCCCCCCCCCTGCAGAAATGTAGATTTTTTTCTTTTTTTGAACTACACATACACGGAAGTGCTTTTCAATGTTAAGCGCTTTCATGTATGTGTGTTCAGTGTTTTGTGATTCGGACATATGCTAGTCGAGCATGTGTCCTATACCCATAGATAGATATATATATATATATATATATATATATATATATATATATATATACATATATATGTATAGGTTTACTATCACATGTTCGACATGACATTGTTCAAATGTACAGCTGTCCGAGCCAAATGTTCGGAAATCTGTACACCGAACAGTGTAAATGTCGAACCGAGCATTTCAGTGCAGTCGAATTTCGAA
Organism: Protopterus annectens; assembly: GCF_019279795.1. Lineage (NCBI taxonomy): Eukaryota > Metazoa > Chordata > Ceratodontiformes > Protopteridae > Protopterus > Protopterus annectens. The sequence continues at coordinate 272,032,153 of NC_056731.1, forward strand.
AATGTTGACTACACTGAAATGCTGCTACCCACCAAACATACTACAACTGGTTTTTGCAGGGGGCAAGCCCCCCTGCACACCCCCCTACTTATATATACAAACTCTGAGATCGCACTACAGTGAGGGTAAGGGTACATTTCCCGATCCCCACTATAGTGCAATTTGCACCGCAGCATTGGAGCTGACAACAAATACAAAATGCAGTATTTTAATTTTGAAGCTTTACCAAGTCCAGCATAGAAATATAAATTCTTTGTTGCCCCTTAATAGGATATCCATGCAAAAAAAAAAAACAGAATAAAGTCAAGCTAAATAGATGTATTTAAATTTATATGGTGCAGGATCAATCCCAAATAGCATGGTAACTTACAACACAAATGGTAAACAGGTAACAACCAAACCGGTTTCGCCCCCTGGCATCATCAGTGAAGTAAAGCATCCTTACATTGCTCCCATTTAAATAGCTATTGATTTAAAATAACATATTCCCATTAATACAATTCAAAGTGTGATTACAAAAATTCCATTCACATTATAAGCTATTTATATATACATACATGTATCCATTTTTAAATACATACACTAATACATATATGTATATTTTTAAGAGCATATTTCAAAGCATTAAAACATAACAGTACACTAGTGCATATCTATATTATAATGAAAGGCATACACAAATACCCATGGCCAAGCAAATATCCTAGGTATTCAATAAATTCTACCTACATAACTACTATTAACATTACCAGTGTTAAGCCTAGACTTAAAAAAAAATCGTGTATGTGTGTATATGGTTCTACCTGACATAGTCGAAACCACACAACACCGACACCACATAATCGACAGTGCATTAACACGAAACCTCACATACCCGACAACGAAATAACCGACGGTACACAAACACGAAACCGCATAAACTGCACACACCACAATAACAACAATAAAAAACAAAACACATCCCCATTCCACAAACCACACACACAACACAAGCACACCAAAATCCTTACAAACCCACACTAAACCTTACATACACAACTATCGACAACCCTAACCCAAACCCTAACCCTAAGGTCCGTCACTATCGCACACGTACCTAACCCGCTCCCTAACCCTAACTCACTTAACCCGCCCCTAACCCAAAGTCTATCCCTACCGCACACTTACCTAACCCGCTCCCTAACCCTAACTCACTTAACCCACCCCTATCCCCACAGACCGTCAATACCCACACTTACCTGACTCGCACCCTAACGTCCGTCACTACCGCATACTCACACAGCCTTTTCCCATGTCGGCATCCTCGGCGTCGGTGTTGTCATCCGTCGTGTCGGTCTTCTTCATTGTCGATCTTCTGGAGCTCCAGATTCCGTTGTCGGTGTTCTGAGCTGTCGACTAACTCAGGTAGAACCGTGTATATATATTATATATATCTATATATATATCTATATATCTATCTATATATATATATATATATATATATATATATATATATATATATATATATATATATATAAAGTACTTCCAACCAGTGCAATGTACCCAGTAGCATTTCAGCAAAATAATTATGTAGAAATATTGATCTACATTATAAGCAAATAGTGCAGTTTAATTAGGTTGTATATCGTAGAAAAAGTACATTACTGGAGAAAGAGTTTCAAACTAAAATGGTAGGAAGAATAACTACAAACTGAGAAAAGAGAAAGATATGAAGAAAAGAGATGTAATATACATGAGTATAAGATAAGGTGTATGCTGATCATGAGCCTCTTGGCATGTCTGTAGAATGAAATGCAAGGTACATATCTTAATTTATTTGTCATTACTTAACCGGGTAAGTGGTCTGGTTTATATACCTTTTCAACCATGACCTTGGGTCTCTGCTACAAGAATATTCCATAGGGTAATCAAGCAGTAAATCTGTTTGTAAATATTAAATGGTCCTGTGTTCTAAACACAATAAAATCAAATAATGGAAATGCAGTGCTTATTTTACTCTCGTACTGTTCCAGAAAGCGTATAAAAATATGCTTTCCAATGCTGATAGTGCTGCAAACAAGTTGGAGTTTGTAAGATTATTCTTCACAGAATTGCATTATCCCTGTATGTAGGTTCATAGGTAGGTACTAGGCTATCTGCCCAAGGGCATTTATAAGCCTAGCCAGAGTGAGTCTGCTTTCACTGCCCCATTGATTAATTAACTGATCCTCTATCAAGCAGAGCAAATGAAGTGATCCCAGGGGTGTATTTTCTGTTACCCATCCACTCGTCAAGGTTTCTTTTGAAGAATGTTAGTGTGGGGCTCTGCCTGACGTAATTTGGAATTTTGTTCCAAAGCATGGGGAGTCCCTGTGACAGGAATCTATCCCTCCAGCATGTTCTATTTATTGTCGTGGCGAGGTTTAGCTCACTGGGGTGCGTGTCTCGCAGTGACTTGGATTTCTTTAGGTGGAGCATGTCCATCAATTCTGAGTTGGACATGGCTTTGTAAGTCAGGCAGAGATCACCTCTGAGTAAGCGATATGCCACTGAGTACAGCCAGAGTTTTTTCAGTTGGGCTGCATAGGACATATGTTTCAGACCAGTAATCCTCTTTGTGTGGTACTTTTGTGGTCTTTCCAGCTGTTGGAAGTGTCTTGTGAGGTACATCCCGAATGGGGCATTGTACTTTATGATGGGTCTAATGAGTGACGAGTAGAGGCGCATTATAACCTCTTTATTTCTAGATGCGAACCCTTTAGTAATTAGATGGGCCACATAGGATTTCCTAACTACTTTGGCAATATGATTGTCAAAGGAGAGATTGCTATCTACCTGGGTCCCCAGATCTTTTATTACCTCTTCTGTATTAAGGGGGCTGCCACCTATGTGGTAATTCGTGGGTGTTTTGTTTTTCCCAAATGGGATGACTATGCATTCTTTGACATTTAGCTTGAGGCCATGACTTTGACACTAGGTGTCCGTCTTAGTAAGGCCCTTTTGGAGGATGTTCATGTCAGCCAGAGAGTCAATTATGGCTCCCAGTTTGCAGACATTGGCGAACTTAGTTAGCCATAGTCGTCCTTTGTTTGCCTGTACTTCTGAGAAGTATATGCCGAACAGTAGGGGTCCCAGGACCAAGCCTTGCGAGACAGCACTTGTGACTGGTTTAGAGTCGGACCTGAAGCCCGCTATTCCTACCGTGTGAGTTCTGTCTGTAAGCCAGTTGACAACCCATCTTGTGACGTAGAGGTTTATGTTCAGGCTGGTGAGTTTTTCTATAATACCCGAGTGGAGAATGATGTTGAAAGCCTTGGCAAGGTCAAGGTAGGCTGTGTGAACCACCTTTCCCTCGTCTATGGCCTTGGTGACTGTCTCAAAGAAGTCCACCAGGTTTAGTAGGCATGATCTGCCCTTAACAAAGCCAAACTGGGTTGGGTCAAGTGCTCGGAGGTTCCCAATGTCTTTGTTAACGAGTTGCATGATGCGCTCTGTAGCCTTGCTGACCAGGCTAGTCAGGCTTATGGGGCGATAGTTACCAGGGTCAGTTGTGGCCCCTCCTTTTTGGAGAGGAATAACTGTTGCTATGTGCCATTCTATGGGCACATAGCCTGTGGAGAGGCGGAGGCTGAACAGCGTGTTTAGGTGGGGGGGGGTTAGTTCATTCTGTAGTTCATGCAAGACGCAGCCTGGGACACCATCTGGTCCCATTGACACTGTGTTTTTGGCTTTTGAAAGGGCTGTTTTCACCTGTGCGTCTGTGATTTTTGGGGCACTACACTTTTCTGGTATTGTTGTGGGCCCTTTTGGAGGTGAGAGGGGAGTGACATTTGCACTGAATCTATCTGCCAGGATGTTGGCAATATCAGTAGGTTTAATATATTTTGTGCTATTTTGCACCAGTTCAGTGCATATCTGTGAGTTGCCAATTAGATTCTTAACATAGCTAAAGAAGGCTTTGTGGTTATCTTTTGAATCCTTGGCTATTTTTCTTTCAAAGTTAGCCTTGGATGTTTTCATGAGGGACCTCATTTGCTTACTCATACTGATCAGGGATGTCTTTCCTTCTTGGTTTTTTTTTTTTTTTTACTAGTTTCCTCCTTCTATTGTATAGCCTGTTTATTGCAGAGGTCCACCAAACTGGTTTCATTCTCTTAGAGGAGTGAGCCTTGGTTTTGCTAGGGATCGCATGATCCATGCATCCTTGTAGGTGCTCATAAAGTGCATTTGTAAAGGTTTCTGCATCTTGGGCAGCGTTATCCTTTAGCGTGGGGGCTGTGAAACTTACCACCTCTATCTTAAGTAAGGTGAAGTTTGCTTTAGAAAAGTTTTTCACTGTGGTTTCCTTAGTTGGGGATAGTGGGGGGGGGGGGGTATGGACATCCAGAGTGATTAGTTTATGGTCTGATCTAACCAGTGATGGGTTGACCATGTTGATGATGACCAGGTCCAATATGCTTTCACCTCTGGTAGGGGAGTTTACCAGTTGATCCAGGGCTTTTGAGTTGATGAATTCTAGGAAGCGCTGGGCCTGGGAATTTGTACTCGAGTTGTTTTCCAAGTGAATGGTAGAGTAATTGAAATCGCCCAATATCAGGGTGTTTGGTAGGACCTTCATGTTTTCCAGTGTCTCCAGAAAGGTGGAGTGGTGATCCTGGGTCATGGAGGGTGATCTGTAGCAGGCAACAATTTGCATTGAAGATTTGCCCGATGTTAGTTGCACATGGATGATCTCAGTGGTATCATAGTGCACCACTAACTTGGAGGTGTAGGTATCCTTGATGAATATGGATGCACCCCCTCCTTTTGTGTGTTTCGGTCTATGTTCTGTGGCCGAAACATGTGGTATGAGTTGTAGCCCGGTAGTGCTGGGGTGCTCTCTGGAGCCTTGAACCAGGTTTCAGTTACTGCACAGATGTCGACATTCTCCATACTGAGGAGTGCTTCGAACGCGTGCATTTTGAGATTTAAACTCCTGGAGTTGAGTAGCATAGCCCTCAGTTTTTTGTCAATTATGCTGTTTACGGAGGTGTGTTTGACTTTTGAGCCGTGCCTAAAAAAGGCACTATGGGGGCAGCAACAGCCTTGGCCAGTATTCGAAAGCCTAGGGGTCACAGGTGCAATCCATCTCTTGCGAAGCAATGCAGCTTGTCGAGCATGTCGTCCCAGGCTGACAGACACTGGATTCTCTTTGAATGACACCAGAAGCTTAGCCAATTATTGAAATTGACCTTTTTTTTTTATACTGAGGTAACATTTTTAGTGAGGGCAGGATGCTACTCAGGGTCAGGGTCATACCAGCCTAGGCTACATGATCAGAGAGCTCTTCCATGTCTCTTTTCATATAGTCCTGGGAGGTACATCTCAGGTCATTCACACCAACACGAACTATGACAGAGTCATATTTGTACTTGTTCTGGGAGTGACCTGAGTGCTTGTGTTATGTGGCAGATTCTGGCTCCCGACAGGCAGCTAACAGTAACCTTCTGCTTGTCCAGCCTAATGAGTGGGGAGTCAGTGTGCCTGACTATAGAGTCACCTATTGCTAGTGTGTTAGGTATGTTATTTCACCTTAAGGGCTGTGATTGTGCGACACACTGATTTTCTGTTTTATGTGTTGTCTGGTTTGTGACGGGAAGTGCAGGTTGTTTGGGTATCTGCTTTGGAGGTCTCTGATGCTTCTGCAGGTTTTTATTTAGAGCCTCCGAGTATGATTTTGTGTATTTATATGTATTTTTTGCTAGTTCTGTTTTAGTAGGTCTGTGTGTGGCTGGAGTTGTGGTGCAAGTGTTAACCTTCTCCTCTTGACTGTCTGTTCCAGTCTTGGGTGGAGACAGCTTAGCTTCCAGTTTGGCTGTATAATTGCATCTCTTGCATATGTTAGTGTTTTGTGGTAGGAGGAGAGGGTTGTCTGTGTACATGAGGCAGTTGTAACATTGCCTCAGGATACTCAGATTCACCAGCTGGACTGGAGAGTGCAACTGAAGTTGCCCTTTGGTCATGCCCGAATAGTAGGGTGAGCTGCTTGGTTGGTGAGGGGTGAATAAAGAGCCTTGCCCTGCTGGGCAATCGGTGTCAGGGTATATTAATGCTTGCTATAAGGTCTGAGCAAGTGCTGGGCTTTAAGATGCTTTTTCAGTGCTTAGGTTGAGAGTTAGACTAGTTTCAAGGGAAAAACTGAAGAGGAGACTTAGTGGAGCCAGGAATAATTTAACTGTAGCTAACTGGCACTGCCCGGTGCGCAAAACCATGCATGCACAGTTTTTTTAGTAGGGAAATGAAAGAGAGAGAAATTAGCCCAAAATGGCCAATAAACTACTAACTTCTGGACTGGAACTACTCCTCCAGGGACAGATAGGTTGCTCAGAGCTCCCCTCTCTGACAGGTGAACAGAGAAACTTCCTTCTATCCAAGTAAGGTATGGGCAACTCAGAAACTAGTATCACAGCCCTGAATTCAGCACTAGCCTGAAAACTGGACTATACTAGCTTAGAAAGGCGGGAAACAAGGATTTTTTTGTTTGTTTTTTTTTTGAAAATATAAGGCAAAAACAGTAAAAAATACACTTAAAACACCTTTAAACAACTACAATCAATCCGAAAAGGCTATCGCACTTTAGTGTGTAGCCTACAACAATTAAAGTGCAGGCAGTCAAATAAGTACAATATGTGAAATAAAGCTTTTAAATCACAATAAATACTGGAAAATCTGCGTTTAGATGGAAAACAGTTAAGTACAGCAAGAAAGTACAGAAAACTGATACTTAATCACTCCAAAGTCTCTCTCCTAAACTAGAAGGCTTGTATCAGTTTAAGGCTTTCTAGTGTTACCCAGTAGGTTAGTTACAGGAAAGATGGGAAACAAGCGCAGATGTGGTCTTTTAAACCAGAAAGTTGAAAGAGACAGACAAACTGTCCAAATAGTCAATAAACTACAATTTCTGGGCCAAGAACCTCTCCTCTCGTGGTAGACAGGCTACCTAGTGATTAACACTCCCACTGATAAGCTAGAAGGCTTTCCTCCAACACAGAAAGGCTTGCGAGGCTCAGAAGCTTACCAACAGTCCTGGATATAGCAACTCTGTATCTGGACTAGGCTAGTTACAGGAAAAGTGGGAAACAAGCGCAAGTGCAGCTTTTAAACCAGAACATTGAAAGAGATGGGAAAAAACTGTCCAAACGGCCAAGAGCTGCAATTTCTGGGCCAGGAACCACTCCTCTTGTGGAAGATAGGCTACCTAATGCTTACCTCTCCCACTGATAAGCTAGAAGGCTTCCCTCCAACACAGAAATGCTTGAGGGGCTCAGAAGCTTACAAAGAGTCCTGGAATACAGCAAATCTGTACCAGAACTAGACTAGTTACAGGAAAGGTGGGGAACAAGTACTACATAAACTACAATTTCTGTGCCAAAACTCACTCCTCCCATGGAGGATAGGCTAACTAGTGCTTACCACTCCCACTGATAAGCTAGAAGGCTTTCCTCCAACACAGAAAGGCTTGGAGGCTCAGAAGCCTAACAATCCTAGATACAGCAACTCTGTAACCGGACTAGGCTAGTTATAGGAAAGGCGGGAAATGGGCACAAGTGCAGCTTTCAAACCAAAAACTTGAAAGAGATGGAAAAAACTGCGGAAAAAAACTGCTCAAACAGCCAATAGCTACAATTTCTGGGCCCAGGACCACTCCTCTTGTGGTAGATAGGCTACCTGATGCTTATCACTCCCACTGATAAGCTAGAAGGCTTCCCTCCAACACGGAAAGGCTTGGAGGCTCAGAAGCTTACAAAGAGTCCTGGATAAAGCAAGTTTGTATCTGGACTTGACTAGTTACAGGAAAGGCAGGAAACAAGCTCAGAATTATTTTATTTTATTTATTTATTTTTTTTTACAGAAAGGCAGCTAAAACAGCAGTAAATTGTAGTGCAGGTCAGCACATTTGAGCATGTAGCAACACTACAGCAAATGCAGTTCAAATAAATGCAATTAAATTAACAAATGACTAAAAAACAAGTGCAGAAAGCTGTAAATTAGAATGCTACTAACAAGCAGTAATAAGTGCAGAGTAAGAGCGACTGAACAGATAGCACACAGAAGAAGAGTAGATAAGATATATATATATATATATATATATATATATGTATATATATATAGAAGAGCAGATGAATAAGATATATATATATATATATATATATATATATATATATATATATATTGTAGGGAAGGAACAGAGCAGGATTAAGAGGCTACAGGGGTTGTCCTTCCCCAAATGCTCTCTTTGTACACAGTAGGAGTGCCTGAAATCAGAATATGATCTTGCTGCACTCACTTGAGTGAACAAATGAGATGGACCCAGAAGGGAGTATCCAAATACAAATCTACAAGAGGGGCGGGCAATTTCAAAGCCACCAACATTAATACCAAAACAAGAACAGGGAGGGTGGATGGGGAACTAACTGTAGAGAGACAGCCACAACTTCAGTTGAGTTAATATTCAGTAAAAAACACAAATAAATTAAATACAGTACTATATGCAAAAGAGCTGATAAAAGTGTACTTAGATTCACTTATACATCCAGCTGATTTCAGGTAGATGTTAGACTGCCAAAGCTCTGATATCTAATGCTATTCATATATCTGCTTCCTGTTTATAAAAAGTAACATGATATGATGTGGTCTGGTTCATACAGTATTAAAGAAACTCCATCTTTCACTGTGTTCAGCACCAAAGAAAATTCCCCATGCTTAAGTTGCTCTTCTTTACCCAAACATTCCCTGAGCACAGTTATTTTCCTCAAGATCTTTGTCACATGATTTCCAAGGTGGCTGCACACTGATGAAAATCTTAATTTCAGTGCTCTCAGTATAAAAAAGAGATAGGGGCCAGTAACACTGCCAGTTTTAGTAAATGCAGTTACTGACTGTAAGTACACTGCCTGGATGCCAGCAATGAAAAAAGTTAGAGAGCCTGAAAGACTATCAACTAAAGGTGAAGAGAAAACACTGCAAAGAATCATGCACCTGTATATCAACTCAAATAAAAGGCTGAAAAAAATGGAAGAAGCTTAAAACAGCTATTCAGATGAACTGGTAAAAGTCAGAGGCTGAAATCAATAAAAGTCTGGCTAGAATGTAAGACTGCTCAAGAAGAGCTGTTTTAAAAAATGGTAGCATTAGTGGACAAAGCACACAAGGAAAACCTGAGATTTTCTACTGTATCAGAGAAACTGGAAGTAACAGCCTTTATGAAAGAACAAATAAGCAACTGGAATGGTATTCCACAGCAAGATTTGTTAATTTGAAGGGACACATTGTAAACCCACCCACGAGAAAGCAGCCAAGACCTGTACTAGTAAAGATATAATCATACCAGATGAAAACGATGATCCTGAGCAAATTGTGGCAAAAGGGAAAAATATTAAAAATTGTAGACTAGAGTGTTTGTGGAAAACAATTGTTCATGCAGCAGAAAGAAAAGGAGCACATTTATCCCAGAAAACAGGGAATGTCTATTAGCAGGTGTGAGATTCAAGCTGGTGTATCCAGCTGTTTTCAGTATATTTTGTTCCTGATGAACAAAAGCCATTTTTTATGCAAAATGGGCTAAAGAAGAAATACAAAAGTTTGTCCAATGAAAAGTGAGTCATCAAACAAAAGGGGACACTGCTTCTTATTTTTCTGGTAATAAAGATCATGTAGAGAATTTGCCAGTGAAAACATTTCCAAAGTTCCAAAGGAAAATGCTTGGAAAACAGAAAAAAGCACAGGAATTGACTTGAAAAATCAAGAGTACCTTGGACTTGAACTGGAGTCTGGGGTTGGGCGATGGAGATGAACAAGAAGACCAGCAACACTGAAATTAGTGAACAAACATGAGATTATAAAGTATCAATCACATTTGTGAACTATGGCTTTAAAAGAAAAAGTGGGAAACATTGGACTTTTGTTGACATTGTTACAAGAACTTGTGGGGAACTGAAATGCATATACCCCACTTCATGTCATTAATGTTTTGAAGGAGACTAAAAGGATAGGAAAAATGTAACTGTAAGTAAAGCAACTTTTGTTCTTAACAGTATTTGTGTAAAACATTTCATTATATAAATTCCATGTTATATAGTAAAGCATTTTCAGTTATTGTTGCATATGATAAAGATACAAAGTAAACATGTTTTTCTTTTTTAGCTTTAAGAAATGCAGACGTTACAATGTAAAAAGAGAAGAAGGGCTGTACAAAAGCATGTTTAAATTAATATGCTGTAATCTTGGGTTGTTGGGATGGGGTGTAAAAGTGTGCAGAGTATAATATATGTAGAGTTGATATGTTCTCTTATATTTACATAGCTGAATGTCTGGATTATGGCCCTTGGCTAGTTTTTTGGAAGCAATAAATAAGGGAGCATTGAATAGTTTTGCTTTAGCAAATAAATGTTCAGTGTGAGTTGAGAAGTCTGCAGCTGAGGGCAGCTATACTTTTTTATGTTTCTGTGGAGTTAAGATGACTATTGGGCAAGTAGTAAAAGCCAGGGCACTTTTTTATTCCTAAAAGTTATTGTTTTGTCAAAATATACAAGCTGCTCTTCACATCTGTGAGATGAGTAAAGTTAAGACAAGCACAGACAGTGATTAGAGTCAGTAGGATCACAGACTGTAACAGTTATCTTAGCATGAATAATAATTTTAAGTTAGGTAATGCCTGTGTGTGCATTTGTTGATTTTGGACAATTATTCCTATCAGGAGGGTGAAACTTCATTATTTGAAGATGAACATAGTTTTGTGTGTTTGTTTTAAGTTAAGTTATTGGGGTGTTCTGGAATGTGTTTGATTTTTGAAAATTTTCATTAAAGCAAAAAGTCTTGTAAAATGTGAGGTAGGTTCAAGTGGAGATGACATGAAACATCTGCATAGAGGATCACCCTTCCAAACATTAGTGGATGCACGTAACACAAGCAGTGGAGCTAGACAGTATAAAAGCTGTCATATATAAATGGTAGGAATAATAACTTCTTATTGTAATGGCAACACTATCCATATTATGTTGGAATGTGAATGGCCTCACAAGTATAGACAAAGAAGAAAGTGTGCTGAAATGTATTAAGAAATGCAGAGCGCAAATAGAAGTGCTACAGGAGACATTTGGAAAGAACTGAGTATATGAAATTTCTTAAAGGATTTCAGGAGGGATATTCAGCAGAGTATCAAGGACAAAGGATTTCAGGAGGGATATTCAGCAGAGTATCAAGGACAAAAGAAGTGGTGGGGGTACTTATACTAATTAATAGAGAAATTCCGATTATGATAAAAGAGAGAAAAATGGTGGTAGAATTGTGGTAGTAAGGGGCTATTAGCAAGAGAAGAGGATTAAGCTGGCATGTATGTATATTCCACCTGTAACTGCTGTTATGGAGCTGAGAAAAATTGGGGGGAAATAATCTGGTTTCACCAGGGAATATTACTTATAGGTGGGACCTGGAATTTGATTTGCAATATTAATGATGCATCTGGGAGACCTAGAAGGGAAAATATTACAAAGTGGGGTAGATTTCTGAAGAAATTTATAAAGATGTTTAGTATGGAAGACATGAATTCATTAGTAGGAACTTGGAGGAGATTTACATATTATTCCATAGGGTACAATAACTAGGCTAGACTACATAGAAATTAACAGTTCACAGAAACGTGAATTTAATTGAAAGCTTCAGCACATATCCAAGAGCAATTTCAGATCATGCACCAATAACAGCTAAGATAAAAATGCAGGGTAATGAAGTAAAAAATGTGAGACATTGGCACATGCAGTATACTGGATCATCCGCCTGAAGGCAACCTGACATCAGCCAGTATACAGAAGTCTTGTACTAATGTAGGGTACATGGGACATCACAAGTAGGCTGCTGTCGGAGGTACACCATAAAAGCAATATACGGATGTATCATTGTCAGAACTTTTTCACCACCAGTCAGAACCCCATTCCAACCATTGGTGTGATTGTTTCAGCATTTGCGATTTCCGCTTTTTGCCAGATAAGTGTCCATTTCAAGAATATTTTCTCTTACTACTATTTTGGTTATTTTATCCAAGAAGGGCAAGTGCCAGTGTAGAAGACAAATTCCATATAAGGACAGCTATTCTCAGTGTTTCTTTTGTTTAGGCCCTAATCACAACTACATGCTGTGTAGCATTTACCAGTCCTTCAATCTAAAGACCCATAGAAGCAGGCTTTCCTCTCTTGCTGTATATTTAGAGAACCAATAGGTTAAACTGCTAGCTAAGTATATGGAGGGTAACTCAGGGTTCGATGCCAAGCTGGTGAAGCACAAGGCCAAGAAACCTTGGCCTGTGGCTTCTGCTTCACCTCCAGTGTCAGACATTTCTCCCAAGATGCTTGTCAACCTGGTAGTTTGTCCAACGTCAGGCATGGATTCACAGGCAAAGCCCAGTTCTGAGGCCTCCTTGACTTCGGCTACGAGCATGTCTGTGGAGGTCGAACAGACATCCGATCAGGATGTCATGGGGAAAATAGGCTCAAAATACAGTGTGTCCTGGGGGCTTACTCCCACCCAAGCAAGAGAAGAGATACATTCAGATACATTTAAATGTAGGCCTTCGTCCGGTCCTCCGACATTGCATAGGATTGTTTTGCCTGCAAAGGAAAAACAAAAGACTAACAATTTGTCCCGTACCAAAGAGATCCCTACAGATTGGCAGGCCTTTTCTCAAAGCTTGCTTCAGGCCTTCATAGTACTCAAGCGCCTTCCTCACAGCCTGCTCCCCAACCTTTTCAAAAAAGCATTAGGGACAATGACTCTTCTAATGAATTTCCTCTGATGAAGAGGAATCTCTGGATTATTCCATGCAAATCCCTTCTCCCCAGGAGTATATTTCCCCTGAAGAGGAGTCAGTCAGGGCTGACTCTCCTGTAGAAGAGAGACCCTTTGGTGAAACTCTCCTGAAAATGGAAGAGCACTTTAAATGTGATGCTTCCCAATTTCTGAAGCTCAGAAAAGATAGCTTGTACAAGTTGATGTCCCTGGCTTCTCTGCAATTCCAGCTGTGCATCCTGCATTTTTGGATGCCTTTCACAATGCTTCACAAACCCTATACTCCCGGGCCCCAGCCCCCAGCCCCCAACCCCCAAGAAGCCAGACCACTTCTACAAGGTCCCTGATGATTGTAAGTTCCACTTTAGTAAATTACTCTTTAGGTATCCTGCTGCAGACCCAGCAGTTATTTTTGTAGCTACAAACAAATCTTCTAGGATGCTTCCCTCCTCTAATGTTCTCCCATGGGACAAAGAGAGTAGAACCCTTGAGAGACTGGGTAAAAAGGCCTGTACGTCAGCTACCTTGGCTTTCAGGGCTGTTAATTATCAAACACATGACAAAGTACTCCATAGAGCTTTTGTCTCATTCATCTAGTGCCATTACAGATCTTGATTCAGAGGGAAAAGCCTTGGCTTTATATCCTGGGAGCTTCCTCCCAAGTGGCAAAGCATTCAATTAAATGCAGCTATGATGTTGCAGAGGCTTGTGCCAGGGCAGCTGCTACTGGTTAGTTCTTATAAGATTTTCCTAGCTCAGACTGCAGCCCCTCCAGGATGACTTCAAATTTAAATTAATGGATGCACCACTGGACAGTTGAGCTTTATTTGGAAAGGCAGCAGCCTAAGACCCTACAGAGAAAAAAAAAAACAAGGAACTCAAGGTGAAACATATCCTAGTTTCTCCTGTGCCCAGGTTTCACAAGAATTTCCCTTTTAAGCCTATTCTCATCTACAGCCACACTCAACACCTCTCTGGAAATTCTTCCCAAGGAAGCAAGAGACAACAGAAGCCTAGGAGATCAGAGCCATCCTCACAGCAAAGGCAGTACTTTCCTGACAAAGCAGGGAGTATATGACTACCCTGCAGATGTCTCTCTTTCTCCTATTTCCCTGTCAAATGCTTGCAGGGTCTGGGAAAGCATCATCCAAGGCCACCTGGGTTCTTTCCATAATCAAAAAATTATACTTCATGGTTTGGTACTCCATCCCCACCTTTAGGAGCATTCATCAACCCCCTCCCTCGAGAGTAGTTGCCCCTCTTCCAAAAGCTCCTTTTGGAGCTTTGGCAACAGGACTCTATTCAAAAGGTTCCCCAGTCCTCAAGAGGAAAAGGCTTCTATTTATGAATGTTCTTAGTACCCAAAAATGATGGCTCCTGGAAACCAGTACTGGATTTATCCCATCCTAACACCTTTCTAAAAGTTTCTACCTTCAGAATGTTGACACTCCAAACTCTATTTCTCCTTATCCTACCACAAGGATACATGGCATCTCTAGATATAAAAGATGCTTACCTTCACATCCCCATTTACCATTGTTCAGGAAATTCTTATATTTTTCTGTAGGTTCCTGGCATTTTCAGTTCTCTGCCTTGCCCTTTTGTCTTTCTACAGCAAAGGGTATTCACAAAATGCCTGACTCCAGTGACTGCACACTGCAGACTTTTGGGCATCCAGATTTTCCCATACCTGGATGACCTGCTTTTACAGTCCCCAACTTCCCACACTCTACTCCAAAACCTGGAGACCACCATTTCCCTCCTCAGAAAACCTGGATTCACCATCAACTACAGGAAGTTAGTCCTCACTCCTTCACAGGACCACATTTTCCTGGGTTTTTGAATCCAGACAGACATTATAAGAGTGTTACTTCCACCTCAGAAGATGCAGGACTATCTGTTCTTCTTTCACTCCCTTCTCCTTTGACTCACATCATGGCCAAGGAGTTCTTCAGGGTGCTGGTAGTCATGGCTTCAACCATTCCCATGGTACCAATGGCAAAACACCACATGAGGGGAATTCCAGTGGTTCCTCAAATCATTGTGGATCCAGCATTCTCACACACTAGAATACCAAGCCCCCCATTCCTTGCCTAAAGAGGGAACTGCTCTGCTGGATCCAACAAATAGATCTAAATCCAGGTATACCCCTGCATCCTCTCACCCTGGTCCTAGAACTCTACACAGATGCATAAGATGGGGGCTGGGGAGCGGCCTTGGGCAAATTCACATTTAAGACTCCCTTCTAAAAATCAAGAAAATGCGAGCATTGATCATAGGTGGTTACTAGGCTAATGGCCCTGGGGCCCTTACAAGCCTAGTAAGGGTGATTTTTTTTTTTTTGATCAGGTGGACAGTGTTCTACGGGTTGACGGTAATCCACTATTAACTGTGGATATTCCCTCTTCAATGTTAGACCAGGGCAGTGTTGATATAGTGAGTACCAGCTTTAAGACTGGAGAATAATTTATTCAAGTACAAATATTAACAATGGCAGAGACTACATATGGAAGCCTGCCTATTTCATAAAGTGAAACCAATGGTATGCATGTGTTGTGAATACCAACTATTGGCAACCAATATCCTGAGCTGCTTAGATGTTGGCAAGCGCTCAATATTGAGGCGTGATTTAATTATATCAGAGTCCTTATAGACTATTTTAAGCCAGTGGAGTCTATGTTGTTTTCTGAGATCGATAATGATTTTAAATCAGTTGAATCATTTTCTATGTTCCCTTCATGCAAGCGGATGTTGGAGAATCTCTTATCCGATGTGGTGGTGTTTGATAAACACCTTCAGCAGACCAAGCAAAAGAAATTGTTGAGGGACTCTGCAGACTTTTCCAATGGCCATATATTTTCATGGCCAAGGGAAGATTCTAATGTTAAAGCTGAGAATCCGAATGTTGAGGGTGACCAATCAGTGATTGCTCCACTCCTGTTGACTATTGAACTGACCAGTGAGGCTGCCTCTGTGGCTTCCAACAATCCGCAATCTGCCAATCAGGTAGTGTATCTAAACATAGGCGCTCGAATGAACCACATCTTATTTCAACTGATAGAAATGATGGCTCATCTAACACTTTTTTACATTTGCACCTCCCCCAGGCCCCTGAATCTGAAGGAGAAGAGGGACAAATCACACAACAGGGGGGAAGACAGGCTGAAGAGGAGTATTCTGACTGGCCAATTAAAACTGGGCCTGGCCATCAGAAGCAAAATTCCATGGACCTAATTGTCAACACTTCTATTGTCTTGATCAATGACCAATTTTCTGTATTGAATAAAGGTTTATCATTTATGTATTTTATTTATTTATTTATTTTACATTTGTTGACCGGCCTATTCTAGCTGGATACATGTCCAGTTTCAGTAGAGACCCGGGGAGAAAAGCTCCACTACAAGTACAAGTAACAAGAGGTGCAGTACGTATTTAGACAAGAAAAACCGGATTGTACATACAGTGTAGAACTAAATATACTTTACAATCATTTACACGCTATAGTTCCAAGCATTTTTAAGGTAGAGACATGTTTATACAGTAGAGAGCTTGCAAGTAAGTTTAGGCTCCGCAGCAGATTCAAGGAAGGGCAATGTTAGTAGTAACTTTAGTAGGCTAAACAGCGAATACCAGCGTAGTACTAATATAATTTACAAGTATTTTCAAGCTATAGTTCCATATATCTCTAAGGTAGAGACAAGTTTGTACAGTAGAGAGCTTGCTAAGCACATTTAAGCTCAGCAGCAGATTCATGGAAAGGCAATGTTAGTAATAACTTTAGTAGGCTGAACAATACAAATTCTTGGAGGTTAATAAGAGGTATATAAAAAGGCAGTTATAAGAATGGTAGACAAAATATGAGGGAGGAAGATTCTAGTCAGGATTTGTGCAAGGGCATAGCCAGTGAGTTTGAAGATATTCTTTAAGTTGCTTTTTGTCCATGTTGGTGTGAACGACCTGAGACGTACCTCCCTGGACTACATGAAAAGAGACATGGAAGAGCTCTCTGATCTTGTAGCCCAGGCATGTATGACCCTAGCCCTGAGTACCATTCTGACATCACCCAGAATGATGCCGCAGTACAAGGACAAAATGATTGACTTCAACAATTGGCTAAGCTTCTGGTGCCATTCTAAAGGGATCCAGTATCTGTCTGCCTGGGATGACATGGTTGACAGACCACTATGCTTTGCCAGAGATGGCCTGCACCTGTCACTCCTGGGATTCCAGATACTGGCAAAGGTTCTTGCCGCCCCTATGGTGCCTTTTTTAGGCAAGGTTCAAATGACAAATTCACCACCATAACAGGAACAGGCAAACAAAAACTGACGGTGATGCTACTCAATGCTAGAAGTCTAAATCTCAAAATGCACTCACTCGAGGCACTCCTTAAAATGGAGAACATTGATATCTGTGCAGTGACTGAGATCTGGTTCAAGGCTCCAGAGAGCACCCCTGCACTATCAGGCTATAACTCATACCACACTTTTCGGCCATGTAACCTGGACCGGAACACCAAAGGTGGAAGTGTGTCCATATTCATGAAGGATATCCACACCTCCAGGCTAGTTGCTCAGCATAATGCAGCCAAGGTTATCCAAGTACAACTAACTCTGGGTAAAACTGCAATCCAAACTTTAGCTTGCTACAGATCACCCACCATGCCCCAGCATTCCCACTCCTCTTTTCTTGATGTACTGGAAAAGATTAGGGTTCAACCAAACACCCTAATAATGGGTGATTTCAACTACCCCACCATTTACTGGGAAAACTACTCATGTACCAACTACTTTGCTCAACACTTTCTGGAATTCATAAACTCCAATGCCCTGGATCAACTTATCCACACCCCCACCATGGGCAGCAATATCCTAGATCTAGTCATTACCAACATCAGTGACCGGTATTCCACAACTGAAGTCAATGCCTCATTGGTCTGATCCAACCATAAGCTAATTACCCTAGATATCCACATCCTGCCCCCACCCCCCATTAAGGAAACCATGGTAAAAAATTTCTCCAAAGCCAACGTCATGCTTCTTAAGACAGAAGTGGTGAACTTCATGACACCCATGCAGATAGACAATACAGTTACAACTACTGAATCCTACACAATTGCACTTTATAAGCACTTGCATGAGTGCATGGATCATGCTATCCCAAACAGAAGCAAGACACTATCCTCCAAAAAAGGAAGCCAATCTGGTGGTCCCCTGCCATAAACAAACTGTACAACAGAAGGAAGAAACTGCTGCAAAAGAGAGTAAAATCCCATGAGTGGAGGAGCTCCCTGGTCAGCCTCAGTAAGAAGCTAATATCCCTGATAAAATCCTCCAAAGCTAGTTACAAAAACAAAATCACCACTGATTCTAAAGAAACCCACAAAGCATTCTATAGCTATGTCAAGAATCTCAATGGCAACACTCAGATCTGCTCTGAGTTACAGCACAATGGCACTAAATATACAGACCCAACTGATATTGCCAACATCCAGGCAGATAGGTTCAGTGCTAACTTTTCCCCCCCTCTTACCCCCTAAAGAGCCCATCTCTATACCGGAAGAATGCAAAGTTCCTGTAATCAGGGCTGTGCAGGTAAAAACCACACTCTCCAAAGCCATGAACACAGCATCCAAGGGAACTGACAACATCCCAGGCTGCGTTCTACATGAACTACAGAATGAACTGGCACCCCACCTAAGTACCATGTTCAATCATAGCCTCACCTCAGGTTTTGTGCCTGCTGAATTGCGCACAGTAACGGTTATCCCACTCCACAAGGGGGGAGCCACCACAGACCCCAGCAACTACCACCCCATTAGCCTGATGAGCCTGGTCTGCAAGACCATGGCATGTATCATCATGGAACTTATAAACAAAGACATTGGTAATTTCCAAACTCTGGACTCCACCCAGTTCGCGTTTGTAAAAGGCAGATCATGTCTCCTAAACCTGATAGACTTCTTTGAAGCAGTCACCAAAGCCGTAGACAAGGGTAAGGTGATTCACACAGCCTGTCTAGATCTTGCCAAGGCTTTCAACACCATCCCCCACACTGGAATTATAGATAAACTCACTAAACTAGGTATAAATCCCTACATCACAAGACGGGTTGCCATCTGGCTCACTGACAGAACCCACACAGTGAAAGTAGCAGACTCCAAATCCGACTTCAGACCAGTGACAAGTGGAGTACCACAGGGTTCAGTCCTGGGTCCTCTCCTGTTTGGTATCTACTTCTCTGAAGTTCAGACTAACACAGAAAGTCTTTGGCTAATGAAGTTCGCAGATGACTGCAAACTAGGAGCCATAATTTAAACTCCTAACGATGTGGGCATCCTACAAAGGGGCCTCACTGAGACAGATGCCTGGTGTCAAAGCCATGGCCTCAAGCTCAATGTCAAAAACTGCATTGTCATCCCTTTTGGTAAAAACTCTGTACCCATGAACTACAACATAGGTGGTAGTATACTTAACACCAAAAGTGTGATAAGAGACCTTGGGACACAGGTGGACAGTAGTCTCTCCTTTGATAATCACATTGCCACAGTAGTCAGTAAATCCCTCTACGTGGCATACCTCATCAAAACGTTTCTCATCCAGAAAAAAAAAAGAGGTAATTGTTCCCCTGTACTCATCACTCATTAGACCCATTATAGAGTACAATGCCCCTTTTGGTATGTACCTCACAAGACATCTACAACAACTGGAAAGGCCACAGAAATACCACACAAAGAATATTACCAGCCTCAAACAGATGCCCTATGCAGATCATCTCAAAAAACTCCAGCTTTACTCCATTGCATATCGCCTACTCAGAGGTGATCTCTGCCTAACATACAAAGCTATGTCAAACCCAGAGCTGTTGGACATGCTCCACTTAAAGACATCCCAATCCCTCTGAGCTACACGCTCTAGGGACCTAAACCTTGTCACCATAATAAACAGAATATGCCGGAGGGATAGATTCCTGTCCCAGAGACTTCCCATACTCTGGAATAAACTACCTATCTATATCGCTCCTCATTAGCACTCTACAAGAAATATCTTGATGATTGGATGGGAAATAGGAAATTCACCCTGGGGATCACCTCTGTGGCTCTGCTCAACAAGTGGCACAGGAAAATAATTTTCTTGGGTGGCAAAAGCCAGGATACCTTTTTGGCTGGGCTTGTATAGGCCCCAGGGCCAATAGCCTAGTACCTACCTATGAACCTATAATGCAGAGGAGAGAGAGATGAGAGTTTAGTGGGAAGTAGGTTCCAAGTTTTCCCTACAGTGTTAGAGAACAGTGTGTCCCCAGCCTTGTTTTTGGATGTATATCTAGTTACTAGTAATCTATTAGCTGAGCAAAGGGTTGTGAGATTTTTGTAGGGGTGATAAGACTAGTTAGTATTGGAGTATTACTAGGATGATAAAGGATTTTGTGTGTGATAATAAGTTGTTGAAATATTAGTTGATTTTCGAGTTCTAGCCATCCTAGTAGTTTTAGATTATGACAATGGTGGGTTCTATATGAGGAGTTGGTGGCAAATCTAGGCTATGTTGTTATAAGTGGCTGCCAGTTTGTTGAGTTTGCTTTTAGAGAGATTAGCATAAATGGGGCAGGCGATGAGATGGGTGTGGGCAATAGTAATTCTAGCTGTAGGGGTAAGGTAGGGTTTAATTCTGTAAAGTGTGCTTAGCTTTCTGTTAACTGATTTTATAGTGGTATTGATGTGTGTGTCGAAGGTAAGGTTATGGTCTATTGTTACACCTAAGAGTTTGGTGATACATTCAGGAATTATAACAGTGCCATTATTAGATGTCACTATGAGGTTAATTTGTGAGGACTTTATTGTAGGATTGAAGAACAATAATTTAGTTTTTTTGGTGTTCAGGAGAAGGCAGTGCTGTAGAAACCAGCTTTCCACTTTATGGAATACATTCTGGGTAAGGGATTGGAGTTCTGGTAAGGAAGTAGCAGAGCAAATTAATGTTGAATCATCTGCATATTGTATGCAGGTTGCTTGAGGAATGTTTAGATGCAGATCGTTAATAAAAATAGAGAATAGGAGAGGACCCAAAATAGAACCCTGAGGAACACCAAGGGTAACAGGAAGGTGTGTGGAAAGTTCATTGCCCCAGAGCACAGCTTGTTGTCTGTTTTTTAGGTAGGACTTAAACCAGTGTAATGCCTGTGTATCAAGTAAGAGGGATTTAAGAATATCCAAAAGAAGTGGATAGTTAACCATATTGAAGGCTTTTGAGAGGTCAATAAAGAGTGCAGAAGATAGGGTGGTGTTATTACGATTTTTGTTGATGCAGTCAGAAAAGGATAGGAGGGCAGTAGTTGGGATGTGGAATGGCCTAAATCCATGCTGACAGCTGGCAAGTAAGTTGTTGTGGAGAAGGTGGTTGAGTAGCTGTTGGATACATTTTTCCATTATTCTTCCTAGAGGAGAGAGTAGGGCTATTGGGTGAAAGTTTGAGAGTTCAGTAGAGTCACCACTCTTATGAAGGGGAATGATATGGGAGATTTTCCAAATGGATGGGATTGTTCCCTCGGTAATATTTCTGTTTATGAGTATGGAAATGGGATAGGCTATGACTTTTGCTGATTTCTGCAGATATTCAGCTGGAAGAAGATCTGCTGAAGGAGTGCAAGGTTTAAGTTTTTGAAGGAGGGTGCAAATGAGGGATGCAGGTACAGGTAGTAAATGAAATGAGGGAGATAAGCTAGTTATAGTGGGTGACAGACTTGTGGTAACATGGGGTAAAGAATTGGCTAGGGATTGGATGGTATCAGTAAAGAAGGTATTGAAGGCATCAGCAATAAACTTAGGATTGTCATGGATGGAACCTGATGGGATTGTTGTTTTGGTGCAGTCTGGGTGTAAGAGCTTGTTTATACCTGACCAGAACTTTTGTGGTTTATGCTGGTGGGTCTGTTGGAGTTGAAAGTAAAAGTTTTTTTTGTTAAGAAGCACAGATGTTTTGGTAGCATTTCTCAACTGCTTATATTTTAGGTGGTCTGCTGGATTTCTAGTGGTCTCCATTTGACCCAAATCTTATTCCTTAATGTGATTTTTGTCTAGTTTCATTTGTAAGCCATGGAGCAATTTTTGTGCTGTTTCTGCTGGAGTGAATAGGGGCATGGTACTCTAAGATTTGTAGGAATTTGGTGTTGGAAGTATAACACTGCTTCCTCAAGTTGTAAGTATTTTAGAGGAGACCAGTCACATGCTTTAAGTTCGGTTTGGAAATTATCAAGATTAAAATGTTTATTAAATCGAGTAGTTCTAAACAAGCTAGAGTTAGGAATGGTGATCTTTTGTCTATGTACAAAGGTTAGTGAGTGGTCACTAATGTCATCAGGAAGGATGCCTGCATTATATGAAGAGAGATTATTGTTAACAAGGATCCAATCTAAGGTGCTTTCCTTGGTATTAGGTTTATGGATTCTAGTGGGGGATCCTCAACAAAGATCACCACACCAACCAGGGACTGTCCATTACAAAC
Organism: Protopterus annectens; assembly: GCF_019279795.1. Lineage (NCBI taxonomy): Eukaryota > Metazoa > Chordata > Ceratodontiformes > Protopteridae > Protopterus > Protopterus annectens. The sequence continues at coordinate 272,054,451 of NC_056731.1, forward strand.
TGGAAGAACAAGCAAAAAAACACACGTACAGTCCCAACACAGGAGCAGGCAGAGGCAGTTATAAAATCCAACGCATTTATTAGAATAAAACAGGGATAAGCGCTTTCGCGTACTAATACGATTCTGAAGAATCATATTAGTACGCGAAAGCGCTTATCCCTGTTTTATTCTAATAAATGCGTTGGATTTTATAACTGCCTCTGCCTGCTCCTGTGTTGGGACTGTACGTGTGTTTTTTTGCTTATTCTAGTGGGGGAGGTAATTAATTGCGAAAAGCCATATAGGTTTATATGGGTTGCTGGGTTATGTGAATTACAGGTATTCCAGTCAATATTAAAATTGCCCAGTACTATAGTTTCTTGGGTTAGGTAAGTGGAGAGCCAGCTAAGGATATTTTAAAGGGTATTGATGTTATTTCCAGGGGGAAGACAGGAGCATATTAAATAAATGGATTTAAAGGTATTGATTTGAAGCTTTGCTGTAAGGATTTTTGCATTATTACAAGTAAGAAGCTGTATATCAAGAGTAGTGACTTGTAACCCAGATTTGCAAAGGATGGCTACACCCCCACCTTTTTTGACTTTGCGATCTATTCTCTGAATATTGTATCCATGTGGGGTAATTTCCTTATCTTGGGTTGTAGGTTTTAGCCATGTTTCAGTAAGGCATAGGATGTCAAAGGAATGCGCATCTAGGAGTGCATGAAGGTGGGTGATTTTATTATTGATGCTACGAATGTTGAGATGTGCTATTAGGAGAGAGCTAGAAGGTTTTGTTTGGGTGTAAGAAGATTATCATTTATCCCATCAAGAGCTTCTGCTCTATGGGAAGTACTGATAGATTCAAGACTATTTGCATGTAGTGTAATGTTAAAAGTTTTTTATGGAACCAATATGGAGATTTCCACTGATGCATTTATGAGACGTAGTGAGTTTGTTCCATTTAATATTCCTGTAGTTGTCTTCTTAAAGACTTGTGAGAATTACATTAACATAGTTGTTTTGATAAATATTCGAGGAAGTTTTATAATGTTATGCAATCTGAATTTAAATCCTTACATGAGTTGCTACACCAACATTGTACTTGCTTATTGGGAGTTATATGTTTTTAATGAGGGAATGTTTTAGTAGATTTGTGTCTTATGATAAACACTTTGTGAATGTTTTTTTTTCATTTGGACTGATCCGTTGAGCATCTTACATGATTTTAAAGGATATTTAGAGCAGACTACAGGATTTGTATGTTTTACTTTGACTTTCTCAGACCATATGATTGAGTTTTTAGATATTCAGGTATTGAAAACTAATAATGGTCTTAACACTAAAGTTTTTCGGAAGTTGTGTAAGAAGCCCAGTATCCTTCACAGAAATAGTATGCATTCCCTGCATACGTTTCTTAATGTTATTAGTGGTCATTTCTACCGATATGCTAGAAGTAGCACTCAGGAACATGATATGCTTAGTTCTTTTTCTGATTTAAGTGATGAGCTTGTCTCAAGGTGGTATTTTCCAAAAGAGATTGATGGGATTAGGGAGAATGTGATTCCACAAAGGAGGTTTCATGGCATTTCCAGTTAAAGAGCCAGTTTACTAGAGCAATTTTACATGGCTTCATTGAGAGCTCCTCTACTCCTTCCTCCTCCCTTCCTCCTTGAGCTTTGGCACTTTCCCTCAGGTTAAGAATACTGCAGCAAGTAACTAGAAGGACATAGACATAGAATAGTTGTGTAAAATCTTACCATAACCATAGATGTCCTTCTCTTCACTGCTGCAGTATTCTATTCCTCCCTCCTTCCCCCAGTCTATTGTTTTGCTTGGATGTACTGGCCTTTGATATCCTTAGTCTGGCATTCTTCCTGGGTCATTCAGTCCTGGGGATGGTACATGCATACATTGCTTTTGTGGCCTATGTCTGACAGCAGCATGTGTCCAGTGTCTCACGTACCCTACAGTAGTATAAGACTTTTGTATACTGGCCAACATCGGGTTGCATTCAGATGGGAGATGCCTCAGGTTAAGAACACTGCAGCAGTGAAGAGAAGGACATCTATTGTTATGGTAAAAGTTTACACAGCTATTCTTTCCACACCTACCTTTTAAAAAGAGAGGAATTTAAGGAATGGTTACTAGAAATGGAGAGTTATTAGATAAGATAGAAGTTATAGCTAATGAATGGGATAAAATTAAAGTGGAGTTTAAAAATAGGGTAAAAATACATGAAAAAAATATAGTTAAAAAGTAACTGGAATTGGTTAGAGGGACTGACAAAGGTTAAAATATTGCAGAATAAGGGGAATCTCACAGAACAAGAAGAGGTGCAACTGCAGAGAGTTATAGAGAAAATAAGGGATTATCTGGATAATATAATGACTTTAGAAAGATTGCAACTGCTTTATGATAACTCCAGAGCACAAAAACTTTTAGCACGACTTGGACAACAGAAAAATAGAAAGGGTTGTTGCTAAACTTAGGGATGCCATAACAAAAAAAAATAACCAGAAATTCTGTAGAGGTATTAGATGTTTCAGAAATTTTATAAAAATGTTTATAAAGCAGATAAATGTGGAAATAAAGAAGGAACACAGATTAAATACTTATGGAAGACAAGTATGCCAAAGTTAGAAGTAGATGAGGTTCAACAATTTACAGTTAAGTGGAGAAGATGAAATAAAAACACTGATGTACCGTCAATGCACAGAAAAGTCTCCAAGAATAGATGGCATTCGTGTGGTAGCTTGGAAGTTAGTGGAAGAATGTGATAAAGATCTGGAAGGTTTTGTTTAACAGTATTTTAAAAGTAAAGGAAGCAAGACCATCCTAGAAGAAAATTGTGGTGGCTGTAATACCTAAAGACAGTAAAGACCCATCAGACACAGCTTTCATATAAATCAATTTCAGTTTTAATCCAGGATTTTAAACTGTTCTATAATAGTTAAAAGAATGGCAAAGGGGTTGCCAACATTGATAGATATGGATCAGTCTGGTTTTGTTGAAGGGAAGACAAACATTTGACAAGAGTAATAGGATGCTGATCCAGAAGGGAAGCAGGGTGTAAGAAAATACCACTGTTGTTGGTTGGTCTTAATACAGAGAAAACATTTGAGAGAGTAAGCTGGAATTTTTTGAGTAGGGCAATGGAAACATTTGCATTATTTGATACAATAGGCTAATTAGGAGGATATATGAGGGATTGGAGGCAAAAAATTAAAGTAGGAGGGTTCTTATCTGACCGACTGTGTCACAATAGAAGAATCAGGCAGGGGTGTGCTCTTTCCGCTTTATTTCCATTATGTTTAGAGCCATTGGCATAGAATATAAGAGATTCAGAAATCTAGGGATGTAACTGGTATGATAATCAGGAAAAGTTTGCTTTATTTGCAGACTGTTATTTTGCACCTGATAAAACCAAAAAAAATAATATTTCAGTGTTGTAGAACATCTTGAGACTGTTTCAAGTCTTTTCAGGATATAAAATTAATGATGAAAAAAATAAAGGCTGTAGCTGTAAACTATGTACCAACACATGAATTGGTTTAGCAATATCCATATTTATGGGGACATCTTGTACTGTTGGAAGGATCAACTTATCCCACTTGAGTCTTGCCCTCTTCCCCTCCAAGATAAAATCCTTCAACTCTTTATTAATTGTTAATGACAACTTCTCTAGTTGATAAAATATACCTGACCTGTCTGTAGAACTAAAGGGACTAAAACATTTTCACTGCTTGTATCTTCCTATCCATGTCCATACAACAGAATTTCCAGTTTCTCAGTTTTTGTCTTACTTTTTAGTCTCTTCCCAGATATCCTTAGCTGCCATAGCAGAATCCTTTTTTAGTCCATACTCCTAAGTAATTTATTATGTCACCATTAATATAGGTATTGCTGAACCAATTTCTGAGTGGATACATAGTTTTACAGCTGTTGCCTTTGTTTTATCTTCATTAATTTTGCATCCCAAAAAGTCTAAAAACCGCCTCAGAATGTTTTCACAACACTAAAATGTCATTTTCTGGATTTGTCAGGTATAAATGAAAACTCCAGCCAAGCTAGAACTTCCAATGAGTGACCTCCATAACCTCCTGTAACAGAGGCACGTGGGATATATGCAAATGACACTTATGAACACAGGTGTTTCAGCTATATGGCGATTCTAATTGCTCATGACTTTCACATTTGAAGTAATTTTAATGGACAATTTCAGGCCAATAAAGCCAAACCCCACTAGCTATGGATAGGCATATTTCGGCCTTGTTATGACCTCGTCAGCATAGCATAAGCAGAGTGTTTGACTAAGCATAAGAAACACAGGGTTGTTATACCCAGCTGATGTCCATTATCATTAGGGTGACTGCAAAATATCCCAACTAACAAATTAAATCAAAGAGTTAGAGGGTCACACTGAAAAAACAATCAGAAAAAACTAAATGAAAACTCCAGCCAAGCTAGAACTTCCAATGAGTGACCTCCATAACCTCCTGTAACAGAGGCACGTGGGATATATGCAAATGACCCTAATGAACATCAGGTGTTTCAGCTATATGACGATTCTGATTGCCCATGACTTTTACATTTGAAGTCATTTTAATGGACAATTTCAGCTGGGTATAACAACCCTGTGTTTCTTATGCTTAGTCAAACACTCTACTTATGCTATGCTGATGAGGTCATAACAAGGCCAAAATATGCGGAATAGTATGTAAATTATCTCTGAACTACTATTGAATTCACATCTTCCATATCAAATATTTTCGTAAGTTTATTCAAAAACATACCCAGTTTTGTTATATTTTCCCTTCTAAGCTCCCCAGATGCATCCTCACTGTTGAAAATCAAATTGCAGGTACCACCTATAAATAATACTCCCTGCTTAAAGCTGATTATTTTCCCCAGAATTTTCTTTAGCTCCATTGTAGCATTTTTAGGTGGACTTATAAATTCATGCCAGCATAATTCTTTTCCCTTGCCAGTAGTCTCTTAGTATTACAAATCTACCATTACTGTCTTTTCCCCCTGTTCTATCACTATTGGAGCTCCTCTTGCAATTAATATAAGTACTCCCATTTTCCCTTGTCTCAGATATTCTGCTGAACAACCATCCTGAAATCCTTTCTTTATCAAATTCCCATGCTCAGTACTTTCCAAATCTGTCTCCTGTAGCATAGCTATTTGCATTCTGCATTTTTAATATAGTTCACTACTCTTTCATTTTGTATATATCTGTGAGATTCTCCATTCACATGTAAAATAGTATAGGAAGTATTGTAATTATGGTAATAAGTTATTTAGACCTAGTTTGTATAACAGTTTTGTTTTAAATGTGTAGTTTTAGATTTTGTGTTGCGTGCACACACTAATGTTTAGCAGGTTGATCGTTTATACAGTTGTTTTTGTGATATCCATTTGAACCTCTGTGACATCTTAAACAACTTTTTTTAATGAAAATCCTGAAAAAACACCCCAGAACCTATTATCTTAATAGAAACTCACAAATCTACGTACATCTTCAAATAATGAAGTTTAGCCCTCTTAATAGCAACAATTGTCCCAGATTGTCAGCCACAGCCTTGAATTAATCTATAATGAAGGTTATCCATGCAGCCTGTGCTTTTATTTAGACTAAGTGCTGTTTGTTTTTGTCTTGTCTTTATACTTCTGCCAGATCTAGAAAACAGATTGAATGCTTTCAGAAAACATTATCTCATAGAAATTGAAAAAAGAAGTATTGTGTTTTTATTGCCCTTATCAGCTTGTCTTCATAGAAACATGAGAACCAGATACACAGTTGGTTTCCACTACAAGCTTCTCATGTTGCACTGTGAACATTTATTTGCTAGATTAAAACGTTTGATTTTATTAAGTGTTCTTTTATTTACTTGCTTCCCATTAAACGTTTTTAGCAAAAGACCTTAAAACGTTAGCAAAAGATCTTAATCCAGTTATTCCCCTATGCAAAATTAAGAGAAAAGCTTATCAGTTTTACTTATATCATGATGTTTTGTCGAGGTTTTCTTCTCATTTTATATTGCAGTGCCCACATTTCTTAAAACTGAACAAGAAGAAAGAGGGATGAAAAAAATGGGGCACCTGTTTACTTAAGTATCTCTATTACAGACAAAAATAACGCTAAAAGATTTACTTTATAGCATGCAGTATAAGTCATATTTTATAAAAACAAGCTGTTCAGAAGAAAAATTGTTTTACTTATAGTTATCACTCTCCTTCCTCTTTCTCTCTTCTTAATATTCTTCCAAACATTAATGACATGAAGTAGGTCATATACATTGGAGAACCTAAAGTCCAATATTTCCAGGTTGTGTTGTTCCATCTTATTTCATGTACAGTATGTAACTGATGCTCTGTAATCCCACATTAATTCATAGGGTCATAGGAATCATAGGATCATAGGAAGTTACTAGGCTATTGGCCCTTAGGCCCTTATAAGTTTAGCCAAGAGTTTAGCCCATGTTTAGACAAGTCAGCACCCAAAGCCCCTGTCCAGCAGGGACACAGGTGAAATCCCAGGGGTGTATTTTCTGTTTCCCATCTAGGTTGCTCTTGAAAAGGGATAATGAGGTACTCTGCTTGACATGGAAAGTGGGTCTATTCCACAGATGGGGGTGTCTCTGGGACACAAATCTGTCCCATCAACAAGTCCTATTGATGTCACAGACCAGGTTGAGGTCACGTGTGTTGGTTAATCGAGTGGAGCATGACTAGCAGATATGCAGCAGTCCCATCAATTGCTTTGTATGCCAGACAGAGGTGACCTGTGAGGAGTCTGTATGAAACTGACTAGACGGACAGGGCTTTTAGCCTGTCTGTGTAGGGTAGATGTTTGACACCCTGAATTCTTCCGGTGATGAATCTCTGTGGTCTCTTCAGCTGCTGCATGTGATTTGCAAGGTACATGCCAAAGGGGGCATTGTACTCAATAATTGACCTTATAAGGGAAGAAGAGAGATACCCTTACTTATGAGGTGAGCCATGTAGAAAGCTTTCCATACAATGGAAGCAACATGGTGATCAAAAGTCAGCTTGCTATCAACCTGGGTGCCCAAATTCCTTACGACTGATTGAATGCTTAAGATGATGTTATCAATGTGATTATACATGGGGACGTCATTCTCCCCAAACGGGATGATGATGCATTTTTGCCATTCAGCTTGAGGCCATGTTTCTGGCACCAGCCATTTGGGTGAGACCCTCTTGGAGGATATCCACATCACTAGGGGATTTGGTGACAGCACCCAGCATGAAGCCATAGCCTACTGGTTTGCCCTGCACCTCAGAAAAGTATATTCCGGGGGGCGTGGCCAAGGATGAACACAGGATAGCAGCAGATTTTTTCAGCTCCACCAATTTCACTGCACTGACAGGAAATAATTACTTAAAAAATTAATTTATGAAGTAATTTTCTTTCTAAATATGTTTGTTTTATCTATTTCTTGAACTATATCTAAAAAAGAAAGGACATTTTAATAATATTCCTGTCAGAAATCACCTTGGAAATTTTCCTGTCAGTTTCTCTGTTTGAAATGAGTTCCAGTAAGACAAATTCTCAAGACTGCAGCATCAAGAAAGAACTTCAGTCTCTGATATCTACAGTCCAGCAACTTACTGCTAAGATGGATAAACTGGATACTAAAATTAATACCTTCATAGAAAAAACTACAAAACAAATAGACTTGTTACATATAGACTTGCAACAACAGAAGATCCAGATTACAGGCATAGAAGAGACTGTAAATGACATGGAAAATAGAATCCAAGAAGAGGAAATCAACATTGAGTTTTTGCTGAAACAAAATACACATCTACAAACAAAGCTTGATGACCTGGAAAATAGATCTAGGTGCAATAACATTAGGATTTTTGGACTGCCAGAAAATATTGAAGGTAACAATATTACTTCTTTTTTAACAACATGGCTCCCTAAAACTTTAGATTTACCAGAAGCATTCTCTTTTGGTATCGAAAGAGCCCATAGATCTATAGCTAACAAAAAGTATCCTAGATCAGTTATAGTTAGATTTCTATCATCTTTTGATAAAGAGATGGTTCTTAAATCTGCTTGGGCTAAAGCTCCTGTTAAAATTAATGAGACAACTGTGCGTTTTGACAATGACTATTCTTCCTTAGTAATAACTAAAAGAAAAGTTTTTCTGCCATTAATAAGGGAGCTTAAAAAAGCACAGTTTAAAACCTACCTTCTGTTTCCTGCCAAGCTAAAAATCTTCCTTCCTGATGGTCCTAAAATTTTTGATGACTTAGACTCTGCATTGCTGTTTATCAAAAAAAATAAGATTTTGGATAAAATAGAGGAAATGGAATGGGCTAGTCCTTCATTAAAGAGGTTGGCAACTGAAATTTCGTGGAAGACTTCAAAGAAGACGAGACTAAAAAACAAATGACTTGTTCTATGTTTTTTTTTTTTTCCTCTCTTTATTTTTTTTTCATTATTAATCTTTTTAAATATAGTTACTGCATTTTCAGAAAGCCACAAATATTCTGAAAAAGATTTAATCAAATTTATTTTCTGTGTGCAAAGAACTGTTTTGTTTCATAATCAGTCAAAATATCTGAGGAACTAATAACAAGCTATCATTCAATATGTTTCTCTTTCTGACAAAGAGAATTAAGGTTAGTAACTTGATACATTTTTTTCTTTTTTTTTTTCTTTTCTTCTTTTCTTTATTTTAAACAATGACATTCTATTTAGATTATGCACTGGGTAAGGGGTGGGGGAGGGCAGGGAGAGAAGTGTAATGAAAATATGATAAATGGAATAATAACTTATTTATTCCTTGTAAAAAGTTTATATGTTGTTTAAATGCTATTGCTAATTATACTTCCTTGATTATATTGCTTATGTTTGTTTACAAATAATCTGTCATGCTTTAATTAATAATAATTAGAACTAAGTAATAGTAAATAGTATGTTTCATTTCCATCTTTATTAATATAAGCAGCAAGTAATATTCCATTGTAAATACTTTTTATAGCTTCCTCTTACATTTTTTATCTCTGCTTTTGCTCTCTTTTATTTTCTACTCTCTTTTTTTCTTTTCTCTGTTCTTTCTCTTTATTCTCTTTCATATTAATATATAGACATGCTTTTGATCATACAGGTACAGTAAATAATAAGATTTGTATAAAAATTGAATTGGGGCAAAATATTGAGTTCTATTACATATTAATAACTTTGGGCTTAGTTTCACTTTCATAGAGGCTGTAATAACTTGTAAAATACTTTGCGAAGGTTTTGTTATGTTTAGCTTCATTTATACTGCTAAATGAATGTCATTCACTTGTTTTAACAAAATTCCCGCCAAAATGTTAAGGGAGACAATTTGGGATGTGGGTTACCTTGTGAACAGTGTCGCCGAGTTGTTTTAAAAGCTTCAACACTCAGAATTCATGCAGAGAAGCGGAAAGCAGTCAATTTGAACTTTGACCCCAGAATTCACACTGACACATAGCAGATTCATGAAGAACACTCTACCAGGAAGTAGAACTGCTGCAAATGCGACTCTGCGATGGAAAATGAACTCTTTAACATTTAAATGTGAGTTATTTTATATAATTACTTAATTATTTATGTTATAATTTATAAAATATGTAAGTTATAATGATTTTAAATGATGCAGTTTCTCATAGTAAGCAAATGTGATATTTTAGAAGGCATAGAAAGTGAAACATTTATACAAGTGTTTTTGAAAGTTTACTTGACTGCAGCATATTAAAGTAGGTTAAAACTTATGATTTAAACATATACATTGCTATAATTCATTTGATTTATCTGATTGACAAGCATAAATAACTTTATGACTCTATTCTGGAAGAAGTTGTCATGTGATATATTTTAAAGCAGCAGTTTAGATATACAAATTACAGATGGCTTTCTTCACAATAATGCAAGTGTTTCTGAGAATTTACATAACTATGCAGTATGATTTATAACAATTTCTATAAATATATTTTATTCTACTGACAATAATAAGTATGAGAAAAAGCTCTGATACAAGTAATTTAAAGTCTTTTGGAAGCTGTTAACTGCATTTACATGACAGAAAATAGATACATCTTAATATATGTAATGTCTGAACCATATTAGCCAAAGCTATTGATTTAAATGAACATTAGAACTTATTTTACAAACTTTGAATAAATTAATATGTAAATATGCCCTCCCTTTTTTTTTTTTTTTCTCTCTTTCTTTCACTCTCTCTCCCTCTCTCACGTCTTTTATTTCTCTCTCTCTTCTTGGTTCCTAATATCAAGTTTATTTGAATGCTATTTGAATATAAATGTATTATATTAAATAGATGTATATAGTAGTATGAATAGTTTTTAAAAAGTTTCTTTTAGTTTATATGATGCTGTTTTATCAAATGTGTAGTTTTGTCTTACCAGATAATCTAATTGAAAGTTGTTAATTTAAGTTAAATATAACTAGTATTAAATTGATAAGGTGGTAGCTGAGGTACTGCTGCTTAGGGTAGGGGTTAACTTGAGTAGTATGTACTACTCTAAGTTGGAGTTTTTAACTCCAGGCTGGGTGCAAGGTTTAATCCTTACATTATTTTCTCTTGTTCACTGTTGTATGTATATAGTTCTGACATCCACAATACATTTTGTAAGCTCATTGTCACTACAAACAAAATTGAATCTTATACAAAATCCCATAAGAGATTCAATAAACACAGCTATATTTAAAGGTACACCAAAAGGAGGAGGTATAACATTACTTATTTTGTTAATTGTTATTTTGATCATAATTTTTTTATGTTTTAAAAATGCCAAATGACTTCTCTAAAAGGAATTTCTTTAAACATTAATGGACTGAATAATCCATGTAAAAGGGCAAGCCTAATAAGATACATTAATTTACATAAGGCCAACTTAGTCTTCCTTCAAGAAACACATCTCTTGAAAAAAGATATTGGTAAACTAGCCACAAACAAATATCCAGTATTGGTTAGTTCAGAGCACACTCAGAAAAAGAGGAGTGGCTATTTTATGGAATAAAAGTATGCCCGTTCCTAAAACTATTAAGTCTTATCAAGATGATAAAGGAATGTTTTGTATGGTTACAATACAAATTAATGGGAAGACTTATACATTAATCAATGTATATTGGATACCTGGAATTGGTATTAATACAGTGAAATACCATCTTGATAAGATCATATCATTCTCTATAGGAGATATTATTTTAGCTGGTGATTTTAATTGTATACTACATGAAAGTGACACTACCACTATAGGAAAAAGGAAAATTACATCTAATGCAAAACATTTAAAGGATTTTGCTAATTCTTATCATTTAAATGATATTAATAATCAGATAGACTCAAAATCATTACCATACACCTTTTTTCTAACATATACAAAACTTATTCAAAAATAGATAGAGTCTTTATTTCTAACCAGATGGTAACAGAATTAATTAACTCTAAAATCATTTCATGTCCTATATGTGATCATAATTCAATTGTTTTTGAGTTCATGATAAAAATACTCACAATGTTCAGATCAAAAGGATGCCAGCATACTTAACTCAACTAAAAGACTATAAAGAATATATACTTTCAGAAGTACAACATTTTCTAGACATAAATAATACTCCTGAATTTTTCTTTTCTCTGTTCTTTCTCTTTATTCTCTTTCATATTAATATATAGACATGCTTTTGATCATACAGGTACAGTAAATAATAAGATTTGTATAAAAATTGAATTGGGGCAAAAATATTGAGTTCTATTACATATTAATAACTTTGGGCTTAGTTTCACTTTCATAGAGGCTGTAATAACTTGTAAAATACTTTGCGAAGGTTTTGTTATGTTTAGCTTCATTTATACTGCTAAATGAATGTCATTCACTTGTTTTTAACAAAATTCCCGCCAAAATGTTAAGGGAGACAATTTGGGATGTGGGTTACCTCGTGAACAGTGTCGTCGAGTTGTTTTAAAAGCTTCAACACTCAGAATTCATGCAGAGAAGCGGAAAGCAGTCAATTTGAACTTTGACCCCAGAATTCACACTGACACATAGCAGATTCATGAAGAACACTCTACCAGGAAGTAGAACTGCTGCAAATGCGACTCTGCGATGGAAAATGAACTCTTTAACATTTAAATGTGAGTTATTTTATATAATTACTTAATTATTTATGTTATAATTTATAAAATATGTAAGTTATAATGATTTTAAATGATGCAGTTTCTCATAGTAAGCAAATGTGATATTTTAGAAGGCATAGAAAGTGAAACATTTATACAAGTGTTTTTGAAAGTTTACTTGACTGCAGCATATTAAAGTATGTTAAAAACTTATGATTTAAACATATACATTGCTATAATTCATTTGATTTATCTGATTGACAAGCATAAATAACTTTATGACTCTATTCTGGAAGAAGTTGTCATGTGATATATTTTAAAGCAGCAGTTTAGATATACAAATTACAGATGGCTTTCTTCACAATAATGCAAGTGTTTCTGAGAATTTACATAACTATGCAGTATGATTTATAACAATTTCTATAAATATATTTTATTCTACTGACAATAATAAGTATGAGAAAAAGCTCTGATACAAGTAATTTAAAGTCTTTTGGAAGCTGTTAACTGCATTTACATGACAGAAAATAGATACATCTTAATATATGTAATGTCTGAACCATATTAGCCAAAGCTATTGATTTAAATGAACATTAGAACTTATTTTTACAAACTTTGAATAAATTAATATGTAAATATGCCCTCCCCTTTTTTTTTTTCTTTCTTTCACTCTCTCTCTCTCTCTCTCACGTCTTTTATTTCTCTCTCTCTTCTTGGTTCCTAATATCAAGTTTATTTGAATGCTATTTGAATATAAATGTATTATATTAAATAGATGTATATAGTAGTATGAATAGTTTTTTAAAAAAAGTTTCTCTTAGTTTATATGATGCTGTTTTATCAAATGTGTAGTTTTGTCTTACCAGATAATCTAATTGAAAGTTGTTAATTTAAGTTAAATATAACTAGTATTAAATTGATAAGGTGGTAGCTGAGGTACTGCTGCTTAGGGTAGGGGTTAACTTGAGTAGTATGTACTACTCTAAGTTGGAGTTTTAACTCCAGGCTGGGTGCAAGGTTTAATCCTTACATTATTTTCTCTTGTTCACTGTTGTATGTATATAGTTCTGACATCCACAATACATTTTGTAAGCTCATTGTCACTACAAACAAAATTGAATCTTATACAAAATCCCATAAGAGATTCAATAAACACAGCTATATTTAAAGGTACACCAAAAGGAGGAGGTATAACATTACTTATTTTGTTAATTGTTATTTTGATCATAATTTTTTTATGTTTTAAAAATGCCAAATGACTTCTCTAAAAGGAATTTCTTTAAACATTAATGGACTGAATAATCCATGTAAAAGGGCAAGCCTAATAAGATACATTAATTTACATAAGGCCAACTTAGTCTTCCTTCAAGAAACACATCTCTTGAAAAAAGATATTGGTAAACTAGCCACAAACAAATATCCAGTATTGGTTAGTTCAGAGCACACTCAGAAAAAAAGAGGAGTGGCTATTTTATGGAATAAAAGTATGCCCGTTCCTAAAACTATTAAGTCTTATCAAGATGATAAAGGAATGTTTTGTATGGTTACAATACAAATTAATGGGAAGACTTATACATTAATCAATGTATATTGGATACCTGGAATTGGTATTAATACAGTGAAATACCATCTTGATAAGATCATATCATTCTCTATAGGAGATATTATTTTAGCTGGTGATTTTAATTGTATACTACATGAAAGTGACACTACCACTATAGGAAAAGGAAAATTACATCTAATGCAAAACATTTAAAGGATTTTGCTAATTCTTATCATTTAAATGATATTAATAATCAGATAGACTCAAAATCATTACCATACACCTTTTTTTCTAACATATACAAAACTTATTCAAAAATAGATAGAGTCTTTATTTCTAACCAGATGGTAACAGAATTAATTAACTCTAAAATCATTTCATGTCCTATATGTGATCATAATTCAATTGTTTTTGAGTTCATGATAAAAAATACTCACAATGTTCAGATCAAAAGGATGCCAGCATACTTAACTCAACTAAAAGACTATAAAGAATATATACTTTCAGAAGTACAACATTTTCTAGACATAAATAATACTCCTGAAGTCTCCATTGTTTATGTTTGGGATGCTTTAAAATCATATCTATATGAACAAAGTATCAGATGGTATAACAATAAAAGGAAATCTTGGGATAAGGAATTGTTAGATATTCAAAGTAAACTAGACTCTTATAAACATAATAATAAAGAAAATATTATGGATAAGAAAGTCATTGAAGAAATAAACAAACTAAATGAGAAATACAAAGAAATTTTAACTCATAAAGTTAAAATAACTTTAGAGAAATACAAGTTTTTGTCTTACTCAATAAGCCCCAAATACTTACATAGACTTAAAAATAAAACAAAAAGGTTGAATAAACAAAATCATATCAAAGAAATCTTTTCTCTAAGGAAAAAGAAGAATGTTTCTAGTCTACCAGAAATACTAGATGAATTTAGAAATCACTTTCACAAAATTAATCATAATAACATTAGCATGGAACCTAAAGATAAAATAAAGGAATTTATAACCACAAACATGAATAAAAAGCTTAATAAACAACAGATTAAACAATTGGATAAAAGTATTTCATATACAGAGGTTGTTTCACAAATAAAAAAGCTTAAATCAAACAAAGCACCAGGTAATGATGGTATTATACCAGAGATATATAAAATCCTTTCTAAAAGTACATACTCATTAATACATAAGGTTTTTATTTTGGCCCAGAATGAGCTAATAACCCCCCCCCCCATCTTGGCAATATACCAATTTTAAAACGTAATAAAGATCCAACTAGATGTACTTCATATCGACCCATCTCATTACTTAATGTTGATTATAAAATGTTTATGAGTATTTTTGCTGATAGATTGAAGACAATCATCCCTGGCATTATAGATATAGATCAGACAGGCTTCATTGTAAATAGAAATACTTTTGATAATATAAGGAGAACTCTAACATTAATTGATTTTGCAAATAGGAAAAAGAAAGATTTAACACTTATTAGTATTGATATAAGTTCAGCATTTGATTCAGTAAGTTGGGACTAGTTGTTTACCTTACTGAAGTGCACAAACTTCTCAGATGCATTTGTAAATCTAATTGAACATCTATACAAAGGAACATTGGCTTATATTAAGGTAGGAACATATGTCTCACAAAAAATACCCCTTTTTAAAGGTACAAAACAAGGGTGTCCACTCTCTCCACTATTATTCACTTTAATAATGGAGCCTTGGGCTAATTTGATCAGAAACAGTACTGACATAGAGGGAT
The DNA here is from genome assembly GCF_019279795.1 of Protopterus annectens. NCBI lineage: Eukaryota > Metazoa > Chordata > Ceratodontiformes > Protopteridae > Protopterus > Protopterus annectens. Next base: position 272,069,887 of record NC_056731.1, read on the forward strand.
TTGAAATAGATGAAAATACAACATCTACAATTCAACTTTTTGCAGATGATGTTCTAATTACATCAGCAGGATCTAATTCTTCTATGCAGTCTCTATTTGATAAAATGATGAATTTTAAAAGTATTTCTGGTTTAATATTCAATGAAGAAAAACTAAAATACTACCTATATATACACGAAAAAATGTTCTCATTAGTGATTTTACTAAATATGTACCCAATTCAGGTCAGATAACTTATCTAGGTATAATCTTATCTAAAGATATTAAATCTATTATACATAATAATTATAATACCTGTCTTCTTAATATACAAAATCTTTTCAATACCTGGAATAATATGTTTTTTACTATGGAAGAGAGACTTACAATTATTAAAATTATAATATTCCCCAAGATATTATACTTAATACAATCAATAATACTCCCACCTACAAAAATAATTATCAAGAAATTGAATACACTAATGTTAAATTTCCTATGGGCACCTAATAGACCTAGGATTGCATTAAAGAAACATTAATAGCTGGTCTCAAGGGGGTATTTCTTTTCCAGACTTTAATTTATATACTATCTCTTCTATTGTAAAAGTTATTACTTTATTAATAGATCAGTCATATATTGCAAAATGGAAAGATTACTTGGAGCTAATTAGTATTCACTTCATGAAATTCTCCTTAACACATAAAAATATGATTGTAAATAACTCCATGTTATGGTTACTAAAGGAATTTTGTACTTCACCTATTACACCTAAACATATAGTTAGTTACCCATTAAACATTATCATTAGCTATCGTAACTTTATATTCATGCATCCTAAATATAGGGAATGGAATTTTATTATATTCCCTATAATGTATACTCGGGGTATGCTTTTGTCATCCACTTCTGAAGGAACTCATTTAGCTATAGATAATGATCTAAAGTACTGGTATTAGTTGATATCTGATAATAAAGTTAAAAATCTAGATTTCTTAAAACAAGAATTTGATCTAAGAGAAACTTGCTGGTTAGAGGTTCAGACCTTTAGACAACATCTCATTGATAAAATAGATCTAATGTCTATAACAGTTAAAGATTCTATCCCAACACTGATTGATTACTTGATATTAAATTTACAACATAAAGTTTCTGATAAAGGTAAGCTTTCATACATACATAAAATTATCAGACAAGAAACTTTTACAGTGTAGATACCTACTGGAATTATTTCACTTCCATTAATGGTGACCCACCAAATCAACAAGATAAACAATATATATTGGAATCTGCCTATAAAACTACGTCTTCCATTGTCTGGAGACTTTTTACATGGAAATTTTTACATAGATCCTTTTATACACCTTTGATGATGAATAAAATAAATAATAAAGATAATCTATGTAAAAGATGTAATGTAGAAATTAATGCTGACTGGGCTCATATGTTTTATGACTGTATAAAATTGAAAGAATATTGGAAGTCAATTAATGAATTTTTGCAGGCTCTTTTACAGATAATTTCATTATTTCTAAATCTCTTATATTATTCAACACACCTGTACCTCAAAGTGTTAAAAAGGTTAAGCTTCCCTTGTTATGGTCTATTCTAGCAGTGGCTAGAAAAATAATAACCAGAAATTGGATTTCAGATACACCTCCTTCGTTCAATGAATTTAAAAATGTTATGAATATAGTGTGCCATATGGAATTGAATACAATAAAGTCAAGAACTACTAGAAAAACATCTTATTATATTGTATGGGATAATTTACAAAACTTGTTAAAAAAATCTTAACTTCAATAGCATGGTATTTTAGTTTAATTAATTGATCTGATTGTAGTGGATGTCTTTGTAAATACTTTGGTTGTTTTGTTGAATGTTACAATCATATCTATTTTAATTACTTGTATAAAATTGTTATGATACTTCTCTTGTATGTTAAAAACAATAAACTTGTTTTAAAAAAAAAATAACCTTTAACCATTATGTATTAAAAATAACTCGTACAAAACTTTCCTTGTTAAAAAGTTGTTAGCAACAACCATACATCAATGAAAAATTATACAATCTGAACAACATGTAACCTGATTAGATTAATTAAACAATATATTAAAAAAAAAAAAAAAAAAAAAAGTATATTCCAAATAACAGAGACCCCAAGCCAGAATCCTGGGGTACACCACTTGTTACGGGTCTACAGCTTGAAGTGGCTTCCCCTATTTTTTCTAGGTGGGTTCTGTCAGTGTGCCAGTTTGCTACCTATCTGGTAACATACAGGTTGATGCCTAGTTGAGAGATTTTATCTATTATGGCTGAGTGGGGAATAGTGTCGAAGGCTTTGGCCAGGTCAGGGTAGGCAGTGTGCACTGTCTTCCCCTTGTCCATGGCTTTGGTGACTGTCTCAAAGAAGTCGACCAAATTTAACAGACATGATCTCCCACTGACAAAACCAAACTGTGTGGGATTAAGTGTTTGAAGGTTGCTAATGTCCTTGTTAATGAGGTCCATGATAATTGGTTCCATGACCTTGCAGATTAGGCTAGTTAGGCTGATGGGTCTATAATTTCCCAGATCGGCAGACACTCCACCTTTATAGAAATGGATGACAGTGGCTGTCCTCCACTTACCTGGGCAAAGCCAGTACTCAGGCTTTGGTTGAATCAGGTGCCTGATGGTGCTGCAAGTTCTTGCCTGAATTCATATAGGATGCAGCCTGAGATGTTATTAGGTCCCATGGAGGCTGTATTTTTTGCCTTTGAGAGAGCAGTGATGACCTGTTCCCTAGATATAAGGGAAAGGGGGCAGGTATTGGGGATGTCCTGATCTACTGATGGGGAACAAAGGGGTGAAGTTTTCACTGACTCTGTCAGCCAGCAAGTTTGCTATATCTACAGTATTTGTATATGTGGTGTCCTTGACCGCCACTTCTGAACAGATCTGGGTGCTTCTTTTGAAGTTGCAGACATATGTGAAGGATGACTTATGATTGTCTGTAGTAGATGTTGCCAATTTGGAGTTGAAGTTTGCTTTGGAGGGTTTCAGTAGTGCTCTTATTTGTTTGTTCAGGCTAAGGAGACATTGCTTCCAATTAGGCACCTGCTCCTTCTTGGTCTTGGGCAACAATTTTTTCCTCTTGTTAAAGAGTTTATTTATTGCAGATGTCCACCATACAGGTTTACTTATCCTTGCCCAGGATGATTTAGTCCTGTCGGCTATTCCTGATTCCATGCATCCATACAAATGCTCGTATAGTGCTTTGGTGTAGCTTTGGATATTGGTGCCAGTTCCTACAGAGGGGGAGGGAGCTGTGAAGCTGTTGTACCATCCCTCAGGAGGCTATAATCAACTTTGGAGAAGTTTTTATGTCTGACCCTAGCTAGATGGGTATTGTGGGAGATGATGACTTTGAAAGTGACTGCTTTATAGTCAGATATTACCAGGGAGGATGATACTGTAGGGATGCTGCAGTGTTTACTCATATTGTGTAATACCAAGTCCAAGATATTTTCACCTCTTGTGGGAGTATCCACTAGCTGTTCCAAGGTGCCTGCATTGACAAAATCCATGAATCTCTGGGCATTTGTGTTCTGGCATGATTAGTTCTTCCAGCCTATGTTTGGGCAGTTAAAGTCATCCAGGATCAGAGTAAAAGGTTGATTCCTGATAAAGTCGAACAGGTCCATATCAGCGGAATGGGCAACTTGAGTCAGATTTGGGGACTGGTAGCAGGCTATGATTTGAATAGGGTTCTTATCAATGGCTAACTGTACCTGGAGTGTCTCCTGTGTGTCATACTCTTTGACCAGCCTGGAGGTTTGTATGTCTTTAATATATGTTGAAACTCCACCTCTTTGGCTTTACTGCCCATAGTTTGGGGTCTGAATGTATGATAGGATGGGTTACCAGGTAAGGCTGGGGTACTCTCCACAGCTATGAACCTGGTTTCTGTGACTACACAGATGTCAGCATTTTCCATGGTTAAGAATGCTTGCAGTGAGTGCAGTTTCATGTTTAGACTCCTAGGATTTTGCAGCGTGACCTGTAATTTGTGTTTTATTGACAGTGGTAGTTTTAAACTCATCCCTGTTCCTAAAAATGGCACTATGGGGAGGCAAGAACCTTTGCCAGTAGCCTGAAGCGCAGGCCAGTCAGATGCAGGCCATCTCTGGCAAAGCATCGTGGTCTGTCAATCATATCTTCCCAGGCTGTCAGGTACTAGCACCCTCTGGAATGGCACCAGAAACTAAGCCAATTGTTAAAGTCAATCATTTCCTGTTTGTACTGAGGCATCATTCTGGGTAATGGCAGAATGCTGCTAAAGGCCAGGGATATACTTGCCTAGGACACATAATCAGAGAGCTCAATCATGTCTCTCTTCATATAGTCCAGGAAGGTATGTCTCAAGTCATTCATGCCAACATGGACTATGACTGAGTCATAACAGTACCTGTTGTTGAGAGACTTCAGTGCGTATGTGATATGGCAGATTCTGGCACCTGACAGACGACTAACCTTGACTTTCTCCTTATCTGTGTGTCTCACAATGGAGTCTCCTATAACTAATATGTTGGGTTTATGGTGAAGCCTTAGTGGCTGTGAGATACAGGTTTGTGGACTATGCATAGTATGTGGTGTGGAGGGCTGTGAAGATCGCGTGTGTTTTTGCCTCGGTCTCCTTTGTGTATGTTTATGTATGTTTATGTGGAGGACCTCCACACATGGGTGTGGGTGGTGGTTGAGGTGTAGTGATTTTGCTGACAGCCTTTTGGGTACCAGAGATACTGGCTTTAGAGGGGGAGAGCATGCACTCTAGGCTCCTAATGTCTCAGAAATTGTGTTCCTAGGTGGTGGTAGTAGATGGTTGTCCTTGTACATGGGGCAGTTGAAACACTGTGTCAGGATGCCCATATCAACCAGACTGGCAGGAGAAAATGTAGGACATTGTCCATCCATATTTGTCAGACTCTAAGGGAGAAAGGCCAGGGAGACCTTAGGGGTGGACCTAAAGCCCAAGTGCTTAAACCAAAAGTAAGAGGCTTAGAATAACACTTACAATTCAGACAGGCTATAAACAGGCAGTAATAAATGCAACAGAAAAGATGCAGTTGAACACTTTAGGAAACAAACAGCCAAGTAGCAGGAAAAAGCAAGATGAGGAGGAAAACACAAGATGTATTGCCAGTTGCCACTATGTTGCTGATAGCCACATACATACTGTGTTGATAGATGGCACGGTATCATGTGGAACGTAGCGTAGGATTGTGCTGGCCAGTTTGGATGTGCAGGGTGTGTACATAGTGGAGAGCAATGTATGTGGTCCTGTGACGTGTTTCCCTTTTCTCGTCTTTCAGAAATGATGTACAGATGGAGGCACCCGCCTTTTTCTGCTGCTGAAAATGACATGATCCTGGATAGCCTCAGACTGCATTACAACATACTGCTCTCCAGAAGTCACCAAAATCAGGAGCAACATGCTGCACTGTGGGCTGACCTTGTCGTATCACTAAACCAAGTAGGGCTACAGGAAGGAAGCTACGAGCAGGTCCGACACTGGGCGACCATCATGATAAATGCTGCACAACAAAGGGATGCTGCTGTGGCCAGGGACCATTTAGTCACTGGCACTGGCATGTTCCAAACACATCATCACACCCTCTGCATGAGATGATACCTGTGCCACATCCCTGCCATCCATACTACTGATGCCGGGACATGCAAATACATGTCTGATGTACAGGGTGACTATAGTACATTACCTGACATTGTTTATTGTGGTTCTGTTATGCCATGACAGGTGCTGTCTGCTGGCATGTGTCATGCATACACATTAACATGTTTGTTCCTTTGTTTCATGATGTTAGATTGGCAGAGGTGTTACAGACTGATAGGTGTCACTGTATGTTTCTGTTTCTGTTGCAGGGGTCTGAGTGGCTATGCTGTGGAGACTTGGTGGCAATACAGCGGCTCAGGTTGGCATGGTTGCAAAGTAGACATATGACGTCAGCAAGGTAAGGCTTTATATGTGCATAGTTACCTAGGTGCATCTGTGTAGAGCAGTGTGTAAGGGGCAATGGGCCAGACAGCATAATCCTACATGCATATCCCATGACAAGGCATGGCACACTTGATACACGTCACCAGGTGCATCTGCAGTTAACTCCTACTGCTCCTCTAGGCATCAAATATTACTTATGCATATTTGCATTAATAATTCCAAAACCATGCTACATACAAGGTTTAAAAATATTTTATCTTGAAGCATACATGATGGCAAACACAATTGTATTGATATTTGACCTCTGTCAATGAGTATTTGTTAGAATTGTAAGGTGATAATTTAATTTTTAAAGGCTCAGGCCACATCCACTAGGAGTTAAAGGTACATACTCAAAATAGCTGCACTGGAGTGAATGAGTTAAGGTGGATGACATCAGCAGGCCCTGTAAAGAAGGCGAATGGGGGGGGTTGATAGGGCCACAAAATCTATAACCATTGCACACAGATAGGTGAGACGGGCACACTGCTGCAAGGAGATATATTTACACACACACACACACACACACACACACACACACACACACACACTCACACACACACACACACACACACACACACACACACACACGTACTTGCCACCAGTTACATTTGGTATGTAAATATATCTCCTTGCAGCAGTGTGCCTGTCTCGCCTATCTATAACCATTGCACACAGATAGATGAGATAGGCACACTGCTGCAAGGAGATATATTTACACACACACACACACACACACACACACACGCACACACATGTACGGTTGCCCTTTCTGAGATTAGAATCCCTACCTATCTAGTAGTATATATTATAGCACTAAGTACTTATCGCATGCGCCATGGAGCATGTGTGTTTTGGAAATGTTTGCCACTGCTGTTAAGGTGGATGACATCAGCAGCTGTTGCCAGGAAGACCACTGTTGTGGAGGACTCTAATCGCAGGGCCATAAAATGATTGACCATTGCATAGACATAGGCCTGATGGGCATGTTTATACTGTTGTATGGGTGATGTCTACATACATACACAGAAGGTGGCTGATGTCAGATTACAACCCCTACCTACCTACTATTACACACTACATCTCACAGTACTAGTTGCACTCACCACCAGTTACATTTGGTGTATAAGTGGCTGCAGCACTACGTCTCTCTGCACCTTTATGTGGATACAGATATATATATATATATATATATATATATATATATATGTTACCTCTGTATGTATATATAGATATATATATAACTATAGATATATGTGCCACATACTGCTAGATTAGTGTAAACATGCCTGAGGGGGATAGGGAGAGACAGATACATATGCATAGCTGTCTGTATGCACAGAGATATATTCACATCTCAGTTCTTTAGGCAGAGGCATCAGACATGGGACAACACTAGCTAAGTGTAGGAGCATGCCCAGTGTAACTGCCAGTAATTTCAAGGTGACTCCAGACCAGTCCTACCTGTACTCCAGTCCGGGATTTTGTGTGCTACAGCCAATTGGCTGCTGCACCTGATTCAACAGTCCAGCACCTCCCTGATATCTTGTCCAAGGGAGTCCCCAGCTTTGAGCTTCACATAATATCTGTGTCATACCTAGGTTGTGTACAGATTGCAATACACTGTACAGGGTTTTGAACATATGTCTGGTACGTATTACATAGCATTGTGATTTTCTGGTACATCAGTGGCAATTCATTATAGATTGATGTTAGGAACTTGATGAGAGACATTTGAGTTTCTGACTGCATACACAGCAGGGAACCCATGCTACTGCATGGCCTGTTATTCTCAGCACTTTCTACATTTATCTGGCCAGTAATCCTTCTCCTTATATGTTGGCCTTTGTCCCACTTCTGTTCATGGCTGTGTCAAAAGTAGTTGTAGGTATACTGTGACTGTGGTACTTGATCTAACAGCACACACAGGGTTACAGACTTCACAACTCTGACTGTACATGTTTAGCAGAGTGTCCAGCATTCTGCCTCATATGTCGGCTCTGCTCCTCAGGTAGTTGTGTTTTTTGGTAACATACTACTACATGGTGCCCACTGACTTGTTGTAGGTACTGGCACAATTACGTGAAAGCCTTTACACCCTGCTGTTACCCTGACTTGTTCCAACCTGCTGTTATACTAGCCACCATTTAAGTTACTCAGAGTATGTGTAATATGCATAGTTGTAGCCCCCTGTCCCTCCATTGTCTCTGGCTTTGTCCAGCTTTCTTGCAGTAACAAATAATGAGATATTGACAGTCTGTGGGACTCCTACCATAGGAGTACCTCACATGCAAAACTGTAGATGCAGCCAACTTCAAACCATGAACACCATCAACCATGCTGTTGTACATAGCCCACTAAGTAGCAACAGGCACCAGAAAGTAAAGTTAATTCCTGACACTATCAACATCAGGTAGACATACAGTTTGACCCCTGCATATTGAGGAAATAGAACATGCCACCAGGTTGTTTGGGAGAGCCCTGGGATTGTGTGGTCAGCTGCTGTAACCTTGCAAACATACTGACTGTTACTGCAGTTGTATGGAAACATGGCTGTGTTGGGGGTAGGGGACTCTAGCATTGATAGTCCTGTGTCTGCCCTATGAACCCATTGTTTGGCAATTCCCTCACATAGTGCAGTGGGTTTTGCTGCATTGTGGCCTACTGCATATTATGGGGCAGCCAGTATTGGACAGAGAAACCCTGTTGTCCCACATAGCTGTTAGTTCTCTGCAGGTAGCCCAATAGCTCACTCTATTCCCTTGCATACATGCAGCAGTTCCATACCTATGCTACAATAGTGTAGTACACCATACATTTGTTGTAAAGAAGAGTAACTTACCTTGTGTCTGCAGCAATTGAGATAACAGTGCTTCAGGGCTGACTCTGTAAGATGCATGCAGTACGCAGCCAATACGTGGTAAGGTACAGGTTGTGTGGTGTGGGTGGCATCCATTTTACTATGTATGTGAGTTGGAGTGAGGTATCAATCCATAGGACCCTAGGTTGTCAGGGCATGTGCTATGTGTTGCCTCTTTGCCAAGGCCAGGGCATATTGGGCATGCCTATATCTGCCTACCTGCCTGATTCCCCCTGTGGCTGTGGCTATGAGACCTTGGCACTGGTGGGGGGCTGTGTCCCTTCCCTGTGATGTTCCTGCCACAGCTGTTTCCGCAGGATCATATTGTGTAGCATGGCACATACTGTGAACATCTGTGCACATGTGGCTGGAGAGTACTGCAGGGCTCAACCAGATATATCAAGGCAGTGGAGCCATGACTTGAGCAACCCAAACATATGCTCTATGATGTTCCTTGTTTGTGCATGTCTCTCATTATGATCTTCTTCGGTAGGTGTGTGTGCATTTCTGATGGGTGTCCATTATCCATGTTTCCATTGCATAGCCAGCATCCCCCAGTAGATGGCCGTATGGGATGTTCCCCCTGGCAAATGTCTAGTACAGCTGTGATGCATGCCAGATATGGGAGTTGTAATAACTGCCAGCAGACACAATTATGATAATGAACTGGGCATGCACATGACCTGGCAGTTGACGTAGACTCTATCCTTCTCATCGGGTGGTGCTTTGATGTGCACATAAGTGCTGTCTATGGCATCCAGTACCTCAGGGTAGTGTGCTACACTGTGGAAGAGATACATACTGCTGGCCCTCTCCTCAGGGATACAGCATAAATAAATGTGCTCACTGCCATGTCTTTGCATGGCAGCCAGGAACTGGTGGAGTACCCTGGATGCTGTTGCCTGAGAGACCCCCATCATGTCCCCAGCTGGTCATTGAAATGTACCTTTATCTAATATTCTAAGGGCTACACATACCGTTGTTTCCACTGGGATGAGTTCCCCTCTGTTGGCTCTGGGTCTAAGATGAGGATGGCAAAGCTCAGTGAGTTCTTGTAGTATGTCCCTGTTCACTCTGTAGCACTCTACAATCTCCAGCTCATGTAGCCCCTGTAAGGTTACCTTGTGCCTGAACACTCTTCTCCTTCTCAGTCTAAGCCTATTGTCAGCAGCAGCATCTTCACTGACCTCAGCCTGTAGCACATACAGATGTAGCAGAGCAGCACCAGCCCCTAGCATTCTGTCATTTAAAATTCCCAAGTCTGTACTCCAATGGTGCAGAGTATGTAGGAAAAATCAGACTGTAAGGGGTATGCATACTTTATAGTGGTGTGCTGCAGATGCAGCCTGTGTGATTGGCTAACTATGATGCATTCCACCTGTCAAGTATATCATTGAGGAGTTTGAATGGCCCAGTGTCTGTGGAACAGTGCTTAACAGTAATTTATACATGATTGGCTTTCCCAGGCTATTACCATTTTTAAATGCCTTCCCTGCTAAGCAGTGCGGTGCAGTGTGCAAACTTGCACTGCTAGTACTGGACACCCCCCCCCCGCTTACCTGAGCTAAGCGGCTCGCAAATGGGTGCAGCTGAGCTCCAGTCCACTTAAATATAATGTGACACACTCCCCTTTTGATGTCAGCTACCTCTTCTGTGGACATCAACACAGTTCAGGAGCTACACCAATTTTATTTGCGAACACAGTAGCCCACTTTTGCTATTCAGTAACCCCAGCTCATTTGCATATCAATCCCTGCACACAACTTGGATACTTCAGTATTCCAGGGCCTGCCTCCTTAGCAACCAATGAAATCTACCATTGTTCACACTCCTTGCAGGGCCCTAGAATGCATTATTCTCACATATATCTTGTTTTTGGATTTGACAGTTTTTAAATTTTTTTTTTGCTTAATGGCATGTGGCACGGAAATGTGATATGGCTATTGAAAAAAAAGTTTTTTTTATTATTTTGCATTATTTTTTGCACATATCTGTCCCTAATATGCAATCCATGATCTTCTAAATGGGCTTTTACAGCGCCTGTTCAATTTTTGCTTTCTTGTACATTGTAATTTTCGGTGTACACTTCGGACACCAACACAAGGCCTGCATGACTACCTGTTTGCTGGATCACTCCATCACCCTCATTTTATCTTATTTGCATGAAACTCACCTCATTATGAGGTTATTTGCATTCCATGGATACTTCTGTGTCTGCACGCTCGTGCACACTCCTCAGCTCTGTTTATTGGATCACATAGCTACTGGTTTCCGTGTTAAATCCATGCCACTCTGCCTACATGAAAAATTACTTCAAGTAGGAGTTATTGAATTCCCCCTTTTGTCTTCTTATTCTCAATGTCACACCTATTTTCTCCATGTAGGTTTCCTTTCCTTGAGTAGACGGCATCAAACAGAATTCCCATATTGTGTCTGCCAAGACTTGCCTCAAAGCTACTAGCCTGATGACAATGTTAATTTTGATTGTCCCTCTTGCTCAATGCTTAGAGTGTCTCCTTCAATCCATTTGCATTTCCATGGTATGCTGCTGTCACCTAGTATGGAGACTAGATCAGGTAAATGTCTTGAAAGGAAACCGTTTCCTCTTCCAACTCCTTTAGAAACAGTTACCATGGAGATGGCTGTACTAGAGTGGGGCCAGGCAAATAAATGGATAAATAGTCAGGTAGTTCATGAACGTTGGATATCTGAGGAGATTCTTACAAATCAGCATGCTAGAAATAAGAGTAGTGTTCTTAACTCTATTGGCATTCCAGGACTTTGCATCAGAAAGTAATTTCCATCCTGTCAGACAATATGGCTGTAGTACTGTCTAACAACAAACAGGGTAGAGCACATTCTTACTCGTTTTGGCAGGAAGATATAAGAGTATAGCTTTGGGCCATTCACTCCTGACACTTTCATTGGGTCACATTCACATTTGGTTAAGACCTGGTCATGGTTGAACGTATCTTTAATTAATGACTCCACTGGCTCCTCACAGCACCCACGTGACCTCCTCAGATCTTCTAGAACTGGCAAAGATAGTGCTCTGTAGAGACATTTCTTTTTGTATAGAAAGAATCCTAATTCTGCCTTTTCTTTGTTCCAAAAAGGATTAGAACCTTCTGCCCCATCCTGGACATCAAAAAAATCCTCTGAGCACTTTTGATGTGTTACATTAAAATGATGACTCCTTGTGGCTTCAAGCCCACGCAGAACCATGTCACCCAGAGTTTTTTTTCTATACATGATGAACACTTTTTGACTCAGCATTGTGCAGAACAGTAGAGTTCCCTGGGTTGCTCGGGATGAACTCCAATTTCAGTTCAGTATATTTTCATGTAGTCTGTCCTTTGCAATTACAGTGTTTAGCAGTAGTTTTATTTATTTATTTATTTATTTTATTTTTTTTATTTTACATTTGTTGACCAGGATAGTCCAACTGGATACATGTCTATTTTCAGTGGAGGCCCGGAGAGAAAAGCTCCAAAGGTGGTTACATATGCAATCATAACAATGTACAGATTTAGTTTCTTTAGAGAGCCACGGGTCAGCTTTTGTTTTTACCCTAGTGGAACAAGCGGGAGCATGAGAATCGAGGATGGTAAGGAATTTATTATTAAAGTGGGAGACAGCTTCATCAAGGGGCAAGTGCTTTAGGGCAGACCAGTTGCATACTATAAGTTCATCCTGGAACTTACTAAGATTGAAGCTTTTACTATTTCTTATTGTTCTATACATGGGCTGATGGGAGTAATTAGATTTGTGCTTGCAGATAAAGGTGAGAAAGTGATCGCTGAGGTCATCGGGGATAGCTCCCTATGAATACATTTGGGGGTGGCTTTTGATTAGTATCCAATCCAGTATACCATCTTTTTGGTTAAGTTTCCCTATCCTGGTGGGGGAGGATATGACCTGTGTGAATCCATACAGGTTCACATGAGTAGTAGGAGATTGAGAGGAACAAGCATTCCAGTCAATGTTAAGATCTCCTAGTACAATGGTTTCCTGTGGATAGTTACTAGCTAACCATTGGCGGATGTCTTCTAGAGTATTGGTTAGTTTGTATAGTTGTGTTTGTGTTTGAGTTGGTGGTGGAGGTGGCAGCAGCAATGACTTTGTAAGGGAAGAAATTTGTCATATTCCCTAACTTTGATGACTCTTTTAATTACCATGTTGATAGGCTTCATGGTAGTGTCCTTACCTTGGATATTCCCTCCCTTGTATGTCCTGAAGTCCCTGTAAACAGACAGACAAAAGTCTTCTCTGATGCCACCTCAGAAATAGTGCTTTCATTAAGGCAGAGTTGTATACTTTTCAATGTCTCTTCTGCATGGAAAGGGTCATAAAAATGAGTAGCTTTTCAAAGACAAAATTGACACATTGAAAACTGGATAAAAGCAAATGACTAGTCTTATGAAAATGTGAAATGTTTCAGGACAAATGAACCCTCTATTGTCACAGAGGTAAAACAGAATACATAGTGCAAATGGTATAAATAGACAGATGTAAGCAGTCAATGCACATCCCAATGAATGAATCACTCAATGTCAAAACTGTGAAAATGTCAAAAGAAACAAAGTGCTACTTATAAAAATGGTACTAAACTAAATTTAGTGTTTAACTTGTGTTTAATGTGTGGAACATGGAATGGGGACTCTAAACTGTTCAGAGGTGTGTATGGCACATTTGTGATGTGAAAAAAATACCTGGCAATATACTTATGTCCATACTTGCCTAGTATACCCTGTGGATGGCAACAGATTTTCATGGGGTCATTATAGACAGCATGTGTGTCTCAACTCCACTGAATTTTTTGTAGACTTGTAACTCATTCTGCTGTCTAGATCTATTTTGAGTTCATCTTAATCATTTTAAGCAACATCACTTCTCTCTCAATATCTCAAGAATGCCATAATTTGAAATTTAACTCATGATCAACAGTATCTTCACACACTTGGTTTACTAATGCATTCCTGTCATTGCTCATTTGTGTATTTCTCACACAATCATCTGTTCCTTTCCTAAGTGTGAGCCAAATCTTATTCACAAAAAAAAAAAAAAAAAAAAAACTTAAGCAAGAATAAACGGCTCAGTACACAACACTGATAATTGAGAAATTAGCAGGATGTGTATTAATATATTTGTCTGTTTTAAAATGTATAAAAATATTAACCTTTCTTAATCGTCTGACAAAAATGACAAAGCCCACAAAAATACCTGCCAGCTGGAATACGTACTTGTCTGATCACTTCAACCTCGATATAGTAGACACTAAATGGTGAGCAAATAACTCTCTTTGTCATTAAGTAGTGGCAGGGATGTCCACAGCATAACTAGAAGTGACTGGGTGGGAAGTAATAATATCCTTATTTTTAGCGAAGCTCTAGTTCTATGGTTACCATCCTCTGTACAGTGTGTAACACAACAGATATGTTAGTCTTTAAAGTTTCTAGTATTAATGTACAGTAAATGTGTCCTATTAACATGCAAACATCTCTTTAAAATATGAAAAGACACTAGTAAAGTTATATCCCTTGTGAATAAATCTCTTAATTGTTAAGTATAAGCTGCATTTGTTTAACTAATTATTCTAAATCACTTTGATTGACTTTCAGGAATGTTCCACTTTATAAAACCTGGATGCTAAGTGGATAATATTGGACTCAATTACTTTTTTTTTGTCACTGTTACCCATACTATTAACACAAAGATACCTTGCTATTCTTTTAACAATTCTTCATATGTGTAAAGTATACATACTTTACTTAATGTAACTGTTATGTGCAATTCCTTGCCTGATCTGTATACTTATGAAAATTAAGTAATATGTTTTTCAGTCATGCATCCTTCTTCTCAATTAATTCTGTTAGCTATGTGCTAATAATCTCACTTTCTGTGTACGCATACACAATATTTGATAAGGTTAGGTTTGTTTTTGTTAAAAACTTACCTCTTGCTTTAGCATTTCCTCTGCCACAAACTCTTCTGTATTTTTAGTGAATCATGTACTTTACTATATCCACAGACTTTGGCTCTATTCATCAGTAAGCATCTATAGAACCTTGTAGTCTTGCAAAGAACAAATAGTGAATAAATGTCAATCACTTGCATGGCTGACATTAATTTTTGAACATCTTTCCTTTTTTGTCTTTTTATTCAGGAAAAACGACAGTTAAATACTTTCAAGATCTCTTCCCTAGTGACATTAAAAAGGTAATACACATTACATATTCACATGTCTCAACTAATTTTCAAAATAAATTAAGTTTCTGGATACAAAGATAAATAGAACAAAAACATAACTATTTACAGATGACAGCAACAAAATCAAATCTAGAAAACTAAATCACTAACATTTATTAAGTAAATCACTTAATTTTGACCAAAATCTAAACTGATGAGTAATATTCAAAGTTCTCATTTTAGCAGTTGACAATTCTTTTTTACAGACATGTTTTGTTAAATTAATGAATTCACAGAAAGAAAGAATAGTTTTACATTTCTAATTCTTTGTGACTATTTGTCTTGCTATAGCTAAAATGGACTAAAGGAGACATATCAGCATCCTAGGAATGGCATCCAAAACTGGAGCATTAAATAAGATTGAGGCATTAGTAATTATACAATTATCTGTCCACAAAGCTTGGGCAAAATCCAATATTATATGAAATCAATCTGTGTTAGAGGCTTCATTGCATCTCCAACAATTACTTTTCCCATAGTTATATATTAAATTTGCTTTATGTGGAGTTAAAAAAGCTTTGTGAAGAAATCTCCACTTATATATTTTCCAATAAAGGGAAGAAGTAGATTTTCCCACATATATAAGAATTAAGCATTTATCTTCATCAGAAAAGGCCTTCTCATTAATTTTAGTTGAGTAATTCCAAAATAATGAATCCATGGAACCAAACTCTTCTCTTATTATTTTATAAATTATTGATACATATGATTTATTCTTGTTTGAGTTACTATTGATTCTGAAAAAAACCCTCAAGTACCTTTGGAATATGTTTTGTTTGAACATCCATGGAGATTTTGATTTTATCAATAACATGTTTTTTACAAGATTATATAGTCAACCAATTATTATTTTCTGAACAATGTCTTGCAAGAAGATAATCTGCATTGTGTGATTTATTTCTGATTAAGAATTGATGCCAAAATATTAAATTTGCATTTCTAAGGTCTAGCATTTTGTTTATATTAAAAGTTCTATAATTTTCATATAAGGAACAATAAAAACAATAAATCTTTATATAATTAGAATTCATGAATCTGTTAAATTTATAAGGATGTAATCAGTGAAAGGAGAGGAATACTATTTTTTTTTCTTTTCGTTTAAACACAAGCCTTTCAAGATCCAGTAAAATATATTAATTCCGAATTTAGAAAAAGATTCTACAACATAGCTGTTATTATTTATTAATCTTTCATAAATGGATTTTCAAGTGGATTGTTAAGATGATTTTGACCATAGGTTCATATGTAGGTACTAGGCTATTGGCCCTGGGGCCTATACAAGCCCAGCCAAAAAGGTACCCTGGCTTTTGCCACCCAACAAAATTATTTTCCTGTGCTACTGTCGAGCAGAGCCACAGAGGTGATCCCCGGAGTGAATTTCCTATTTCCCGTCCAATCATCAGGATTTTTCTTGAAGAGTGTTAATGAGGAGCTTTGTTTGATATAGATAGGTAGTTTATTCCAGAGTATGGGAAGTCTCTGGGACAGGAATCCATCCCTTTGGCATTTTCTGTTTATTGTGGTGACAAGGTTTAGGTCCCTAGAGCATGTAGCTCAGATGGATTGGGATTTCTTTAAGTGGAGCATGTCCAACAGCTCTGGGTTTGACACAGCTTTGCATGTTAGGCAGAGATCACCTCTGAGTAGGTGATATGCGATGGAGTAAAGCTGGAGTTTTTTGAGACGGTCTGCGTAGGGCATCTGTTTGAGGCCGGTAATCCTCTTTGTGAGGTATTTCTGCGGCCTTTCCAGTTGTTGTAGATGTCTTGTGAGGTACATACCAAAAGGGGCATTGTACTCTATAATGGATCTAATGAGTGATGAGTAGAGGGGAACAATGACCTCTTTTTTTCTGGATGAGAAACCTTTTGTGATGGTGTGCCACATAGAAGGATTTCCTGACTACTGTGGCGATGTGATTTTCAAAGGAGAGACTACTGTCCACCTTTGACCCAAGGTCTCTTATCACACTTTCGGTGTTAAGTATACTACCGCCTATGTTGTAGTTCACGGGTACAGAGTTTTTAGATGACAATGCACTTTTTGGCATTGAGCTTGAAGCCATGTCTTTGACACCAGGCATCTGTCTCAGTAAGGCCCTTTTGTAGGATGTCCACATTGTTAGGAATTTCGATTATAGCTCCTAGTTTGCAGTCATCTGCGAACTTCATTAGCCAAAGACCTTCTGTGTTAGCCTGTACTTCAGAGAAGTAGATACCAAACAGGAGAGGACCCAGGACTGAACCCTGTGGTACTCCACTTGTCACTGGTCTGAAGTTGGATTTGGAGTCTGCTACTTTCACTGTATGGGTTCTGTCAGTGAGCCAGTTGGCAACCCATCTTGTGACATAGGGATTTATACCTAGTTTATTGAGTTTATCTATAATTCCAGAGTGGGGGGATGGTGTCGAAAGCCTTGGCAGGATCTAGATAGGCTTTGTGAATCACCTTACCCTTGTCTATGGCTTTGGTGACTGCTTCAAAGAAGTCTATCAGGTTTAGGAGACATGATCTGCCTTTTACAAACCTGAACTGGGTGGGGTCCAGAGTTTGGAGATTACCAATGTCTTTGTTTATAAGTTCCATGATGATACTTTCCATGGCCTTGCAGACCAGGCTCATCAGGCTAATGGGGCTGTAGTTCCCGGAGTCCGTGGTGGCTCCCCCCTTGTGGAGTGGGATAACCGTCACTGTGTACCATTCAGCAGGCACAAAGCCTGAGGTGAGGCTATGATTAAACATGGTACCTAGGTGGGATGCCAGTTCATTCTGTAGTTCATGTAGAACGCAGCCTGGAATGTTGTCTGGTCCCATGGATGCTGTGTTCTTGGCTTGGGAGAGTGTGTTTTTTACCTGTGCAGCCATGATTACAGGAACTTTGCATTCTTCTGGTATAGACATAGGCTCTATAGGGGATGAGGAGGGGGGGGGGTAAAGTTAGCACTGAACCTATCTGCCAGGATGTTGGCAATATCAGTTGGGTCTGTATATTTAGTGCCATTGCGCTGTAACTCAGAGCAGATCTGAGTGTTGCCATTGAGATTCTTAACATAGCTATAGAATGCTTTGTGGTTGTCTTTAGAATCAGTGGCAATTTTGTTTTCGTAACTAGCTTTGGAGGATTTTATCAGGGATCTCAGCTTCTTATTGAGGCTGACCAGTGAGCTCCTCCACTCATGGGATTTTAGTCTCTTTTGCAACAGTTTCTTCCTTCTGCTGTACAATTTGTTTATGGCACGGGACCACCAGATTGGCTTCCTTTTTTTTGGAGGATAGCGTCTTGGTTCTGTTTGTGATAGCGCGATCCATGCACTCATGTAAGTGCTTATAAAGTGCAATTGTGTAGGATTCAGTAGTCGTAATTGTATTGTCCATCTGCATGGGTGTCATGAGGTTCACCACTTCTGTCATAAGAAGCATGAAGTTGGCTTTGGAGAATTTTTTGCCATGGTTTCCTTAATGGGGGGTGGGGGCAGGATGTGGATATCTAGGGTAATTAGCTTATGGTCGGATCGGACCAATGAGGCGTTGACTTCGGGTGTGGAACACCGGTCACTCACGTTGGTAATGACTAGATCTAGGATATTGCTGCCCCTGGTGGGGGTGTAGATAAGTTGATCCAGGGCATTGGAGTTTATGAATTCCAGAAAGCATTGAGTGAAGGAGTTGGTACATGAGTAGTTTTCCCAGTTAATGGTGGGGTAGTTGAAATCGCCCATTATTAGGGTGTTTGTTTGAACCCTAATATTTTCCAGTACATCAAGAAAAGAGGAGTGGGAATCCTGGGGCATGGTGGGTGATCTGTAGCAAGCTACAATTTGGATTGCAGTTTTGCCCAGAGTTAGTTGCACTTGGATAACCTCGGCTGCATTATGCTGAGCAACTAGCCTGGAGGTGTGGATTAATGAATATGGACACACCTTCGCCTTTGGTGTTCCGGTCCAGGTTACATGGCCGAAAAGTGTGGTATGAGTTATAGCCTGGTAGTGCAGGGTTGCTCTTTGGAACCCTGAACCAGGTCTCAGTCACTGCACAGATATCGATGTTCTCCATTTTAAGGAGTGCCTCGAGTGAGTGCATTTTGAGATTTAGACTTCTAGCATTGAGTAGCACCACCCTCAGTTTTTGCTTGTATGTTCCTGTTACGGTGGTGAATTTGTCATTTGAACCTTGCCTAAAAAAGGCACTATAGGGGCGGCAAGAACCTTAGCCAGTATCCGGAATCCCAGGGATGACAGGTGCTGGCCATCTCTGCAAAGCATCATGGTCTGTCGACCATGTCATCCCAGGCAGACAGATACTGGATCTCTTTAGAATGACACCAGAAGCTTAGCCAATTGTTGAAGTCAATCATTTTGTCCTTGCATTGCGGCATCATTCTAGGTGATGGCACAATGCTACTCAGGGCTAGGGTCAGACCTGCCTGGGCTACAAGATCGGAGAGCTCTTCCATGTCTCTTTTCATGTAGTCCAGGGAGGTATGTCTCAGGTCGTTCACACCAACATGGACAATGACGGCGTCATATTTGTACTTGTTCTGGAGTGACCTGAGTGCATGGGTTATGTGGTGGATCCTGACACCCAACAGGCAGCTGACAGTAACCTTCTCCTTGTTTAGCCTGCTGAGTGGGACATCAGTGTGCCTGACTATAGAGTCACCTATGACTAGTGTGTTGGGTACGTTGTTTTGCCTTATTGGCTGTGGTTGAGTGGCACACTGAGTCTGCAGGCTGTGTCATTTGGGTTGTGTTGGGGGGGTGGAGGTTGCTTGCATTTCTGCTTTGGAGGTCTCTGTTGCTTGAGCAGATTATTATTGAGAGCCTCCGCAAATGTTTTTGTGTTTCTATGTGTGGATTTTGGTGGTGTACATTTAGTGAGACTATGTGATGAGTGTGGAGTGGTGCAAGTGCTTACCTTCTCCTCTTGACTGTCAAGTTCAGTCTTGATTGGAGAGAGCTTTACCTCCAGTTTGGCTAGATAAGTGCATCTCTCACAGGTTGTAGTGTTGGGTGGTAGGAGGAGAGGGTTGTCTGTGCACATGAGGCAATTTCTACATTGCCCCAAGATGCCCAGATTTATCAGATAGACAGGAGAGAACACTGGGAGCTGACTCTTGGACATGCCTGAATAAAAATCTATTTTCCTCTGGATAAGTGAGGAAAGTGAGTACAAGAGCTGTTTTTCTCTAAGCAAGTGAGTAAAGTAAGTACCAACACTGTTTTCCTCTAGGTAATGAGGTAGGTTGAGTGCTGTAGTAATTAGTAAGTTATTTAGTGCTTACAAGTTCTGAACAAGTGCTGATCATGAATAAGCAAATTCAAGTGCTAAAACTAAGAATCTGTATCTGGACTAAACTAGTTACAGGAAAGGAGGGAAACAAGTGCAAATGTGGGCTTTTAAATCAGAAAGTTGAGAGAGATGGAAAAACTGCCCAAATGGCCAATGACTAAAATTTCTGGGCCAGAACCACTCCTTATGTGGTAGATAGGTTACCTAGTGCTTACCACTCCCACTGATAAGCTAGAAGGCTTCCCTCCAACACAGAAAGCTTGGGGGGGGGGGCTCAGAAGCTTACATACAGTCCTGGATACAGCAAATCTGAATCTGGACTACACTAGTTACAGGAAAGGTATATATATATATATATATATATATATATATATATATATATATATATATATATATATAGAAAAGTAGCTAACAGCAGTAAAAACAATTCAAATGCAGTACAAGCTAGCACACTTGAGTATGTAGCAATGTTATACCAAACAGTTTAAAAATGCAATTAAATTAAAAATGACTAAAAACAAGTGCAGAAGGAGTCTATTAGGTAGAATGAGGTAAAGAGATGGGATTGGGGGGAGTGTCCCAGATCAAATCTACAGTGGGGGCGGGCAACTGCAAAAGCCTCCAAATTTAAACAACAACACAGGAATACAGAGGGTGGGTATGGGAAAACCATCACCTTCAGCAGAGATCTGAAAAGCTATACAGTGAAGCAAAAATAACAGTGCACAACTCTGAAATCAGCCAGCAATGATATAAAATTAGTCAAACAACAATTACCAGTACACAACTCTGAAGTGCCAGAAAAATATACTCAGCTCTGTATATCTCCAGACAGTTTGAAGAGCACTCTGTCAGGACACAGGAAGGCTCCAGCAATGATATGCATAGAGATATTACATTGAGAATTATGGATTTGGCATATAATCCAACATTTGGAAAAGTTAGTCTACCTTCTTGCCAAACTTTAACATGCCAATCAAAGGATATTCTTGATTTATTGGGGAACCAGAGAAAATTAAGAAGATTAGAATTTAATTTCTTAAAGAATTTTTAGGAGAGAGAATAATTAGTTGTTGAAGATAGAAAAGTATTTTTGTTAGGATTGTCATTTTTGTGAAAGTAAGTCTATCTTCTATTATAAAAAAGGTTCCTGTTTAATACATATTTTACTAACTATGTCTGTTAAATTACTATAATTTACTGCTATTGAGTCTTTTATAGTAGATTTAATTATAATTCCAAGATAATTAATTTGTGA